>NW_004567124.1:14094587-14127547 GCF_000260355.1 Condylura cristata | reverse complement strand
GAAGCTGAATAATTTTTTTAAAATTGTATTGGAAGCTTCAGTTTACTAACAAAATAGCTGCAACATTTTCTTTTGCATTTTGGTTAACAGATCAATAATTATTTTATATAATGCTACATCAGAGACAACTGAAGGTATAAAACTACCATCCCTATATATAACTAATTCATGCTGTGCACCAACAAGAACCTGGTTTAAATTTCATGCAAATTTACAATCCCCATTCTGTACTGGGGAAGATTAGTGGCTACTGAAAATACTATCAGGACAGGACTGTCTGTATAAACACTGTCTGTCGGTAATGTGTATTAACTATGTAAAAACAGATACCATAGTTTAAAAACAATCTTACACAGTCTTACTCTTCATTTTTTTTTCTTTAAAAATGATTGAAATCTGTACAGGGGTGGTTTATGCATAATAAAACACTTTATGGATAAGAAAAAAAAAAGAGCTAGAACCAACTTTATTTATTACCTTCCTCCTCAAAATTTTTTCCCTCCAGTCTTGATTACTTTTTTTTCTTTTTAACTATATCAGGCTTTCCTTTAGCTCAATATGCAGCAATATTATTTTCATATTTTTTCTTCAACTTCAGATTCTTTTTTTTTATAAGTCTGCTTTGCATCTGTAACTATATTATTCCACATCTCTCTGTTTCTTTTCAACATCATCAATAGACAGGTCAGAAAAAATTCCTTTAATTGTCAGGGAGGCTCAGAACAAAACAAGAAAAAGTTGAAGAAGGTCTCTTGGTTTATTGGGATACTCAAATTTCTTTTTTGCTTTTCATAAAGTGGGAATAAAACTTTTCATTTCTTTTCATAACTGTCCAACTGTGCCATGTCTTCTAATTCCTTTCTCTTTAGTGGACATGATCTTCCACATCTCTGAGCACTTCTTTGAAAACACTGGGAAGCTGATGAAAGTATCTGCGTGCTTCTTCTTGGGCTCTTCCCTATAACAATGCACAAAAAAATGGAGGTGATGGATATTTTGCTGCTGTACTTCTTATACTTCTTAGGATCTCCTTGCTCATGTTTAATTTTTATTTATTTATTTATTTATTTATTTATTTATTTATTTGCAAGGCACAGAGTCACTCAATGCCTGTCCAACTCTTTCACTTGCCTCAGTACAGTCTCTATGGAACTCAA
Source organism: Condylura cristata (assembly GCF_000260355.1). Lineage (NCBI taxonomy): Eukaryota > Metazoa > Chordata > Mammalia > Eulipotyphla > Talpidae > Condylura > Condylura cristata. The sequence continues at coordinate 14,126,390 of NW_004567124.1, read as the reverse complement.
GGTACTGTGATGTCTGTAAGAGTGGGTGACAGGTGCTCAGAAGCTAAATAAGTTGATGTTCATGTTGTTCTGAAATTATTCCTCTAAATTTAAATTTATTTTAACATTAAATACTCTTAGGTCATAGGACTGAGGTTGTTTATGCAAAAGTACTTTTTTCTTGTTAATCAAGAAACAACTTAAGCAACCACCTACCACACTGCGATTGCAGACTGTAGTTTTTTTTGCTTTAACCTGTTTTTTTTTTTTTTTTTTTTTTTACCCCCATGACTTTTTTGGTTGTTGTTGTTTCGAGTTCTTTAAGGTGGGAAATTCAATTGTTTCCTTGTGTCTTTCTTTTTTCTTGATGTGAGCCTGTATTGCTATATATTTTCCTCTTTTAATTGCTTTTGCTGTGTCCTGTATGTTCTGGAGAGTTATGTCCTCATTTTCATTAATCTCAAGGTATTTTTTAATTTATTCTTTGATTTCTTCAATGTTGGTTTCAATCTCCATGAAGTGGGAGGTTTCCTTGCCTTCTTTTTATGATTTATTTGTAGTTTTATGCCTTTTATAGTCAGAGAAGATAATTGGTATGATTTTTAATCCTTATCTATTGATATTTGTCTTGTGTCCCAGTATGTGATCAACCCTAGAGAATGATCTGTGTGCACTTGAGAAAATGTGTACTCAGAAACTTTTGGGTGCAGTGCTGTATAGATGACTGTTAAGCCCACGATGTCTGTAAGCCCACGATGTCTGTATTTAGAGTTCGCTGATCTTTGCTTATTTTTTGTCTCACTTATCTGTCCATTGTAGAGAGTGGTATTTTGAAGTTTCCTACTAAATATGTACTTTCTCTAATGTCTGTTTTCAATCATTTGGTGAGAATATGTTGATAAGTGTTATATCTTCTTGAGGTATTATTCCCTTAATTGTAATACAGTGATCATTTATGTCTTTTTACCTTTTTTATTTTGAAATCTATTTTATATGATACAAGTATCTTTTTTGGTCCATTTGCTTATAGTTTTCCATCTCTTTACTTTCAATTTTATGTTTATCTTTTGTAGCTAAATGTTTCCTGTAGACAGGAAAAATCTGGGTTGTTTTTTAATCCAGCCTGCTACTCTGTGTCTTTTAGTTGATGACTTTAGTTCATTTATATTTAGAGTTAATATTGATACACTGACATCTTTATTTGCCATTTTGTTTGATTTTTTTGGTGATTTTATTCCTTAATTTGTTCTTCCTATTCATTCATCTGTTGCTACTCCATTCTTTTCTTGTCCATAGTGTTTCTTCAGAGAAGTCTGATGTGAGCTTGATTGGTATTCCTTTATAGGTTATCTGATTCTTCATCCTCACCAGTTTTTAATCTTTCTCTTGGACATTTAGCAGCTCTCTTCAATTATCTTAGTTTCTCAGTTCCTTTGTTTCTCTCCTTACCTTCTGGGATTCTTATGACTCTTCTATCTCCTTCCCTCGTGGTGTTAGATAGTTTCCTTTGTACTTCTCTTTCCTTTCCTTTTTTTGGGGATTTGGGGGGTGGTGGGTTATTTTGTCTGTATCTTTGAGAGTATGGATTCATTCTTCCATTTCTCCTATCCTATTTGCATGGCTTTCCCAGAATTCTTGAACTCCTTCATTGATCTCTGGATATCCCCCAGTTTCTTCACTTTCTTCCTCAGTTCACTGATTATATTCTTATCCTTTAGTCTTTAACTGTTTTCATTATGGCCTTTTAGGAGTCCTTTGTCTGTTAGGTGGAGATAGCTCTGTGGAGGTTGACTTTCTTCCTGTGGTGTATTATTCCCCAAAGGACCTATTGATCATTTGTATTTTTCTTTCTTCCCATTATTAGCCTTCAGAATTGCTCTGTTCATAGTGTCCCTGTATCACTGGTTCTGGTGGGCATGACTTCTGATTTTCTTGCTGAGGTGTGTCTGCCTCGTGTCTGAGCTGCTGTGGCTGGTGGGTAGAGATGTAGGTGAGGGCTCTTATAGTTTCTCTCTCCTCTCTCTTTAGTTGTACCCTGCTCTAGGCAAGTGGTAGTTCCCATCACTCTTCCCATGACAATGGGGGTTACTGGACTTGGGAGTTGGGGTATCCTGTAATTCACCTGAGTACACATCCAGGCATTCTTTTATTATGGTAGATGTTCTGAGCTGCACTTTGCTATAGGATCCCCTGCTTTTCTGACCCCCACTGTGTAGGATGGGATCTGATGTCTTAGCCTGTGGTAGTCAAGATTTTTCAGTGGCTCACTGCCCCTCCAGACACACTCTGAGGCCAAGTCCACTGGGAGATGCCTGCAGGTGGCGTGGGATGTATTTCTCTGTTGAACTACTAGGTCCCTCTAGGCATGTCTCAAAAGAATACTGGAATTGAAAGAAAATACAGGATAAGATGAAATAGATGTGTGATATAGAAATGTAAAAGAAAGTGAGAGAAATAAGAAAGGGCTAGGTAAGGGAGAGGGGAAAGGAGAGGAAGGGGAGGAGGGAGCATAACAGAAAGAGAAAAGAAAGTAGTGATGGTAATTTTAAAGGGGAGAAACAAGAAAAATAGAAGATTCAGAAAACAGAAATAGGAAAGACAGAAAAACAGACCACCAACTGCCCAAACAAGCAAATTCACAAACAGATGTGGGAGAATTGCTTCTCAGGACTCTGGTGGATCCCTGTGACCAAGTCATTGTTGCTTTAGTCTGGTCCACTGGGGAGCATCATAGAGCTAAGTAGGATAGTTCCTAGGGAGGATTAATAAAACAAGCACAAAAGGGAGCAAAATGAACTGCAGCTGTGGGTGTGGGAGAATAAGCACTTTTTCTGGGCCTGTGCGGTAGTTGGGCAGGTGATGGGGTTCCTGTGGCTTCCTTTACCTGAGGGTTTGGGGTATTGAGTCCCTCCGATATAGGTATCAGCCCCATGAGATTCCCCTTGATGTCCTTCCCACTGGAAGGACAAATGGTTAAATGGTCCCACCAGTCTCCAGAAGGACAGAGGGGAGGGAAACTCCACAACAAAAGTACTCACACCTGGTGCCTTGTGCCTATACCATATGCCTATGCTGAGGCTCTATTTGCCCACCTGTCACAGTCCAGATATCTAAGGTTATCAAGGAATCATTGTTTTAAAGCCTTTCCACCTTTCCTTCTAGACAAACTGGGCTGACTTTGTGGATAGGCATGAATCTACCTTTCCAAATTTCCTCTGTGTCTGGATGAATCATTGGTGTTGCCAAGTTTGTCTAACATGTCCACATCCCACCAGGAACTCACTGTTATTTCTCCCTATCAGATATTTTTATAGGAGAACTAGGTCCTAGCATCCTTTCACGGCCATGTTGATGATGTCCTTCATTTTAAGGTTTTTTTTTTTTTTTTTAAAGATTTATTTATTTATGCATGCAAAAACTGGGTACAGGCCAGAGGGGTTGGGGCAAGAGACTTTACCAGAGACAGAGTGGGGAGCAGATTTACTGAAATACTTCTGAGGGGAGCAGCAGGTGAGACAGGAGAGGTCTGCTGGGCCATGTGGGTCAGCTCCCTAGCCAGCAATTGAACTTGTGCTGTAGTGGCTATGGATGGTTTCATTGTGCTGCAGCTTAACCCTTTGCACCATAAAGGAGGCCCCATGTTTATTTTTATTTTTTTTTTAAGATTTATTTATTTGTGCATTCAGAGCTGGGGTACAGGCCAGAGATGCAGGAGCGGTGAGAGGATTCACCAGAGACAGAGTGGGAAGCAGAGCAGACAGATCGATGAAGTACACTGCTGAGGGGAGCAGCGGGCAGGTCAGGAGAAGTCTGCTGTGCCATGTGGGTCACCTCTCAGGCAGGGATCGAACTCATGCTGAAGTGGCTTTAGCTTCTTAGTGTTGTGCTTTAACCCGCTGTGCCACCAGGGAGGGCCCCATTTTTACTTTTTAAGGTAAATTCAAATCACTTTTCATATGGTTGCACCAGCTTACATTCCCAACAATGTAGTAAGAATCTCTTTCTCTACATCTTATCCAGCACTTGTTGGAAGTCTTTTAAATATATGCCATTCTCATGAGTAGAGATATAACTCCTTGTGGTGCTGAGCTATAGCTTGTTGGGAATGACGATGAACATTTTTCATTTATCTATTGGTCTCTGGATATCCTTTTTGGTAAATTATCTTATCAAAGGTGCTTTCCATTTACTGTTATTATTTTTTAAATTTGCTTGTTAAATTGAATAACTTTTATTAATAGCTTGGTTAGTAACCACTTTTTTCAGTTCTATAATGTTAGGATATTTTCTCCTGTTCTATAGGATGCACTTTTAACTTAAATTTTCTTTCACTGTGTAGAAGCTTTGAAATTTGAGGTAAACCCTATTGTTTATTTGTTTCCTTTTCAAAGAGGAAGAATCTACATAATGACATTATCATTAATGTTATAGAACATATTGCCAGTATTCCTTCTATGTATTTTATTGTTGTAGGTCTTACATCTAGTTCTTTAATCCATGTTGAATTTATCTTTGTACATAGAGGGAGAGAACAATCCAACTTCATTCTCTGGGTGGCTGTTCAGCTTCCCCAGCACCATTTATTAAAGAGGTTCTCCTGGGCCTTCCCTGGTGGCACAGCACTAAGCTAAAGCCACTTCAGCATGAGTTCCATCGTCCAGGAGGTATCCACATAGGGAGGCAGACCTCTCCTGACCCTCCCTCTCCTGACCCACTCGCTGCTCCCCTCAGCAGTGTACTTCGTCAATCTGCCTGTTCTGCTCCCAACTCTGTCTCTGGTGAATTCTCTCACCACCCCTGCACCTCTGGCCTGTACCCCAGTTCTGTACACATAAATAAATCTTTTTTTTTTTTTAAAAGAGGCTCTACTTTCTCCATTGTATGGTATTTAGTTGTTTCATCAAAAGTTCAGCAGCATCATGCACATGAAGTTCTCGATTTTAGATTCTTTTTAATTGATCTGTACCCACTGTATGCCAAGTCCATATTGTTTTAATTACTATTGCTTTGTCACACAAAGTCAGGTAATGTGATACCTAAAGTCCTCTGTCCCCTACCCTACAATATGCCTAATTGAGGCCTTCTATGGTTACATATGAATTTTAATATTTTTGTTCAGTTAATTTAGAGTATTGTTAGCATTTTGATGGAAATTTTTAAATTTATACATTGCTTTAAGTTATACAGTCATTTTGATTATATTGTTTGTTCCACTGAGCATGGGATGTCTTTCCAACTCCGTACGTCACTATCTCCTTTAAAAAAAATATTCTCATGGTATAGATACTTCACCTCCTCTCTTTGCTTAATTCCTAGGTATTCAATTCTTTTCGAAGCAATTGTGAATGGAATTGTTTTCTTTTTTAAAAAGATTTACTTATTTATGAATACAGAACTGGGGTACAGGCAAGAGATGCAGGGGCGGTGAGAGGCCTCACCAGAGTGGGAAGCAGAACAGGCAGCTCAACTAAGTACACTGCTGAAGGGAGCAGCAAGTGAGACAGGAGAGGTCTGCTGTGCCAGGTGGATCACTTCTGAGGGCCTTACTTTATTTTTCTTCTCATTGATTGTATACAAAAATGCTAGGGAAAGTCATATATTGATTTTGTAACCTGCCACTTAGTTGTATTTATTGTTTCTAATGCCTTTTAAGTGAGTCTTTACAGCTTCTATATGTATCATTTGTGAATACTGATAGTTTCACTTCTTTTCTGCCTTGGAATTCCTTTATTTCCTGTTGTCTGATAGCTTTAGCAAGAACCTCTGACGTTAAATTCAATATAAGTGAGGACAGTTAGCATCCTTGTCATGTTCCTGATCTTAAGGAAAAAGCTTTTAAGTTGTTCATTACTAAGTGACATATTTGCTGTTGATTTGTAATGTGTGATCTTTAATATATTGGTCCTTCTATTACTATCTTTTTTAGAGATTTTATCATAAAGACACTGAATCTTACCAAATTCTTTCTCTGCATCTATTGATATTATGTCTTTTATCTGTACATTTGTTGATGTGAAGTATTATTATGTTGATTGATTTATATACATTAAACTATCCCTTGTGGCTCTGAGATAAATCTCACTTAATTATGATGTGCTATTCTTGTGATACACTGTTTTTTTGTTTGTTTGTTTGAACCATGTTCAGAGTTAGTTTTTACTAAACAGAGTACCATGTGGATGTCCTGCTCCTTGGCAATACTATAATACAAAAGAAAAACATTAATCTCTATAATCGTCATCAGAGTCAAGAAGCAGGAAAGTAGAAATAGCTGTTATATAAAACTCACACAGTTCAAGCAGATTCTATTTCTTTCCCTAATGCCATTACTACCCATTCTATGCTGCTACAAGGGAACCACTATAATCCATATTTCCTCTATCAAAAAGGACAAGTTTTTACTGGAGGTGTATGGACTGGTAGAATGGGTAAGTCAAATACACTGCTGATGCAAAGGAATCCACTCTAGAAGCACTTGCTGGCCCCAACATAGAATAATGGGTATTCTGAGAAAATCCCTGGATCAGGATGCTTCATTTTTTAAAAAAATTATTTTATTTATGCATACATAACTGGGGTACAGGCCAGAGGTGCAGGGGCAGTGAGAGGATTCATTTAAGACAGAGTGGGGAGCAGAACAGCCAGCTGATGAAGTGCACTGCTGAGGGGAGCAGCAGGTGGGTCAGGAAAGGTCTGCTGCACCATGTGGATCACCTCTAGGGCGGGGATCAAACTCATGCTGACATGGCTTTAGCTTCCTAGTGCTGTGCTTTAACCTGTTGTGCCACCAGGCCCAGGATGCTTCATTTTAAGATACCTTTCCCCTTTATTGTAAGGTTATTTTTGATTAAGCAAGAGGCCCTATTTTTAGTGGAAAAGACATTATTTCCTAATCACAAATGTTCAGTGTGGTGGGACAGTACCTTCTCACATTTTTATCCTTTCTTTTTACATTAATCCTTCAGGATAAAAGATTCTAGGCTGGAAATCTTTTGAGTACTTTAAGTATCTCCTGCTATCCCTTTTTTGCCTGTAGGGTTGCTACAGAGTAGTCCACTGTGAAATAGGTATTCTCTTACAGGTTACCCATATTTTCTTCTCTTGGTGTTTTTAGTATTCTCCTTATCACTGCTTTTCAAGTTTTGTTATGATGTTTTGGAGTGTATCCGTCTGGCATTACTTTGTTTGGAACTCTTGCATCAGGACTAATTTCCCAGGTCGAGAAGTTTCTCAGCAATTATTTTATTTTCTATGCCTTTGTTTCCTCTTGGACCCCCATTATGCAGATGTTATTTCTTTTAAAATTTGTGTTTGTGTTCTTTGACATTATGCTTTTGAGCTCAATAATTCTATTGCTTACATCTGTCTGTTGAGGCTTTCCATTGTATTTTTTAAATTTAGTATTTTTAGGCCTGTTACCACTTATTTTAAGCGTCATATTTTCTTGGTCTTTATTCTATTCCTGTTTTATGTACTTTAAGTTCATTTCCAGTACACAGTTAGAACTATTACCTTATCTTCAGATATCTTCCCCAGTACTACTGGATTGAGACTTTTGGAATATTTGTTGTTCCACCATTCCTGGTTATGTTCTTACTTCTTCATTTTTAGTTTTTATAGGTTGTAGCAGGGATAAATCATCAAACTGCTGTCTATGGACCTGTTCAGGTGGCCACAGAACTAGTAGCAGCAATGTTTAATAGATGGAGATAAACCAGAGCAGTAAAGCACTGAATCCCCCAGTGTCAAGGATTCAAGCTTCCTTCTTTGTGTGGATACAATAGTTTGTGGCAGAGATTCACAGTGATACTCTCCTCTAGGCCAGCTCTTCGGCTTAAATATCTTGGGTAATTTCACGAGGCTGTTCTTGAGCATTAGATGCAGCAGTAGGCATAAATTATACTGTGGTTGAGACAAAGCTACAGTCAGGCATTATTTTCTTTGCTTTTTCAGCACAGAGTTTAACTTGATGTGCTTGATTCTGTTAAGAACCTGGTACTTATCAACTTTGGTTAGTGAAAACATTTGTTTTGACCCTGGGTGAGGATAGAAAGGAGAGATGTTTAAAATACCACAGAATCCAGTTCTTTATTGGAATTCTGAAACTCAAGTTTTCTTCACTTTGCACACCTCTTCTCCCATACTTCTCTAGTTGTGCATCTTGGGTCCTGGATGTCAACCCTGTATCCCTTTGTCTATTACAGTGCTAGATTTCCAGAATCCTTTATGTGGAATGAACAGCTGAGTCCAACAGCTATAGAGGGGCTCTATATAGCATCCCCATCTTCCTTTAATGAGTTGTACTGCACTGGTATTGCTTAAATATGTTCAATTAAAGTATTTCCTATTCCACTCTGCTAGCTCATCACTCCTGTTGTAGACTGTAGTTATCTTTTTACTCTCCAGGAGATGTGTCAATTTTGTTCTGCAGCAATTCAGTTGCGACTATATGGAAGAGGCAAGGACAGCATCTGCACTCCATTGCCATCTTGCCTGACTTCTCACTAAACATTTATATAGTGAAAAATTAAAAAGAAAAACAATATAAATCAGATGCTAAATCTGAGTGAAATCTAATATGTAATTTATCTCATGAGAAATACTTACAGGCTTGGACTGAAGGTGGGGGTCCTCTTTCACAAATTCTGGGATACTAAAGCAAAACCACAATTTAAAGTACATTAATGCTTGCAGGAGCCTGTTATTAGTTGGGGTTTCCAAAGAAACAGAACTAATAGAACACATACAGAGGAGAATGCTAGGAACATGGTTACATAGGCCAAAAGGTTTCATAATCTGCAGTATGAGAACTAGAGAACCAAGAAATCATTGATATAATTCTGTTCAAGTCTGAAGACCTGAAAATCCAGGGTAAAATTTCACTTCCTCTGTCTTTTATTTCTTATTTGAGTTCTCAAGGGATTAGATGATGCCCACAAACACTGGGGAGGGCCATCTGTTTTACTCCTTTCACCAATTTAAATGCTAATTACTTCTGGAAAAAGCTTCACAGAAATATCTACAAATCATGTTTTACTAGTTATTTGGGCATCCCATAGTTCAGTGAATTTGACATATAAAATCAACCATCATAGATAGGGCCTAAGCACATTTATTGAATGAATATTATAATTACCCTTTTATTTTTAGCAGGAGTTAAAAAATTGCAGCTTGTTAAATATTTCTGATTTGCAAACAATTAGTTTGACCAACAATATATTGGCCAAGACAACAAAAGAAATTCTTCAGGAGATTAAAGATGAAGACCAGACCAATAGTCCTGCTTTCAGCTAAAGACTGCAACTAACTCACATTGCCACTTTAGAAGGGACATATATTCTACAACTGATTGGAGGTGAAATGTTTTACTTCTTTGCTTGGGTTTAGGAGAAATTGATTAACTTCTTTAATAAATTAAGCCTACACGGTATTATTTCTGAAGCAGTAAGCAAAGGCTTCCGTAAGTTTTCACTCTTGATATGTAAATAGAAAAAGTACCACATTTGTGGCAGAAGGATAGTTGGGTTCTCTTTGCGAAAACAGTTGCAACCACTCCTGAATGATGGTATTTCCTCTTAGGCCATAGCAGAGGTTTATATAACTTCTGAACCGTTATTATGTTTTGTTTTGTTCACACATTTCTAGACAACACTTAAAAATCAAGATGTTATAGGCCATCATATACCTGCAATTTTTTTGGCAGTAGTACACTAACAACCACCTTTAGAAAGGAGGATGTGGCTTCAAAGGGAATTTAAATGTTTTTAGTCCTTGTTTGTAGAAAGGGTAGATAAAACTAATTTTAAACTATTATAAATCAAGACTACATGGTCCAAATCCTGGGGATAATCAGTTAAAATATTTTTAAAAATAATAGAGTATAAAATTTACAAAACTAGTAGAATCATAGAAAAAATAGAGAAATGGAATGGTTCAAAGGACAAGAGGATAAGAATAATTAAAGGAAGGAGAAATATATAATATATTCAAAATCAATCATTGCCATAAATGTAGTAGATTAAATGTTATACTTAAAGGACAAAGATTGACTGACTGGGTATTTTTTATCTATATACTACAAAGAGACTGAAAGTATTATGGTAGAAAAATATAAGTGTTACACAAATACTAACCAAAAGGTTTTTTTTTTTAGCTATATCAAACAAAATTCACTTAAAGCATCACTAGAGTTGAGAGAGGGTCACTATAAAATAAGCCTCAATTCATCAGAAAAAAAAAAAAACTGTATGATCTCAAAGAAAAGTTGATAAAATTACAGCTGTAGAAAAATCCATTCCAGAGTAAGCTAATTTGAAAAATTTGTCATAACTGATAGATCAAGGAGGAAATAAAAATCAGTAAGGCTACAGTTTTGAACAACACAGTTAGATAATTTGATCTCAGTTGTGTACCTGCCAACAGGATTTCTTTTAGTATTTCTTCTAGTGGAGGTCTTCCAGTGACACATTGAGAAAGTTTTGCCTTTATAAAAAGGCAAAAAAAGCTGTTTGAAAAAAGCTGTTGCTGGAAATAAAATTTTAGGTTGACATTTTTTTCTAATACTCTAAAAGAAATTTGGTGTCATCCATATCTTTGTTCCTCTGCTTTATCTTCTGCATAAAATCTTCTTTTACTGGTCTCAATTTCATTATATTGACTTGAGTTTTTCCCTGTATCTTCTACTTATGGGTTCTTAAGTGTCTTGGATCTGTAAGTTTATAATTTCAAAATTGGAAAAAAATAAGTCTCAATGTTTACCCCTCACTCAATGAATAGTTTCTATTGTTATGTCTTGAAACTCACTATCTTTCTTCTGTATGTTCTATCTGCTATTATAGTTTTTAATCTCAGAACTATAGCTTTCTTTTCTAGCATTAAATTTGGGTCTTTCAAATATCTTCTTAACCCTTTGAAAATAGATTGTTTTTAATGTCCTGTCCTAATTATGACATCTTAGTCAGTTTTGAGCAGTTGCTTTCCTCATTATGGGCATGCTTTCTTGCCTCTTTTTTCAATGCATGGTGCTCTTTTAATGATAGCCAGTCCAATATTACAAATCTGTTAAAACAGAGACTTCAAACAAACTTGTAATAAATACTCCCATTCAGAAAGACAGGAAATACACAGCAGCCCCTCATGTAAAACATGAGGACCCTCTGCTCTGGTGGTAACAAAAATTTGAATAGAACTTGATTCCACTTGCTGGGAGGGGACCTCTAATCCATCACTGCCAAGGCCATTATTCCCACCACTGAGGGGGCCATTCCTTTTTTTCTTTATCATTCTTGACCACAACCCAGGTGGACATTGGGAAATATGTTCTATCTGAGGATGAAGTAACTCCTCAATTTGTTAGCTCTCAGAGAAAGTTGGTGCCCAAGGGTCATTTTTAGTTTTGTATAGTTACAGACTTTTAGTATAGGCTTATAATTTCTTTGACAGTACAACTTTTTAAACAGTTTTGTTTATGATTTCAGTCAGCAATGAGTCAGTAGTCACACCTACAATTTTAAAGACATACAACCAGCTCCTCCCCACACTTAAGTACCTTGAATCCATCAGGCATTAGTAGATGGCATATGTAAGTATACATGTCCTAAGCCATTTTGTCCACATAAAAAGATATGCTGGGCACTGACATTTCCAATTCCCGATGATATTAATGTTCAGAAAATGAAAATGAGGAATCAAAGTTTAGACCATTCTCAGGAATCACTAATTCATACAGTATCATCATTCTGTATTTTTTATAACACTAAATGTATCTAAGTTTGATCATAAGTTGAGCACAGTAAACGCAATTATTTTACTGTGATAATTATACTGTTTCAGAAATTTACTGTTAAAAATTTATAAATATATGGGTTATTATTATGAACCAATGTGTTCTAGCAAGAGTACATATATTTAATATCACTATCTCTATCTGACATATTTATAATGAAAAACATTAAATCAAAATTAACAAAATGTTTGTGGGGGTAGAGTGGGGAATGAGATCAAAAACAGTTGGGGGAGGGAAATGCACTGGATTATGGTGATGGCACATGGGTGACTTGATGATGGGAAGCCCAAAGGGATTGCAACTGAGATGTAAAAATGCACAAAATGATGTAAAAATGAACTATTATAAATTAACAAAATGCAAAATAACTTTAAAAGCTAGAAGTAGGGCCCTTCCTGGTGGCTTAGTGGGTTGAAACACAGCACTAAGAACCTAAGGCCACTTCAGCATGAGTTTGATCCCAGCCCCAGAGGAGATCCACATGGCGCCTCAGACCTCTCTTGACCCGCCCGCTGCTCCCCTCAGCAGTGCACTTTATCAGCTGGCCTGTTCTGCTCTCCACTCTGTCTCTGGTGAATCCTCTCACAGCTCCTGTACCTCTGGCCTGTACCCCTGTTCTGTATGCATAAATAAATAAATATTTAAAAAAAAGTTGGAAGTAATGAAGTATTTGTTTGAGTTACTCTTAAAATGAAATTTAAAGACCCTCCCTGGTGGCACAAGGGTTAAGATGCAGTACTGCAAGCCAGCTGCAGCAGCTTCAGTGCGAGTTAGAGCCCCAGGCCCAGAGGTAACCCACACGGCACAGCAGACCTCTCCTGTTCCACCCGCTGCTCCCCTCAGCAGTGTATTTTGTCAAGCTGCCTGTTCTGCTCCCTACTCTGTCTCTGGTGAATCCTCTCACTGCCCCTGCACCTCTGGCCTGTAACCCAGTTCTGTATGCATAAGTACATAAATCTTAAAAAAAAAAAAAAAAAAGCAAAGTCTTTAAAAAATGAAACTTAAAAATACACATTGCATTAATTTATCTATCCAGTATTTTTTATCCTTATTTTATAACATATTTCAGGCCTTTTGCATTGATATTGGTCAAGTTTCCAGATACAGTCAAAAAAGTTTTTAACTTGACATTAGGCAATATTTCCCTTTATAGAAACTTCTTCCTTTTTAATGATGAAAATATTTTTTTCTGCTTGCCCTGTTTTCATTCTTGCTATTGAAACTGATTGTGATTTTGCTAACTTGGTTTATTTAGAATAGTTTCTTATTTCATTTCAGAATCTTCCACATTTACTTCTTTTCTTTGCATTTCTTTTCATTGCAAAAACAAGTCATCTTTGGCAAACAGGTATCACTGGAAATGCCAAAAATTTATTTGGTAGTAGCTTTTGAATAATGTCACATATTCTTGAATATCCTATCCTTGATTCCACAAGAATCAAAAGTCAAAATTGCAAATTTAAGGAGTTATTTTGATTCCACAACAGTAATTTTTGGAACACCACTGCTAGGAATTATATAAAGCACACTATGCATATAAACCAATCAGTATTTATCATACTTATAGGAATTACTTACCATTATCAGCAGATAGGGTCATGAACACAGACATCACAGAGCAATAGCTACAAATAATAATGAGTGATTAGACTGTGACTTCTGCTTCTAATTCCTGAAAACATTTACACTGCTCTTGGATTTCTGTGTCAGCATTAGGCTCCTTAGCCTAATGAGAAGTCTAAATAATTAGTGTTATGATAACATTCTCATATTTATTAAGCTTTGTTGCCTAAAGACTTCTCCCTTTTGTTTGGGGATAAGATGTTGTCTCTTTCAACTCTGCAAATATCTGAAATACTGGACTTTTCTCTTCTCCTTGATACCATTTAGTACCCTACCATTTCTCACTGGAGTTCTTTGTTCTTAAATACCTTGCCAAATGTATCTGATATTACAAGTGAAAAATGCTATTAACATTCTAATATCCAAAATCTTGCAATGGAGATTCAATTTAAGTATCTAATTTGTTCTTAATACTTCCAAGTATTCCATTACAATGCTTCTAATTATCGCAGTAAGTTTACCAAATCTTCCACCACAATACATCTTATATGACCATGCTTGCTGTGTTGACACCTAATAAATGCAATAAGGTTTACTTTATTTCAGGCTTTGTTTATGGCAGCACTCCATATTTAGGACTAAATCATACAAAGTAAGCTGCAGCATACAAAATTCCCTAGCAAGTTTAAAACAAAACAAAAAAAATGCTTATTTCTCCCTCCCACTACCTCCTCCTCTGAATAAAGATGGAGGATTATTGACAGTTCCTCAGTCACCTATCCTTAGGGAGCTACCACTATCTCAAATATGACAAATCACCATGTCAGAAGGAAAAGAGGATTCTAAAGAGTCTTAAATAACTAAATGCTCAAAATCAGAAGCCACTTCATTCACAACTCACTGGCCAGGAGCACATGGGCCAAACACTGGAAATATTTAATGAATTAACAGGAATGAATATCATTAGGTCCAAAAAAAAAAAAAAGTTAAATTTGCTTAAAGAGTCAAGAAGGAGAAAGCCAGATGAATAATTCTTAAACTTTTAGGACTTCACCATGAAACTAGCAGTTTTCCCTAAGTATTACAGTAAGAGAACTAAAATAAGTATGGGTATTTATTTTCCCAACTTAAAAACTTGAATACTCCTCAATTTAATAAAATGTACATTTAGAATTCTAGTATAGGGGCCCTCCCTGGTGGCGCAGCGGGTTAAAGTACAGCACTGAGAATCTAAAGCCGCTTCCGCATGAGTTCGATTCCCGTCTGCCCCGGAGATGACCACATGGCGTGGCAGACCTCCCCTGACCCGCCCGCTGCTCCCCTCAGCAGTGTACTTCATCGATCTGCCTGTTCTGTTCCCCACTCTGTCTCTGGTGAATCCTCTCACCCTCCACATCTCTGGCCTGTACCCCAGTTCCATATGAATAAATAAATAATTAAAAAAAATTAAAAATAAAAAATAAATTAAAAAAAAAAAGAATTCTAGTATAGGTATAAAATTTGTGTTACAAAATTTATGAACTAAGAGTGTTGCTGTAACCTTTATACAGTGAAATTAAAGAATGGGTTATAAAATTATGATACATCAGTAGAAAAATAGAGGGCAGGGGCTGACCCTTTTTCTAAGAATGCCAGACTAAAGCTTGTGGGCCATATGGTCTGTCATGTATAACTGAACAGTTTGTAGTGTTAAAGCTACAACAGACAATATGTAAATAAATGATATATTAATTTTCTAATAAAATTTTGTTTATAAAAACAGGTAGCCAATTTTGAGCCAATTTGCTATCTGGCCCTAATAAAAACAATTTAAAGTGTGTTTTTAAGGCAATGAGTAAAACAAATATTTTAAAGTTAAAAACTATAGCTTATAGTTTTTACAATATCCACGAATGACATGCTATACTTTAATATTTAAGGGATAACAGTCATTTTGAAAAAGAAGTTGGATTGTATGAATAACGCAATCAATTTTTCTGTTCCTTTGTTGGAAAATTCATATGACCCCCAAATTTACCCAGGATATTTTCTGGAAACCAAAATCCAAGACAATATCTGTGATCAGTAATTTTTCAGGCCATCAACATTGCCTTTATACTTTCAATTATAGCTTAATCCAAATCTTTTCAACGTCAAAGACTAAATTATACGCAGTGTATACTTTAAAATAATGAAAATGATCTTATAGTATTTTTTTAAAGTATCTAAAGGTTAACTTTAGTTAAGTGTAAAGTTAATTTCATCCAGGGTAGTTCAACAATCAGTCACAATTGTTGCTACAGCTGTTCAATGAAATATATCTTAATTTATAATTTTTAAATAAAGAACTAATTATTCCATGACTTTAAAACATCTACTTAACTTTTCACTGATTAACAAAATAATTTAAAAATGACTGGCTTATTATTTCAAAGGTTAAAAATAGGTGAATTAAGTGTTCCATTTCTTAGCAAATGAAAACAAGTCTTAGTGTTATAGTAATCTAGTAAAAATGGAACACTTAGTTATTTTTACTGCCTGCACAAACACACACACAACCATCCTGCTTTATCAAAGTCACTACAAGTAAATAGCCTTGGAGTAACAATTTTAAGGGAACTAAAATGACTGTATCAACCATTTCCATAACTATTATAAGTATATCTCTAAATCCCATGCTATTTTTTCTATAATTAAAATGAGTCTCTAATCCTTCCTTGAGGTAAAATCCCCCAAAATAAAAGAGATTGCTAGCTTTTCTTCTTTAAGTCCTCCATTCCATATGCATATAATCATTGTAGGAATAACAAATAAAACTACAATTAGTATCATAAATGGAAGGGGTATTTGCAAAAAGTGATTTATTTTTTAAAAAGATCATTCAATGTAAATACTGGGAATGATAGGTGTGGTAGGAAACACTAATTTTAGATTCAGATTAAATTAGATTCAAATCTCAGTCCCAATTTAAACTAAATCTTGTGTCAACTAAATACAGAATAAAATACTACCATTGTTTTTAACATGAAATTTCTTTAACTGTACAAGAATACAATTTTTTAATGTGTCAAAGGTATTCCAACTCAAGCCATTTTCTGAAAAATAAAAATTATTCAAGGACAGATTTTTATTGCAAATATTTACTCAAAAACTACTATATACAGCAGAAATTTCATAGCCACTTAAAACATTTAACACTCAGTGAAACAAAATTTAAGAATTCATAACACATTTTAAGTGAAAATGTAGTATTTAAATAAAATTTATTAGTACTTTAAAGCAAACTATTGCTATTCATAGTATTCCTTTCTATATCTATTATTTGGTAGGTGATTAAAAAAAACACAAAACAAATGAAAAGTTAATTTTGCAGCCATCTTATGGATAAATTAGGCTAACTATCCCAAACCATTTTTTTACACTACTGTTGTAGGCCCCATTTGAAGTTTCTATTTTACAGTTAAAAAAGAAGTCACTTAAATATGGCTGAATTCATGCCAGGACATGTTTTCAGTTTATAGATTCACAATAACTATATTATACTGTACTTTGGTTTTGTTTCTAGACCATTTTGGGGGTCTATTTCTAAAGATGATATTAAAGCAATATTGAAAGCATAAAGGCTACAGGAGTTTCAAGAATGAGTTTCTACTTTACACAACTTGTATATCCAGGGATTTCTGTACAACTTACACACTGACAAAAAGCACAAATATAAATTTATATTTTAATAATTTCACTTTCACTGAAAGTTTAATTAAGGTAAGCATACAGCCTGGCAGGCTAACACGTGTATGGAGGTACAGATTAAAATATTCTGTTTATATGCTTTTGACAGTCTGGAATGTTATATTAAATTGAAAATTGAATTAATGTTGATTCAAATTCTCACTGTATCAAAGAGTTTTATACCCTCAGCATGCTCCATTTACCAGCGTCATACTCAAAAGAAAGATTTCATTAATGCCAATCAGCCATTATTTAAAAATCAAAAATTCTCAAAATGTATGTAGTTTCCAAATCTCTTCCTTAAAGTTAACTGAAAGGTAAACAGGAATTTCAGCTTAGAACTTTAGGAGTTTCAAAGCTTTATTAATATAACTAATATTCTAATAATCAATTCATAGTAACAACAGTTGTTTCCTTGAAAACTGTTAGTGAGGCTTTTTCATTGGAAACTTAACTTTGATTAAAATCTGACTCATGTTTTAAACTTCTTGGAAATCCACAGTAATCTTGCTATTAGTGGTGAATTGATTTTTTTTTTTATAACCTATGTTTAACATATAGGTAAAGTATAATAACAACCTCCCTCACATTTTTCTCTCTCTGAACTCTACATCAGCACCGCTGAGCTCACCTGATAGCACTGCTCCAAATGCTCCTACCATTAATGTGCTAAAATTTAGAATGACTAATTTCAACTTATTTTTTTTTCATCTGCCACATCTATTGTTGTCTCTGTTATGCTAGGATTATTTTCTTCAAGAACATCATCTGTTGGATCAGACACTACTTCATCAGTCTTTGCTGAAGGTTCACCGCTACCTTTCTGAAGAATCTCTGTGGCTTCATACTCAAGTACTTCTGATGGAGTCAAAGGTTCCAAATGAACACTGCCCTGCTCACTAATGTCAGAACTACCAGATTCAGGTTCATCTCTTTTTCTCAAAAACTGATCAATGCTAACATCAGTAGGCATTAACCGCAAATCCTTAGAATTCTTCAAAGAAAAGCTAGCTTCACTGTAATTGTGATCTGTAATGTGATCACAAGAACTTGCGTTTTCTGAACTTTGGCACTTCTTCAATTCCATTCCCCGACAAATGTATTCTATTTGCTTTTCCTTTTCCACTTTATTTGCACCAATATTTGAATCACTGCTGAAGATATTCTTTGAGTCAGCTTCATGATCTTCACAAGAATCATTTTCCTTACTCAAAACTGTTAGGATTTCTTCATTTACTGTTGATGTGCTTTCAAATGAATTTGTATCATAACCATTTTTTTCTTCCTCTGAAGCTTTATCTTGTTTACTGAAAAAATAAAGCCATTTATTATATATTCTTTTATAATACTATGGGTTAGAATATCAAAATAAGGCATGCTCTAAAAAATTTTACAAGTCAGTACACTTGCTCACCAAAAAGAAAAAAAAAGCCAGATTCCCAGTTCTTGCTGTGATTTAGGAGGCAATCATTCTCTTAGGTAAGAGAATGAGAATTCCAGAGTTTCATTATTAAAAGGAAACCTGAGAAATCTACAGACTGGTTTTAGCAGTAATTATCATTATTTTCATTCGTTCGAATCCTTGTTTGTTTTAATAGCTTAATTTAAAATATCTAAAAGCATGTACCCTGAAAAAAAAAATTAAGCAAGTCTTCAATAACATTGTTTTGTTACAATGTCCATGAAAAAACCTGAAATGTCAGCCAATACAAAGAACAAAATAACATTTCTGAGGACCTATTATAGCACACTCATTTTGCTTGAAGTTGCAGTTTTCAAGAACTTATCCCCTGTTATGTGAACACTTAATGTTATGTAAATATATAATGTACATTCATACAGACATGTATCAGTATGTATATACATGTTATATGTGAGCACATCTATGAGCTTACTTTTACTCTAGTGTGTTAACAGAATTATTTAGTGAGTCACAAAACATAGAAAAGGTTTCTAAGAAGATCTCTAATGATTATATGTATCTATTTCTTCCTATGTTTTTGTTCTAATATGTCTTTTAAGACTTGTCTTGGCCCAATACCACAGGGCTTTAGCAATTACAGTACTTTATTATTAAATAGAGTAAGTTAAGTATGTTTTATTGACTCTTCTCCCTAATTTTAATAGTCTAAACTATAAAAACTATTTTTAAAATGCTTAAAATGGTGAATATTAAAACCACCCAGTATCCAACAATAGGTGATAGTTAAATAAATCATATTAATAAATCAAATAATATAAAACTTTAAACTCTGGGGCCCTCCCTGGTAGCGCAGCGGGTTAAAGCACAGAACTGAGAAGCTAAAGCCACTTCCGCATGAGTTTGATCCCCACCTGCCCCGGAGGTGACCACATGGCGAGGCAGATCTCTCCTGACCTGCCCGCTGCTTCCCTCGGCAGTGTACTTCATTGATCTGTCTGTTCTGCTCCCCTCTCTGTCTCTGGTGAATCCTCTCAACCTCCACATCTCTGGCCTGAACCCCAGTTCCATATGAATAAATAAATCTTTAAAAAAAAAAAACAACTTTAAACTCTGTCAGTTTTCAACCAAATCCCATCATTAAGTTCTACTAAACATTCATTAATACTTGTAATATGACCTATCAAGCAAGTCGCTAACATATTATTTTCTATCTCTTCATTCGGTCCTATACATTTCTTATTTTTATTACTGTGAATAAACTCATCCATTATATTCTGTAATTACATGCTATTGGTATATCCAAAAGATTCTGATTTTTATACCTACCTATTTTAATTACTACTGGCATTACTTTCAATCATTCTTAGAGCATCTGCTTGGACTTTATCATATGCAAATATTTATAACACTTTCTTCATTTATATTTGCATAATTCATATCATATTCATATTTCATTGGACAAACTACCATTCACAGAAAATGCTGTATAATACAGAGGTGATTAGTCTGTCTTTTCCCACTTACTTACTTGAATTTTTGGTAACTTTATCCTACCAGAAATCTAGCAAAAATGCTAGATGAAGAAAGGGCTACATAATTTTTTCAGTGAATTTTAAGACACACCATCATAAGATCTTGTTTGATACTTTACTCTTTTAGGGGCAACAGATTAATTTATCTTATCAAACAAAGAGGCATCCTACTGTAAAATATACAATAAAGACAGAAATGGGTAATTTACTTAATTTAAAAGAAAAATTATCTGGAATAAAGTTCCATAAAAAATGACTAATTATGGTAATGACACATGGGTGAATTAGTGGTGGGAAGCCCACGGGGATTACAACGGAGATAGAAAAAGGCACAAAATGATGTAAAAATAAACTATTATTTTTTTTAAAACAATGACTTAATTCTTTCCATTTGCAACATGATGAATAGAACCAGAAGAGGAAGTGAAAAGGAAAAAGACAATTATCAGAAGGTTTAATTTATATGTGAAACAACACAAAGGGCCAAACCAATAACAAGTCCTAGATGAAGGATGAAGGGTAAACTGTGGAGCAAGTCTAATAGACTATGGTGGTGAGTGTAGTGTGCTGACATACAACTGAAGAGGTATGACCCCATAACTCTCAATCACATATAGTGTTATAAGCCAAAGTTGCATCAATAGAACACATTTTTAAATGTGAAATGGCTCATCTTCTTTAGTGTTCTACCTAAGCATTAAATTTTCAAAAATCAGTCTCTCAATTTTTAAACTTTTATGTTGACATTCCATCAAAGATGTAAACTTACACCTTTTTGAACAAAAATACTTTCAAAAATTTTTACTTATTTACAGTAACTGTCCCATTATCACAACTTTTCATTCAATTAAAATGTTAATATTTTATTGACAATAACTTAACCTAACAAATGATAAAAAGTACACGTTTATAAGATTTCTGAATTAAGGATCTATAATATGTTTGTGTTATATTAAAATGTCAACCTTTTATTTTTGATTAAGCCATTACTAAAAGCAACGCAGTTTGAAAAATTTAAATAGCCTGTGTTACATAACTGAAATAACGCAGCTCAAGCATCTTTCTACATACTTGAATTTCCAGAGATTCAGTAGAATTTTCCCTTACCTTTCAGAATGTGATGTTTCTGTTTCTCCTTCAATCATATTAGGTTTTGCACTTTCCTGAAATAAATAAATAATATTTTCTTTAATTTTCATGACTAAACTTAAATCATTTTTACTATACTAAACTTTCTTCATTAGAGGAACTTAAGTGAACAATAACTTCAATCTAAAGTATGTTCTGGGCCCTCCCTGGTGGCGCAATGGGTTCAAGCACAGTCGCTTCATCATGTTTCATCACCCAGGGTGATCCACAGGCCATGGCAGACCTCTCCTGACTTGCCTGCTGCTCACCTCAGAAGTGTACTTCATCAATCTGCCTGTTCTATTCCTCCACTCTATCTCTGGTGAATCTCCTCATCACCTCTGCACCTCTGGCCTGTACCCCAGTTCTATATGCATAAATAAATAAATCTTTAAAAAAATGCTCTATAATAATTCTTATAATTAAAAGCAGGATTAAAAAAAATACTGTTTAAAAACCCACATAAGAATTTCATTGTACCAAAGTTTTGAATCAAGATCATAAAGCAGTTATCCAGTTATAACAATATCTGCTTTGCTGAGACTTTAAAATGAGCCATAATTACTACTTGAAAAGAAAACTAGTAAAACACAACTTTAACTCGAATAACAAGCTGCATCCATGGTATTTTATACATGCACATAAAGAGAGCAGACACTTAAATAAAACATTTCTGAAATGGTGAGTTCACATTTGGAGTCATGGTAACCCT
Organism: Condylura cristata; assembly: GCF_000260355.1. NCBI lineage: Eukaryota > Metazoa > Chordata > Mammalia > Eulipotyphla > Talpidae > Condylura > Condylura cristata. The sequence continues at coordinate 14,104,560 of NW_004567124.1, read as the reverse complement.
TCCACTGGCGAATCAAGTGACAGTAAATGATAGACAAATGAAAATTTGTGCTTATTTCATGTTTCATAGAGTAGGAAAGAATCTGTTAAAATGTCAGTATGCTACTGGCCACACTGACTGCTAAATGCCCTTTCCTCACCTCATACAACAGGTACATATCCTTTTCCTTACCACAGAAGCTAAAATAAAGGTTAATTTTCTGAACTAGAGACAGTCTAGACTTGTGAACACAAAAGATGATAAAGGCAGGGACGGGGTACAGAAAGAGAACAGAACGAAGTGAACAAAGGGTCTCAACTCCCTTTCCCCAACTGCATCGCAGAAGTCCAGCAACCAGAACATCAATCTTATTCTACACCCACCACTTCCAACTGAAATCTAGATTATTCCCTGGAAACAATTATCAACCCCAAAGATAAGATTTCCCACAATGACTGTAAGCACATCTTCCCCACCAAAGAGTCAGTCAGCTCAGTCCCTGATTTTCCGATGTTAAAAGTCTAAGCAATTCCCATGCAGACTGTGCAGGGAGTCTATGTTAGAAGTTCTCCAAGTATGGTTCCCAGACACCTGGGGTCTCTAAGATATTCCAGGAGGTGAGGTTGAAATTCTTGGTACAGAAGCAATAGTGAGAAAAAATGCCATTAGCTTAACATGGAATGAAAGCATAGTAAATTGCAACATTTTAAAAATAAAGTATTCTGAGCAATTTTTTAACAAACAAAAAATATACATTCTTTTAACTTCAGAAAATGAAATGAGGTACAGGAAAGGAAAATAAATAAATCATTGCATGCTTTCTGGCTGAGAATACAACTATGCTGTATTCAGCACTTGTTAACAACTTTTTAGAAAACTGAGGTTAAAGAAAAAAATGCATACCTTTATAAAGAAGTTTTGGTACATTTCCCTATAAAGTAGTTTTGATATGTTTCCCTTTTTTCTACTGTGGTAAAAGGCACACAACAGACTTTACCATCTCAACAACCTTTAAGTGTATACTTGAGTGGTAATAAATACATTCACATTGTTGTGCAAAAATCACTAAGTATGAATTGTGCAACATCCACATTGTTGTATATCCATTCCTGTTATTTTTTCACTTTGTAAAACTGAAATGCTCTATCCACTTAATTGCTCCCTTTCCCCAGTCCATAGAAACCTCCACTATACTTTGTTGTTATGAGGCTAAGTGCCTCATGTAAGCTGAACCCTAAGTATTTGTCTTGTGACTGCCAAATTTAACATAGCCTAATGTCCTCAAGATTAATCCATGTTGTAGCATATTGTGTAATTTATTTACCTTTTTATGGTTAAGTAATATTCCAATATTGTATTATATACATTAGCGTATCGATGGATACTTGGATTAACTGTGTATTTTAGCTATTATGAATAATATGGCTATGAAAACGTGTAGACAAATATGTCTTCGAGACACTGCTTTCAGTTCTTTTGGGTATATAACCAGAAGTGGAATTGCTGGATCATAAACATTTAAAAGCAATTGCAATACAGAGGCTGTATCAATATAGATTCCCATCAACAGCACATGGGAGTTCCAAATTCTCCACATCTTCATCAATATTGTTTTTTTGATAGCAGTCATTCTAATGGCTTTTCCTTGCAGTTTTGAATAGTATTTCCCTAATGGTTTATGATATTGCAGATCTTTCTGACTATCCATGCCTCTGGACATTCTCTGGAGAAATAACTATTTGAATGCTTTATCTACACTTGAATCAGATTTATTGAGTTTCTTTTTTTTAAAGATTTATTTATTCATATAGAACTGGGGTACAGGCCAGAGATGTGGAGGGTGAGAGGATTCACCAGAGACAGAGTGGGGAGCACAACAGGCAGATCGACGAAGTACACTGCTGAGAGGAGCAGCAGGCGGGTCAGGAGAGGTCTGCCTGGCCATGTGGATCTCCTCCAGGGCAGGCGGGGATCCAACTCATGCGGAAGTGGCTTAAGCTTCTTTGTGCTATGCTTTAACCCACTTTGCCACCAGGGAGGGCCTGATAATGAGTTTTAAGGAGTCTCTATGTACTCTCTTAATCCTTTACCAGATATGTGATTTACAAATATACTTTCTCATTATGTGTGTTGCTTATTGTTCTTTGGATAGTGTATTATGATATACAAATTTTCAAAGTTTTCCTGAAGTCTATTTTGTCTAATTTTTTGTTGTCTGTGCCTTTGGTGTGCTAATCAAGTAACTGTCAAGCCCAATGTCATGGTGCATTTATCCAACATTTTCTGCCAAGACCTTTGTTTTAGATTTTAACCCATTTTTTAGTTAATGTTTGTAAATGTTATTACTTATGTAACTGAGGGTCCAACTTCATTCTTTTACATATGACATTCAGTTTTCCCAGCATGATTTATTGAAAAGACTGTCCTTTCCCCACTGGTCTTGGCTATTTCTGTCCTATTCATTCCAGTGATCTATCTATCTTTATACCAATACCACCTATTTTGATTACTGTAGTTTTGTATTGTTTTAAAATCAAAGTGTGATTTCTTCAGTTTTGTTCTTTTTCAAAATTGTTTTAGTTACTTGGGGTCCCTTGAAATTCCAAATAAATTTTAGAATGAACATTTTTATTCCTGAAAAAAGAAAATGTCTTTGGGAATTTCAGTGGTATTTCAACGAATCTGTAAACTGCTTTGTAGTAGACATTTTCCATGTATCTTCAATTTCTTTCAGAAAGACTTTACAGTTTTTTTTTGTACAAATCTTTTAGCTCCTTGTTAATTCCTAAGTGTTTTATACTATTTTAATGCTATTTTAAATGGAATTGTTTTTATAATTTCCTTTTCAGCTCATGGTTTACAGAAATGCAACTGATTTTTGTGTAGTGACTTTGTATCCTTTGTTGAATTCATTAATTAGTGCTAACCATTTCTTTATGGAATCTTTAGAGTTCTCTAGATAAAGGTATATCTGCAAACTGATTGGTTTTTTTCTTTTACAATATGTATTTCCTTTTTTTCTTTTCTAGACTAACTGCTATGCCAAGAATTTTCCAGCACTGTGTTGAAATGTGGTAAAAATGGGCATCTTTGTCTGTTCATCTTAAAGGAAAAAATTTCAGTTTTTCACTACTGAGTACACTGTTCATTTTCATGTCTTTCATTGTGTTGATGCAGTTTCTTTTTATTCCTAGGTTGTTGAGGAATTTTGCATAAATGTTCATAAAGAATATTGTCTACAGTTTTCTTATGTCTTTTTTTCTCTTTGGCAGCAGGGTAAAACTAGTCCCATATAATAAGGAAGGGTTCCATCCTCTTCAATTTTTTGGAAGAGTTTGTAATGGACTGATACTGGATCTTCTTTAAATGTTTGGTAGACTTCACTATCATCAGATGGAACCCAACAGCTCCACAGTCTTTCTTTGTTAGACTTTTGTTACCAACCAAACTCCTTACAAGTTATTGGTTTATTTCTTTGTGAGTTAGTCCTGGTAGTTTGTATTTCTAGGAATTAATTTTTGCATAGAGGTTATCCAATTTTGCTGTAAAATTGTTCTTAGCACTCTCATTTTCTGTAGGATAATAGTAATGTTTGTTCTGATTTTAGAAATTTGAAGTTTTATATTCATCTTGCTAAAGGTTTGTTAAATATACATTCTACAACAAAATTTTGTTGATCTCTGATTAACCAACTTTTGCTTTCATTTGTTTTGTTTTTTCTCTATTTCATTTATATCTACTCTAATATTCTTATTTTCTTTCTGTTCACTTAGTTTATTTTTTAGTTCCAAAAGCTGCAGTCTATTCTAGATCTCGTTTTTTAAATAAACATTTAGTTATGTTTTCCTATTTATTCAATTTCACTATGTCCCATGAATACAGATATGTGCTTTATTTTCATTCTTATCTAAGGATTTTCTAATTTCCCTTATGATTTGTTTTAATCCACTTGCTATTAAAAAGGTGATGTTTAATTTCCACAATCTTGTGAATTTTCCAGTTTCCCTTTTTTGTTATTGACTTATGAAATTTCATCCCCCCAATTTTTTTTATCTTTTAAAATCTATTCAGACTTAGTAATTGGCTTAAAATTGGTATAGTTGAAGGCCCTCCTGGTAGCACAATAGGTAAGGACACAGCACTGCAAGCTCACTGCGGCTTCAATGGAGTTTGATCCACCAACCAAAAGTGACCCATGTGGCATGACAGATCTATCCTGACCCGTTGATCTGGCTGTTCTGCCCCCACTCTGTCTCTGGTGAATGCTCTCACCACCCCTTTATCTCTGGCCTGTACCCCAGCTCTGATGAATGTTCTGTGTTTGTTAGATATAGCTTATTGTGTTAAAAGCTCTTTATTTACTTTTGTCATGTTTGAATATTCTATCAACTTTTGCAAGTAGAATGTTAAATGGATATAGAAATGCAACTGTTATTGTATAAGTCTATTTTCCTATTCAATTCTGTCAGGTTTGGTTCATATATTTTGGTAGTCTGTCATGAGATATGTAAATGTTCATATTTTATGTCTCCTTGCTCTAGTTAATGTTTTATTAATAAAAAGTGTCATGTGCCACATAACTATGTTTTAGTCATTATCGAATCATATATATGATGATGGTGGTCTCAAGTGCAGCCCAGGGATACAGTACAGGAAACTATATGATTTAAGTAAGTACACCCCATAATGTTCACACAACAAAAATACCTAACAATGCAATTTTTAGGATAAAAATTGTCTAGTAAGTGACACGACTAAAATGTACTTTTTCTTTAGTAACCTTCACTAATTTAAAGTCTATTTTCTCTGATTTTAGTAAACTCAACTTGCTCTTTTGAGCACTATTGGAATGTATTTTCTTCCATTCGCTTTCAACTTATTATGTCATTGAGTCACAAATGAGACTCCTATAGATGTATAATTGGATCTTGTGTTTGTAGTCATCCTGTCAACCTGTCTTTTGATTAGTGCTTAACCATTTAATTTAAATTAATTACTACTAGAAGGGACTTCTGTCACTTAAAAAAATATGTCTCTGAAATACAGTTTTTAAAAATATAGCATTTTTTGGGGGAGATGCTCATTTCTGTATCATGGACTTCTTTTATGTTCACTTAACTTTTTGTAGTGAAATGTATCAATTCCCTTCTCAGTTTCCTTTGTATATATTTTACAGGATTTTTTTCTTTGTAATTACTGTGGGGATTAAAATTAATACCTCAGAGTTATAGTATTCTAATTTGAATTTTTCTGGCTTAACTTCAATAACAAGCAAAAAATCTTCTCATTTACAGCTCCAACTTTATCAGTTTCTGTTGAAGATATTACAAAATTACAATTTTATACATTCGTAACACATAAACTAGTAATTTTTCTAAATGCATTGGTCTTATAAATTATATAGAAAATAAGATGTAACTACAAACCAAAGTTACAGTAATACCAACTTTAACACTAATAATTATTCTATTTCCCTTTAAATGTTTTCACCTGATTCATGTAAAAACTAATATGTACCATTTTTACGATACCAGCTTTTATACTTGTCTATACTTACCTTTATTGTTATCTTTATTTCTCCATTCACCTTCAAGTTACTGTGTAACTTGGATTACTGTGTAATCCTTTCACTTCAACTTGCCGAACTCCCTTGAACATTTCTTGGTGGATAGGTACAGTGGACACAAAATCCCGCAATTTAGATTTATATGAGATTGTCTTAATTTCTCCCTTACTTTTGATGGAGTTTAGCCAGACACAGGATTTTTTATTTTTTTTTTTCCCTGTTACAACTTTGAATATATGAACCCATTACCTTCTGGTCTTCAATTTCTGAACAGAAATCTGTTGCAAATATTACTAAGAATTCTTTGTATGTGATGATTCTTTTCTCTCTTGCTGCTTTAAAGATTCATTATTTTTGGCTATAATCTGTCTCAGTGTGGGTCTCTTTGAGATCACCTAACTTGGATTTCCTTGTTCTTCTTGGATTGTTAATATTTCTGTCTTTCATCACATTTGGGATTTTTTTTTAGTTGTTATTTCTCCGGATATTCTCTCTGAACCCTTTTCTTTTCTTTCTGGAACTCTCACAATATATATGTTGGGTATCTGATAGTGTCTTGTTTCCTTGTTTCTCAAATTTAATAATTCCCATTATCCTACCTTCCATTTGCTTAATTTCTGTCTGCTCAAATCTGCCTTTTTCATGTTTAGTTACTATATTTTTCAGCTCCGGAAAATTTTTTGTTTTCTAAATCTTTATTAATATTTCCATTTTGTTCACATTATTTTCTTGACTTTCTCCACATATTCCTTTAGTTTGCTGAGCATTTTTAAGACAGTAGTTTTAATATCACTGTCTAGTATATTTGAGACTAGGTCTTGAATTTTCACTAACAGTTTTTTTTTTTTCCTTTGAATGGATCACATTTGCCTGTTTCTATGCCTTGTGATATTCTGTTGAACATTGGACATTTGAAATTAAGCATGTGGTAACTTTGAGAATCAGATTCTCACCCTTCCCAAGTGTTGTTTTATTGTTTTTGTTTTCTGATTGTTGAAAGCTATCTTCTGTTCTCAGGATCAGCCTGAGGTATAAGCTTAAGGTCTTCTCAGGTCTTTTGGGTCTTACCCTGGGCATGTGTAATATTTTCTAATTTTTCCCATATAAGCAGTTGTTTTTGAATATACTAGTCTTTAATATCTGGCTCCTGAAAGGGGAAAAAACAAACAATTGGAGGGTAAGGGACACTGTCCTTTTATATCCTCTAAGTTACTTCACTGAGAGGGGGAGGGACCTGACATAATGGAGGGAAGTTACTTTGTAACTGTGATCAAGACCACCAATTTCTGATTAAAGCACAGATCTCCAATACATGGAGGACAGGATTCATTTTGCAAACCCTGGCTCCTATAGAGTTTGTGTTAAGTTGCTCCAGGAACATACGTACAGCTAGCTGTCATGTGATTGTCATGGAGGAGGGGAAAAGAACAGTTAGTAACTATTGTAATAAGAACTTAAATTAACCAAAATCAATTGCAATTTGCCATCCAAGTCTTTCTCCAGAAGTTGGAAGCCTTCAACATACTAGAGTTCTAAAACAATTTGATTAGATAAATTCTGCCTCTGCAACTGTCTGCATGGGAAGACATGTTCCTGATGTTTCCTATTTTGTCATCTATCTTTCCCCCAGAACATTATAGTAGTTAAAAAATACTGAAAACCGGGTCCTTCCTGGTGGCGCAGAGGGTTAAAGCACAGCACTAAGAAGCTTAAGCCACTTCTGCATGAGTTCGATTCCCACCTGCCCCGGAGGTGACCACATGGCGGAGATCCACATAGTGAGGCAGACCTCTCCTGACCCACCCGCTGCTCCCCTCAGCAGTGTGCTTCATCGATCCACCTGCTCTGCTCCTCACTCTGTCTCTGGTGAATCCTCTCACCCTCTGCATCTCTGGCCTGTACCCTAGTTCTGTACGAATAAATAAATCTTAAAAAAAAATACTGAAAACCTGAAAAATAGGTGTATTAAACTCACAAAAGTAGTTGGTTTGAATACTTTAATACTACAAAGCCAAAAATATATTATTTAACTTTCCTGGTTTTAATGGTAGAAAAATAATAATAGTATTTTCAGAATGTACTTATTTTTCCTATCTTGTTTCTGATTAAGCAAATTGCTATGTTTAATAATTTGAATTGAACAGTAAGTATAAATAATTTCCAATTAATGTCACTTTACTTAAACAGTAGCATCCTCTTTTGCAGGATGCTACTGTGGATAGCTATTGTTTTAAAATTCTGAATACTACTTTGTTAATAAGTTTTAGATCTAAACGTACTGTTATTTTGTACCCTGTTATTACTATTATCTATTATCTGTTGCTTTAAATGATTCCACATGAAAATTTCTAAAGAGCTTAAATCATCACTTTATTTAAGAGGTGAATCAATAGCACTTTTTGTAAATCATACATATTTATATAAAATAACTTCTGTAGTTTAAAATTGAAAATCTAACCATCTAATTTTTATATACTATTTCAAATATAAAATTAGGACTTTTCGAGCCTTACTATCTGTTTCATAAGCACTTTACCCATAGTTATTGATAATCTCAGTGACACATGCATTTCCAATTTGTCTTTTTCTTTTTCACTGATTTTCAAGCTGAGGAATAATATTACACATTTACTACTCAAGTTTTACATTTGAACATGCTTCCAAAATTACTGCCTCTCATTTTATTGAACATGCAGTTTTGTATATAAACACATCTTTGACTAGAGCTTTCTTAATTTTTTTCACTTTGTTGAAAATACTGTTACATCCAGATAACTGTGTTAAAAGTTGTATACATTTGTATCAAGATGCTTGCAACTTCAGCATAATTTATTTTGACATTTGATATTATATCTTTTCATATTTGATAAACATCTTTAATTTGTGTGCAAAGTATCTTGATTACATTTAATCTCTATCCCTATTAGTTGTCTGTATGTAATCTTAATATTTTTTAAGAAGAGGCAAGATCATTCCATCTGCTTACTGAATTACCCTGCTCCCCAAAATATTTATCCTTCTTACACTACTAAAAAAGATGATCACATTTGAATTCACAGATGTAGAATTTTTTATACTAAATTATGATTATGAACTGAGCAAGACACAAATTTGGCATAATTAGTTTTTTGGAAGAAATACTGGCTTGTACATTCTCATATACATCTGCCATATTGTCACAGTGTCAAAAAATGACAAATCAAGAAAATAAAACATGATTATATTATTTAGAAATATAAAGATGAATATTAGATCAGACTGCTAGAAGAGTTGAAAATAGCTGCCTCTAAAGAGTTGAATAGAAAGGATGGGGCAGATAAGTCACTATTTTTATGATAAAAAGTTTTGTATAGATTAACTTTTAATTTTATAAAAGAATAATTTTACAAACCTGAAAAACATGTCCTAAAAAAAAAAAGCAGCAACAACAACTAACAAAAACACCCCAAACCCTAAAAATTCTTTATAGATAACCCATGTAGGTCTACAGGAAAGAGTCTAGAACTAATTTGCCATTTCGCTATTCAAGCAACAAGTAACCTCTATTCCACATATATATGCAGTGGTTTGAATTTCAAGAAAAATACTAAGAGAGAAAAATCTCAAAGTAACCCATGCATACCTAGTACACTTAAGGATAGGGAAACAATTTATTTTTTTATCCATATAAAGGTTTCTGAAGATATTATTAAATATTCCCTAACAGTGAAGAAAGAAAGGAAGGAGAAAGACTTTTACACCTAAACTAATCTTATCCCCTACATCAGCTATAAAGAAACTACATCTAACTATCAGCCTGGAGGGGAGGAGTCATGATATAGACACAGTTAACAGAAAGAAAAAAAATGCAGTGTTGCAGTACATAGAATATAGGGTAGGAATATAATATGCTGTTTTAGGAATGACTGTATAATATGAATTCAAAATACATCTAGTAAATGAAAGATATTAATTTTCAAAGAGTCAATGTAAAATTAAAATGAGAGAGTGGTAGCAAGAAAATATTACTGGGTTTTGATAACAATGATTCCATTACAATGTTTCTGTTCAAAAAATTAAAAATTAACGCAAACTATATACACCATATCACATGTGTGTGTGCTTAAAAACCCCAAATTTATTCAAGGTAATCTCCATATCACCATATGGTCTTGAACTAATACATACACCATTATTGTACTTTGTGGCTTTTAATTCACTATGGCTTCCTTTAACTCCGCAGTTAAAAATTTAGCAGTCTGCTACAATTATTAGCAAAATTCTTTTTTTATAATAAAAAAAATAAACAGGAATTTTGCCTCATGTATGAAAGGATGGTTTCAGGTGACACAGATGAAATAGGGCAATAAAAAGAATCTGAGGGTTTGACATGGACCAGAGACATTCTGTGGGGGTGGAGTGGGGAATGGGACCAAAAACGGGGGGGGG
>NW_004567124.1:14075360-14094487 GCF_000260355.1 Condylura cristata | reverse complement strand
AAAAAAAAAATGTGCAAAATGATGTAAAAATAAACTTTTTAATAAAAAAAAAGAATCTGAGGGTTTGAGAATTAATTATAATCAAGTATGAATGCATAAGGAAAGAATCAATGGAGGATGAAATTTTGAATTCATAAATTAGTTTTATGCTCAAGCCTTTACATATTTGATAGAAGAGCAGTAAACTATGTTTGTCCTCAGAGACCAACTCTGCTGGGGTATGGAAGAAAAGAATACTATTTTTAATATCTAGAAACTCAGAATGCTAAATAAGAACTACAAAGATCATCACTCTATTCCTCACATTCACCACTAGGCTAGCAAGTATTAAATAACAATCAATAGCAGTATTCAAGGAAGAAAGGTGAGAATGTAGAGAAACAGAGACAGCTACTGAGGCTCAATTTCAACAGCAAAGTATAAAGCTGAGTGTGGTGCAAGGCCACTGAGAAAAATCTCCAATAATATAACTCACCCAAAGCATATGGCAATACTAGAAAAATTGATCCTAGTGTTATAGTAAGGATACCATAACAATAAAAGGCCAAAACCCAGGACAGTTTCTTACTAGATGAACCCAAGCCCCAACAGTAGACTAAACAGAGGGGAAGGTATACCCATTTTTAGATATAAGTACTGTTTTTCTCAGCCTTTATCTATAGCCTACATTCAATTATGCATTATACAACACACAGAAAAACAAGGGGGAAAATGTACTGTCAGAAGACAAAGCTATTAGCAGAACCACTATCAGAACTATCTGACAGAAAATTTTAAATTACCATGACTAATACATTAAATGCTTTGCTAGAAAAAAAGCAAAAGAATTCCTATGACAAAAATGCAAATTTTAACAGCCAGAACTCTTACAACTCATTGCAAATGCTGGGGTGGGGGGGAATAAACAACCCCCTATGACAACAATGAAAAGATGAATTTAAGGGGAGTCACCAGTAGACCTGATGCAAATTACTGAAAATAAAATAAAAAGAATAATTTAAAAAAAAGGTGTGTTGGAAATGGAAATCAGAATAGAATGTTTAAGAACAGGGGCTAACATCAAATGGTACAATACATGTAAAAATGAAACCCTGGATGCAGAAGATAAAGAATAGTTTAGCAAAAATCAATCATGGTAAGCGTCAAAAAATTTACATTATATGAATAGACAAATATATCAACAAATGAATAAACAAACCAGCTTTAGATAAAATATGGCCAAATCAATGAGGACTACTGTAAAATATTGGCAACCAAAGGAAAGTGATAATTTATATATTTATATAGAAGTAAATATAAGAATTACAGTAAGATATTTCATTAGAAAATATTCAAGGTAAAAAATAATAACTTCTTTAAACTACTAAAAGAAACAAAACTTCCAACTAGTATTCTATACTCATTAAAAAATATCTTTCAAAAATGAAAAATTAAAGATTTTAATGAAATAAGGAAGAATTATCTGTAAATCTGTTACATGTGATACACTAAAGAAAGTTCTTTAGTGAAAAGTAATGACACCAGACATAAACAGAAAGTTGCATAAAGAAATGAAAGGCACTATTAATGGAGAAAAATGAAGGTCATTAGAATTTTTTTTTTGTTCTTAAAAACCACTAAAGTAAAAAGCAGTAAAACCGTGTTACATATTTATTACCTACATAAAAAGAAAATACATAACAATAGATAAGAATTAACCCCATCAAAATAAGAGGATTATCACTAAAATTCCCAGGTATTAGAAGGATAAGGGCACGTTACAAAAAATTTCTATACATATAAATTCAACATCTTCAATAAAATGTACCAATTCCTTGAACAATAAACTAATAAAACTAAAGAACAAAGAGGTAACAACAAAAATCCTATACATATTTAAAAATTTTTGTGCTTTAAAAACTTTCAAATAAAAGAAAACTTTCTGTGGTATAAATGAAAGTTGCCTGGGAAAAGGCTGCTACTTCTATCTAGATTTCAATTGATTCACTATACAATATAGAAATGCTACTCATAAAATAAATGTCAATCTGCCTCACTTTGTTGTATTCAGAAAGGCACAAGCATTATTAAGTAAATATTTTAAAAACTGACATTTAGAAAGCATGTGAGCAAAACTATTTGTACACTCATCCATTACAGCAGGTAAATAACATCTGTACTATAACCCTGAATGTTATAGTCACAGTGCTGGTAAAAGTTAGCTGAAACATATTTACTCTATACTAAAATTACTTCTATTTTAAAAATTGGTTAAATATTCTTGATAGTCTAAATGACCCAGAAAATTAAATAATAACCTGGAAAGATTAATTTCCCAAAGTGCCAAATGATGGATTTGTTTACTGATTTCAGGATGTTTGAAGAGTAAACTTAATGTCTAGGTCAAAACAAAAGCAATTTATAATTTTACTTAGTGTTAGGTATTCCTAAATTTGATCACAAGAGATAACATCTCAATTCTTCCTTAACAACAATCCAGCAATTACTACTAATGCATGCACACTGGTGTTTTAAGTATGAAGGTTTCTCAAACTATTAAAAATAGATCTACCATATGATCCAGTAATTCCACTCCTAGGTATCTAACTGGAGAATGAAAATCTTATTAAAAGGGATATGCACACGCCTATATAGACTGCAGCACTATTCACAATATCCAAGTTATAGAAACAACCTAAGTACCCATTGACAGATGAGGGGACTGAGATGTGATGCCTATACACAATGCAATACTAGTCAAGTATTTCAGAGGAAAAAAAAAAAGATGAAATCTTGCAACTGCAACAACTTAGAATGAAGGGAATTATGCTAAGCAAAATAAGTCAGGAGGAAGACAAATAACAGATGATTTCACTCATATATAGAACAAAGGAACAGATAAAACAAATCAAAACACTCTAAAAAGTCTGACACTGGAACTCAGGTCACCAAAGGGCAAGAAGGCAGTGAGGAACAGAGGGATGTGGCCCAATGACTAATGTAAAGGACTATGGGTGAGTTGGTGGGTATGGGGTGGTGATATACATACATCAGAAGAGGCATGAACATATACCTCTGAAGCTACTGCAATATAAAAAAGTAATACAATTAGCAGAAAGATTTATTTGTGCTAAAGTGGGGAAAAAAGAATTTGAAATGTTCTAAAATTCATACCAACAATACTTTCAAGTACATAAAACTATAAGGTAGGAATAAAAAACTTTACCTCAGACACAGGTTCTTGTTTCTTATTGGGAGCTTCATTTTTTAATCTTGAAAACAAAATAAGTATTTAGTATTTTATTTTACATTACAATGAAAATTTTTACATGTGTAAAGTAATTGAAATGTCAATGTAAATTAATGTAGAATAGAAAACCTCTGAATGTGCTAAATACATTATTTCCTTCCCTGAAAACAAAAATATTTAACAAATATTCTTTATGAGAAGTATAATTTAAAATGAAAGAAGTAACACAATAGTAAAGCAGTTTTAAAATAATTACTCTTTAACAATGAAAGCTAGTTTTATGTTTCAATATTAACCTAACTCATACCATTATTCACAGGTATGAGTTACAGGACTTGAAAACAGAAGGTATTTGCCTATATCAAATTCAATATGCTATTCCATGTCAATATATATTATAATAAATTCACTAGAGTCAAATCACAGAAATAATTTTAAAATTTTAGAGGGTATAGTTTCTAACCTTTCATAAGCATAGTTCAGTATTACCTACAAATTTAACTTTCTAACTTCTAAAAATAAAAAGTAAAAAAATGCCATGCACAAAATCTTTTAAAATAATCAATTATAAAAGCGAACTTTTCTAAAGAATTTTTGTTGTAGAAACAGCTGGTGACTTATTTGCTGATAATATAATTTAAACTCAATTTTAATCTGCATAAGGGTGCCTCCCTGATCTGAAATGCCATTAATAGTGAAGTGATTCACAAATTTATGAAGGCTGAAAACCTATAAAAGTTCATTTAGAATGTAACAACTATGCATGATTTAAATTTTACAGGCAAAAATGATGACGTGTAGTAGGATAGGAATGTCAACTATTCAAAAGCTATTCTCATGATTAGTCAATGAAATAAGAGGAAAAGATTCCTCTTTATCCAGTCTCTGAGGGCACTTTGAGGTTAAATACTCTGTAACTTCATCAAGTAGTTAATGTCAACAACAATATTCATAAAGATGAAATAACATGAAGTGCACAGAACTCAATGCTTGAATGATTTATGTGGGAAAATAGTATCTTTTAAGAATAACATTAGAGGAGTAAGAAAACCAGAAAAATTAGTTTGAAAAAATAGATGTTAAATTAAATTAGTATTAAATTAATGAAGTTTTAGAGCAAATGTGTATATTACCATTGATTTTTATTTCTAAGCATTCATTAATTCTATACTCAAATAACAAGCTGAACCAAATGATGATAAGTTTTACAATACTTTATAAAAAAAGAAATTTTCTTTTCATCTTACTATTGAAAATATTATCAAAGACAGACATCATATTCTTATAAAAGATATTAACGTTCTAATCATTTTTATATTATGGTTATTCCAATAAATTGATTTTAAGCAGCAATTAAAACAAAATCTATTAAGAATGAGTAACATTTTATTGGTGTTTTAATTAGAGAAACAGTTTTCACACTATCTCTACAAGGAAAGTTGGCCACATACTAAGAAACTTCATTTTACTAGTTAATAAACTATTAGGAAATAATAAAATATAAAATTAACATTAGGAAGCCTATTATCCCACTCCTGTTTTATGGCCTTAACCATATAGGTATTCTATTTAAGGGAAAGGACTATCATAATCAATGAAAATATGTGGAAAACAAATCTAGAAAAAAAGTAGATAACCACACCTCATGAAATTTCATTGAGATTTGTATTTGTCACTAAAACAAATATTTAATTTTTATAACTAGAACAGCAAACTTCAACAAATTTTAAGACAACTACTATTACATCTCTAATTATTCTGTAAAGAAAAAATTCTTACCTGTAATTCTTATTCATTAAAGATACCTGCTGAAATAGTCATCATTTGAGATATTCATGGTAGAAGACAGTGAAATTTGCTAAGCTCAAAGTTCTGAGCTAATGACCTGCCATTAAGTATTATACTCTTCACCTATGAATGTTGCATTCATTTTTTATACAAAAATGTAGTACAGCATTTAAAACAAACGTTCTGTAAGATTTTAATATAAAGATGACAGTTATCTGGTGATCAATTTTAACATTTAATCATTAGAGATCAATATTACAAGTAGGTAATTTAACTCCAGTATTTACAGTAATTTATATTTTAACACACCTGTTAAAATAGATCTTTCTGGTATACTTCTAAGAGGTAATCCTTTCCTTCTAAAGCTAAATATGAAATAGATATCCCTTAAGCTAAACATGAAATAGATATCCCTACCTTCATATTTCTGTAAGTTGCATGACCAAGGCTACATATAAATATATATTTTGGATGAATTACAAGTGTTCTTTCAAAATGTTCATTCATACTATATAAACATGGAGATGAGGGAGGAGCTATAAGGGGAAAAATGCTCAGATTCATTTCAGCCAGGCCACATTCTTTCTTTCCAATAACATTTAAAACTTTCAGTGCTGATTTTTAAAATATAATCTTCAATTTAAGAATATTTGCAAGCATACTAAAAAAGTTGAAGAGTGTGTGCAACTCGCCAGTAGTAAAGTCAACTAGTTCTTAAGATCTTCCACTTAAGACATTCAGGATTAAACTTAAGATAGTAATCATCAAACTAAGAAACAACAGAAAAACATCTAATAACCATTTCCAATTATTTGTTCTGGATAAGGGTAGTGAAACTAAACATTTACTGTGTAGCACATATACCAGGGACCATGTGAAGAATCCTATTTCAAAGTTAAAACACAGTCCTTCCAGACCTCCCTGGTGGTCTAGGGGTTAAGTCTAAGGGCTATTACCAACAAGGCCTGAGCTGATCAACCCCAGCCAGGGAGCTAACCCACATATGTCATAGCAGACCTCTTCTGTCTCCCCATTACTCCCCTTAGCAGTATATTTTAGTAAATCCACCTGCTCTGCTTCCTACTCTACCTCTGGTGAATCTGGTGAATCCCTACACTCTGACTTACACCCAGTTCTTCTATGCAAAAGTAAATAAATAAAACCTTTAACAAACAAAGAAAAATTCAAACACAGTACTTTCTTTCAAGGAGCTCACTATCAAGAAACAGATAAAAGCTGTATACAGAACTGTGAAGTGTTAGAAAAGAGACCTGTATATGATGCAATGGTTGTACAAAGAACAGAATCACTATGAAAAGAGGTAAGCAAGATACTATAGTGCACTTGCTCTTGTGGCAAGAGGAGAAATTAGCAAAGCAGGGGAAGTGGATTCAAGGCAGAGTAAAGTCAAAGAAGTATGAAATAAGATGGTAATGATAAGAGATCCTGAAAGGTCTACTATATAGGAAGGTAGGACAGAAGGGAGAGTAGGTAAAGATACAACTAGAGATAACAGCCACTTCATGCTAAGAACTCTACTGTCAGACTAACGGAAAGTACGATCAGGTCTGTACATTAGAAAGAAAGGGAGCTGTTAGAAGAGCACACCTGGGGGGGTGGCTGGAGGGACTTTGGGGGGGGGGGGGGGTGTCCATTAACAGATAGTTAATGACTGTCTCAAAGGAAGCAGCAGCATTTTCTATCAATGGAGAAGAGGAAATGTCAGGAAGATTTTAAAAGCAAGATAAAACCCATAGAATGAGCACAAACCGGATAAAGATGAATGAATAAAGTAAACATATCCCCTACAAATATATGCCTTAAGTGGGATGAAGATGGTAATGCCATAACCAAGACAGTGAACTAAGGGGTGGGGGTGTATTTTGCAGGAGATATTGTTTTGAGCATACTGAATCTGTGAAGGCTGCAGAACATTCTCACGGAAATATTTAACATAACTGCTCAGTCTTGTATATTTCAACAGTCACAGCCACAATTTCAACCTTGACTATTATTCAAAAATATCCAAAAACATCATCCAGAGTACGACCCATACACTTCTATTATTTTTCAAAAATTCTGTTCCAAGCATTTACATTGTCCAGTAACCCCCATCTTGATGATAAGAAATTCTGAGGCCTAAAAATAGTAAATATTAAGCAACAGAACCAGGATTAAGTAATGGTTCCCATTTCAAATTTCCACTGTACTGCCTCACAGCCAATTCCTCTCTTGACTCAGGCTCCCTTATAGTCATGGCAGGAAAAGTGGTACGCTTAACTGATCTGCTTCTAGATGTTTGATTGCCAGTATGAAACATGTTTGATTGCCAGTATTCTTCTCAAAGAAACATGTATGATTGCCAGTACTCTTCTCAAAGAAACCATTTATGCCATTGTTTGCTGAAATGTTCTACTTGTATATCAAGAAATACAGCTCTCTGACTGGGAAGCTGAATTCTGTTCCCAAAGCTACAACTTCCTTCCCTCTTCTGGAAACAGATTGCCTTTACAGTAAAGTTTAGTTTCACCTAGTTCCTGGGCCAATCACAAATAAGGCAGAAGTACATCTTATATAAGAGTTCAGTATTTGTTAGTTTAGTCTTTGAAAACAAACTGCAATAATTTAAATTGAGGCTACATACTTAAGTCATGTGACCTTGGGCAAGTAATTTACGCATGTACTTCTGTTGTCTTACCCATAAAATTGAGACAAAACAGTGCATATATCATTAGATTGTGAAAATTAAGTTAAAAAACAGAAGTGTCTGATACACTGTGTATACTCAATGTTAGATATTATTGACATGAGTATAGAATCAGGAAATCACTTATCCAGAATTCCTTTGAGCAGGTCACACAGGCTTTTATAGTTTTTCAAACTAAAACATTTTCAGTGTCTTAAGACTTTTGTGCCAACTTCTCACCTTCAACATAACACATTAGACATTTGTATTGCTGGTGTAGTTCTATAGAGACCTGTCTTATTTGCTCCAACAGTGAGCTAGAAACTATGTGCCCGTTTCTAAATAGCTGGGTAAAATGTGGTCATCTACACGTAGGGAAGAAAGAGAAAAATTTATTGTAGATGGATAAAAGAACTAGGAAAGATGGAGTCAAGGAGAGACAAAGTGTTTATGTATAAAAAAGTGAAGTAGAAGATAAGGTAATTAAATTAATTAATTTCAATGCCAGACTAGGGCTTTTTTTTTTTTTTTTTTTGGTAATATTGAATTAAGCCCTAGATACTTAATTTATAGTCCATATAGTAACTACCCTCTGGACTAGTAGACTAAAAAAAAGGGTAGTAACCTTAGAATTACAGTGTAAGTTGGTACGGTTTGTTCAAAAAGATAACAAAGTTTCATTATTTTTTTCCATTTCTTAGTCTCCCATTGCTCTCTGCTTACCAGATACCAAAAACAGATTAAAACCACAATAGTTCCTTCTTACTGGTTGCAATTTACACAATAAAGGCAAATATGTTTACTTTGAAAAGGAAAAGCTTTAAAAGGTAAAGATTGGGCCCTCCCTGGTGGCGCAGCGCGTTAAAGCATAGCACTGAGAATCTAAAGCCGCTTCGCATGAGTTCGATCCCAGTTCGATCCCAGTTCGATCCCAGTTCGATCCCCGTCTGCCCCGGAGGTGACCACATGGTGTGGCAGACCTCTCCTGACCCACCCGCAGCTCCCCTCAGCAGTGTACTTCGTCGATCTGCCTGTTCTGTTCCCCACTCTATCTCTGGTGAAGCCTCTCACCGCCCCTAGCCTCTGGCCTGTACCCCAATTCTGTATGCACAAATAAAGAAATCTTTAAAAAAAAAAAAGTGAAGATTGTTTCAAATATTAATGTCTATTAAGAGAGGGCTATTTTCCACTATCTGTAATCCCAGTTAAATTTCACAGGTTTAGATAAGTAAGATAAAACAAGTTTAGAGAACTAAAGATTTCATAGGTGAACTGTTTGCTGTTTTATGTATGCTAGAAAAAAAATAAATGAGAGGAAAAACAGTATAACCATTTTGAATACTGAGGCTTTACAGCTTTATGACCAGTTAATAATTCCTTCAAAATTCAGAATTTCACAAATATAATGGAATAATTTCTTACATATTCTTCAATGCTCAGAGATTCAATGAAGGCAAACTTTTTAAAAAAAACAAATAATATTTTTAAGTATAAAACTTACCCAAAAAAGTTACCATCCTGCTTCTGAAGTATGGCTGCTTCCATTTGTGAAGCATAATGACTTAGTGGTTTAGTTGAGAGTAGTATAATAAAATACAATTTTCTATTTTGGAACAAGTCTAGATCTTTCCTGGTACAGAATTTCATCAGGTTACACAATGTAATATATACCTGGTGATAGATTTAAGTGATTATAAAGTCATTTGATTCTGTGGCCCTGTGAAGATGTGGATTCAGTGGATACATTTCTGACTGTCTTATTCTGTAATCACCCTGGTGACATAAAACATATCTTTTTTAGGCCCTCCCTGGTGGCGCAGCGGTTAAAGCACTGCACTAAGAAGCTTAAGCCAATTCCGCATGAGTTCGATCCCGCCTGCCTGCCCCGGAGATCCACATGGCGAGGCAGACCTCTCCTGACCCGCCCGCTGCTCCCCTCAGCAGTGTACTTCGTCCATCTGCCTGTTCTGCTCCCCACTCTGTTCCTGGTGAGTCCTCTCACCCTCCGCATCTCTGGCCTGTACCCCAGTTCTGTATGAATAAATAAATCTTTAAAAAAAAAAAAACATATCTTTTTTATTCACGTTTTTATTTCCAGCATATAAGCTTACGTTTGATGCCCACAAATATTTGGAATGGTTATTTATATTGTAGTATAACAGAAATGTTCTGTTATACTACAATATAATCACTAATAGAACTAAGTATAAAACTTATTATTCTCATAGCTACTCTGAAATATGACAGCAATTAATTTTCAATAAAAATAACTACAACTCCTGGGTATTTGATTCAATCAATAAAATAGAAAACTGGTTAAGCAGCCTGTATTCCCAAATTTAAGTTATTATGATTTTACTATGGATTCTTATGCTTTGAAGACATGCTTCAGGCACTTATCTTTGTATTCTCAATTTCTGTCATGAACCTTACAAAACTAAAACTTCTAAGCTAATCTATTCAAATAGACAGAGAAGACAGAGGAATGGGTAAATACATGTCATAAAGGGAGGAATCGAAGAGAAATTTCATGATTGAGTTATAATTTTCCAACATCTGAGATTTTAAAAAATCATTCCAAGAGTCTACAAACTCTACTATTGTCAACCTGGACAATTATGCATTAAATTTTTATTAGTTTTGGATAAGTAGTCAGAAAGCTGGCAATGAACACCTAGAAATAATAAAAAATTTCTAAACAGAAGGAATGAAAGCTCAAAAGGATATATTTCTCCTAAACAAAGAGGATTCATTGTAGTTTGCAACCTGGGTGTGTTTGTAGTTGTCATAAAGGAAAAGTCAGTGCTACACTCAGTTCTGGTATTATGTAATTGAAGCATTGCAATAAAATGCCATCCAACTAGCAGTTTGGTTAAATGTACTGTCTGTCGCACCTATGAATGATAAGACAAAGTCACAAACAACCACAGTGCAGTCAGAGTGCTGCTAAAAGTATTAAATAAGATTCTCCTGATAAGTAGTTTGAGTCTCTTGTCATCAATAAGACTAAATAACAACAGTAGTTAATAGCAGTAACAGTTGTAAAAGTAGTAATACAGTGGTATTAGCAGCAACCAAAACCGACATTTTTTATTGACAAGTTTTTACAAGGCCATCACTAGATAACACTACTTAATTACCTAAATTAATAATTTCATTTTCATGTTACCTCTATTTCTTAGTTACCTTGCAAAAGATTGATTATAAACCTTTCTCTGAACTGATGTTCAACAAGGTTTACTTAATTCTCTCAAAGCTACAAAATTGTTTAGATATAAAACTAGGATGTAAATCTAGGAGTTATTTCAATATTACACTGCTTTTAAAACATCATATATCGCAGAAGTAAATATGGTATTTTTCAGTGTACAGTACTTAAAAAGTAAGCTACTATGCTTCAACAAATGATAAAGAGGAGGCAAACTAGCTTTTACAAGTTTCTAGGTAAGACTAAGCTCTTTCAGTGCACTGAGAAGACTGCAGAACCTCAAAATCAGAGGTAGGCCAAAACTAGGAGATAAAACAGTGTGACCAGTATGAGGCAGTATAATTTGGGGGAAAACAGCATATTATTTATAGAGGTAGCTGTGACTAAAAGGAGTCTAGGAGCATTCAGTGTCATTAGAAATTAAGTTTAGTGAGTTTCAAAAAACAGAAATCTAATGGTATGACGGATAAAAATATCTAAAGATACAGATTTAAGAAAGTTAACCAAAATGACATGTGAAAATGGCATGGGAAGGTTAATGAAAATAAAGCTGGAGATTAGGGAAATTCTATCTGAATAAAATACATTAAGAAAAAAAATCACTTAGGGGTAGTAAAACAGTAACAATGATAAATTCACACCTGCATAGTGCTTCCAATGTGACACTTTGTAAATACTACATACATACAGCAGCTCATTTAATTTCCAACAATATCAGATCCTGGGCTCTTTAACCACGAAAACACATTGTTCTTTTAAGGGTCTGAGAGTGTTTAATATAGAACTGGTATCAAATTTTCTAATGTTACTATCAAGGAAGATCTCCATTTACTGTTTAAGCAGGAAGTAAAACTAAAAATAAAATCCTTAACAGATAGTAAAAGGTTAGAAATAGTTATGGTTTTAAGTAAAGCAGGTAAGTGGATAGATTAATAATCGAAACAGAATTACAGAGAGAAGATAGTTATGAGTCATCAACCTTCTGGAAATCTTGCTGTGAAATCATGTAAAGTAACTATTCCTCCAAATACAATATCCCTTGTTGCTACAATCAAGTAGAATAAGCTAATAACTGGTCTGTTTCTATGATGTAATTAATTGATTTTTACAAGCACTAATAATTAGAATACAATTTTTCTTGATATAACTTCTAAAAGTCTGAAAATGTACACTGCTAACACTCAGTTATAACGGTCTCTTACAAGGGATTCCTAAACGTGAGTGAAATATCTAGGAATTCATTAGTCAACATTGTACAAATCTTAGCCAATATTCTGTACAACTTCTGTTTGTTTCCCAATTCAGAAAATCTGAAAAATTATTATCTAGATCTATATTATATGCACTATTCTCTGAAGAGTACTATCAAGAAGTTAGTAAGTACTAAAGGAAAAAGTTCCAAAGTCAAATATTCTCATAGATGTCCACAGGTCACATACAGAATTTAAAAAAAAAAAAAAAAACATTTTAAACAATCTATTTAATTTTAGCTTGCATTTCCTGAATTTATTTGACTATGGAAACCTTTCCCCACCCACTTCCACACCCAGAGTCTAGTTTGGGAAACATGAACCTAATTGCCTTCTCTTATAGAAATGTAAGAGAACTGCTTTCTCAAGAAAATGTTTGTAGAAAGTTAAAGCCTGCAAAGAGTAACATGGACATTTTTCTCAAGGTCAACTGAGTCCCTATTTCTGCTCCTGAGGATAAGCCATGTATGACATTCAGAATTTATCTCTTCATAAGAACAAATCACGGTATGTAGGCATATATAATAACTGAGTAACAGAATCTCAGAACTCTACAAGTTAGAAGCCATATTTTACAACTAGGGTAAGTTAGGCTGCAAGGACACAGTAGCATCCCCCCCCCCCACACACACACACATCACTGGCATTCGTTTTCTTCACCAATTTTTTTATCTTCCTTACACCTTTTACTATCAGATTGTCCAGAGCTCAGTCCATAGAACTCTCCCTTTGTCTCTATTATATACCTTGGCGATCTCAAATAAATTATACTTTTTAAAATGCTGTCTTTTGGGGCAATAGCATATCCACACACAGTGATAAGAAATAACAGAGAGAGATCCCATGGTACACCCTTTGTCTATTTTCCCCCGTGAAAATATTTTACAAAAAAAGTCCCTACATAAATATCCTAGTCAGGATACTGAATGTGATGCAATACACTGATTTCCCCAATTTGACCTGTATTCATTTCCATGACAATTTAAAATATTAAATGATGTGCACAGCCTAGAACATTCCCCTAAATTCATAAAGGCAAATGACTAATAGCTAATCAGTATCTCAAATTAAAACATATCCCAAATCAAAATCCCCAATTTCCCTTCCAGTTCTACTACTAGTCTTCCCCATCTCAGTTAGTATCAATGCCATGTTTTTAGTTGTTCAGACTAAAAAATGTGAATCATCCTCAACACTTTCTCTCATACTTCATATCCGAACTGTCAACACTTTCAAAAGATATTCAAAATTAAACCTGTTACCACCTACACTGCTAGCATACTAGCCTAAGTCCTCTCCATCTCCTCCCTGGGTTATTACAATAACTCCAAGTACCTCCCTAATTCTGTTCCTTTTCTTCTATAGTTTGTTCTCAAGTAATAGTTAAGAGACTTCTGTATTTAAGAGGTTTTGTTGATTATGATTTTTATTGAGATATAAAACACCTTTCAAATCTATGGCTTCTTATCAGAAGAAAGAGTCAATGTCTATAGATATATAAGACATGGCCCCATTACCTCACAGGTCCCACATTCCTATTCTCCCTCTTGTTCACACAATTGCAATTTAGTAAATCAGATATAATCACAATTCAGGGTTTTGACATTAGCTGTTTCTTCTTGTAGTTTTTGTTCTTAACATATATTAAGAATTTTCCTTACCTCTTTTAAATCTTTACTCAAATCTCCCTCACCTGGCCACCAAATTTTATTTATTTACAATGGAAGTCACAAAGGGGTTTGCCACCATAGTCATTCCAACACCATACTCTACCATCTCTGACCACCATATTTTAAATAGCAGCCTTGGATTTTACCTTTACTTACTTGTTATTTTTACTCCCTTGTTTACTTTCTTTTATCTCCATAGTACTATCATCTAACATACTCTATATGCTATATATTTTATATATAAAATAGTCTGTCTTAAATGACTAAATCGTCATTTAGTCCATTTTCAAGTGCCTAGAAACATGCCAGACCAAAATATATGCACACAAAAAAATCTGTTGAATAAGTAAATGAGGAGGTGCTATGCCAAATATGACAAAATAAGTCTCTAAGAATCTAAGTCTCATTTTTCTTAAGAATGGTGATAGACTCAAATTGAACCAATTTAATTTTTTATTCAGAAGTAAACAAAAGCATGATCAGGTGAATAAATTATTTGGGATGACTTGCTTGTTGGTAAAGAGGGATCAGGTTGAAGCTAAAACTCATTAGCACTAAATCAAAATTCAACCAATTGCCTATAATAGGCAAATTTTCTATTTATTGGTTTAAGTACTTTGACTTTTTTTTAGTATTTATTCATAGAGAACTGGGGTACAGGCCAGAGGTGAAAGGGCAGTGAGAAGATTCACCAGAGACAGAGAGGGGAGCAGACTAAGCTGACTGACGAAGTACACTGCTGAGAGGAGCAGCAGGCGTGTCAGGGGAAGTCTGCCACACTATGTGGATAACCTCCCTGGCCGGTAATTGAACTTGTGCTGAAGAGGCCTTAGTTTCATAGTGTGGTGCTTTAAATCGCTGTGCCACCAGGAAGGGCCTTCTTTGTCTTTTTTATAAGGAAGCTAATGTGGTAGAATTTTTAAGAGTTTAAGCTAAGAAAGTGGATATGATATATAAAGTAGTCTTATGAAAAAAGGCAGTATACCTACATTGTTTTATCATATTATTAACTATGATCGAAGCAGAGCAAATATCTACAAATAAAAATGAAATAGGTTAAAAATGGAAAAAGAATACTGTTTCCAGGCAAATTTTAATATACTTTTAAACACTATATAGAAAGAGAGTGGATAATGTAACTTCTAAGAGACAGAAGGAAATGGAGACTAGTATATCATCAAGTCCACTTAAAAGAAACAAGTCACTCTTTGGAGTGTTTGGAAAAATCATTCATTTACAGTAAAAGTTAGTTTGGAAGTTTAAACTAAAAAATTCAACTCTGATTATTAACTGAGAAGAGCACTTTATATAATAGTCATCTAAATTTGCTGTAAGTCTGATTCAAAGTAAAATTGAAATTCTAATTTTAGAGGAAAAAACAGGATTGAGTCATAGTTTCAAGTTTGCCTATCCTTGTGGCAACTAAAATAACAAAAGACAATTTGCTTGGCTTTGAAATTCAAGAAATTGTATAGTATGATTAGTGGTGACCTTTCCCTTGTACTAAAATAAGTGAAATATACACTAAATAGATATAGCTCTCATTTTACAGGTCAATTATTTACACAAAACATTTAAAGCAATGTTCCTATCTATGATGAAAACTATAGCTATTATATAAAAGTATCTGCTAGTAAATAATTCTTGAGGCACTTAAACAATATAATTTTTTATTAAGAATAAATAACATCAAAACTGTTTAGCTCTATATTCAATGTAACTGAAACAAATGTCAAAGTTTTAAAATATACATATATGTGTAAATATATGTTGTGTGTGTATAAATAAATGAAAGAAACAAGTGCATTATAGGCCCACATATTTTTTCATGTTACCTTTATCCAAAAGAACTAAATTTATGACTGAGTAAATAACATTAAAACTTCCTTTAGGTCTATAAGAAGAGGGATTTGCCAATTCTTTATACTCTAGAACTCACAATTAAGATCACTATTAATACTACTAAAATAAGGCAGAATATAAAATATTATCTAATGGTTTAATTTGAATAAACAACAGCCAAATTAAGAAGTTACAAATAGGCAGCTATAGGGAATATGAAGAAAATTCTAGGTGATCTATTCTTAACAAAACAAAGCAAACATTCAACAGTTTTAAAGACTATAAAATAGACATCATAAAATAGCTATCAATAAATTTGAAGAACAAAACCAAGTTATTAAAATTAAAATTTTAGAAAATAAAACTCTTGAGAATTGGTATAGTTGAAAAACTACAGAGTTAATTGGGTAATATATTTTAAATGACAGTACAAATAACTACAGTTTTAGAACATAAATGTAGAAACCTGTTGTTCCAAGGACATAAAAATAACCATGGTTTTTCTAATAACCAGTTTTTGTATTCATGAACTGCATTTTAGTTAGAGAAAGATTAAAAGATATCAAACAGTCAAAATGACTGAACTTCAACTTGGATGTTGGAAGTATTACTCTGATGGGCTTTTCTTGTTTAGAAGTAACCCACAGGCTGTACATGAACAGCCAAGCCCCCAGTAGGAAGTTGTGCTCAATTTGGTGGACTTTGAGGTAACCTCTGGCTAAATCAACATTAGCCTTATGGGAGGCCAACAATGAAGAAAGGGAGTTTCCCCAAGATCTGATTTCTTGAGACCACAATTTAGAGAAGGCCCCACAGTGAAATTATTCATATTTCTTGGAAAGAGAGAACAGGCATCAGTTGTGTCCATCGAAGGGGGACACTGTCTAGGTGTACCCTGCACATTTTTTGAAATCTCTGGGCTGCTTCTGCATCTGAAAAATAAGAAAAATAGCACAATGACAGACAACGAATGAGGAAAAAGACAGTTATCTGGCCTAAAAACTTAAGACTTATAAGAAATTAAGAAAGCAGACAAAACAGACAAAAAGACAAACAGCCATATCATTTGTAATGTATTATTCTGAAGGCAAATACAGCAGAGAAAAACACAAATTATTTTAAGCAAAGTAAGAAATGATCATAGCAAAGAAAAGTTATTATTGGAGAAAGCCAACTGCAGAAAAAAAAAAATATGTTAAGATATGTCAACCTGACACAAAGATAAGGTGGAATAAGGATCTAGTCCCATTTGAAGCTGAAAAGAGCTGAGTAATGAGAGCTAGTGTCATGAACTTGGCTGCTTAACTGCCTTTGTGTAAGAAAACATCTCAGAACTTTGAACTTAGGAAATTCCAACTTGTCTTGCACCAGGTCACGAGCTCCATAGAGCAGGAACCTATTTCAACAAGCAGCTTTAAAAAAAAAACAAAATACTTTAATATTTTTCATTTCTATTAATGGTACATTTTAAAATGCAATAATGCTAAAATCCATCAAAGTTAAATGCACTGAATAAAAATTAAACTTACTCAGAAAGATGTTCAGAAGTTGGGATACAAATAGAAACTGAAATTAGAAGAAAAATTTTATATTTAAAACAACATATGAGCATAGTCCAGAAAGAAAAAGAAAAATATTGGATGGTTTAAATTATAGGAGGAATGTGGGAACCAAATAAGGGATCAGGAAGAAGAATAATATAATTAAACTGAAAAAATTAACAGGCAGCTATAAGTCAGGAACATCCTATAGGGAAGGGGGAGGGAGAGGAATCAAAACAGGGGAGGAAAGAGCACAAAGGACTATGGTGATGGTGCATGGGTAGACTGGTGGTAGGAATTACACCTGAGAGTAGAAAGCATACACTGTATAGAAAGTAAAAATGATGTAAAATAAAACAACATATGAATATGAGTGAAAATAATGATTCATTAAATAGCCCATATTATGTGACCAAAAATACTGGAATAAATTTAAAAATCCAGATAAACACAATTACATATACATACCTTTCTCTAGTACAACTTGGCAAGTATGAGTTTCATGTTGACTTAAGTGTGTAGCCATATTATCTAAGCCAAAAACATCAGTTAGGAAATCACAATTAAGGCACACTAGAGTAATGCCCCTACAAAAAAAAAAAAAAAAACAAAAAGCAAAAAGTATAAAAGGTTTTTATCTTTCGTAAAAAAAAAATCCATACACAAATTCAAAGATTATTTTCCCATGATTTGCTCTTTGTGTTATAATTTTCTCTGCCATTTTTGAAGCTACTGAAGTGATTCTGCAGAAAATGGCATAGCTATATCCATGTTAATGCTGTAATTTACTTGAAAGAAAGTATTTTTGCTTTATAAACTTTCACCTCTCATACCAGTTGCTAAAGCTAAGAGACAAGCAACTAGTCTTGGCTGCACTAACAACTTGCACCATTTCCACCAGCAATATCTACCTGTGCCTCTGCCATTCTGTAAGGTGAAAGGGGTACAGTATTCATTCATTCAGTACTTATTTTCTAAGGGTATCTCTATCCATACTATACTACTAGATAAGAATATTGTGAAGATCAAAAAAACAATCTGCACCTTAACAGAGTTTACAATCTAATCTGTGATTTAGGTGAGGAAACAAATTAGAAGAGACAGATGAAGATTTTAAAGCAGATCTTCTAGCGCCACCAGTTATGTAACTAGTACTGGTTTTCCAAAATATTACTTCATTGATTCTCATAACAACCATCTAATTAAACTTTAACTTAAACAGGTAATTCACTACTGTAATCCAAAGCTTGAGTTCTTCAGCGTCACAGGTCCACTTGTTGGGACTTAACCTAATCTTTCCCTTAAAAAAATTTAAGTGTTTTAATTTTAAATAAAATATGTAAAGATCATAAACTTTCAAAAATACAGAAAATAATTTCCATAACCATCAATATTTTTGTATTTCAGTATGGTTTTTATATTCAAGGAATCAAGCTATGTATTTGAAGTATTTTAAAATAGTTGACATATTACAATACATGACAATGATCCAGATTCTAATTTTGCATAAACTTTTGCTTTTAGTTCAAGGTATTTTAGAAATATTAAACCTTCCAAAATACAGAATGCTTCAGAGAACTTATAAAGACAATATATGCTTAATTTATTATATTTAGCAAAGTTAAGAAATTGGAAGTTTGTTGCTAGGTAAAGCATTTGAAATGTCACATAAAACAATATCAAATATAAAAACATAAACAACACTAATGAAAATGTTTAAAAAATGTAAGTGTGCAATTTAAATTATTTTTATCAAACATTAATTAAAGACCCACTTTAAAGTTATTAAAAGGTACTAGATTTCTTGCAGATGGCCAACAAGCATATGAAAACATGTTCAACATCACTCGTAATAAGAGAGATGCAAATTAAAACCACAATGAGATACCACCTCACCCCAGTGAGAATGGCAC
>NW_004567124.1:14027424-14073635 GCF_000260355.1 Condylura cristata | reverse complement strand
ATTTTTCCCCTTCTCTTCCTTAATGTAGTCAACATGTCAAATATTTTATAGTATTAAAAACTTGGTAAATACTTATTTTGTGTCAGACTAGTGATTTTTGACATACATGTCATCTAAATCTTAAGAGCAATCCAAAAAGGTAGGTTCTGTATAACTCATCACCTTTTTTAATTTAAAAGGAAAGCGTTAATTTGCTTAATCTACCAAGGACACACAGTTAGTAAAGGTTGTTAGTTCTAGAGGCCATGTTCTTTAAAGTGCTATGAGACCTATAACTCATTTTATTGCTACAGGTGTGAAAAAGGCTGTCTTCAATTTAACTTCCCTTCAGCATCATTTGATTCCATATAAAACATAGTTTTCTAATGCTTCCAGATTAAGTTCAAATTAGTTGTCCTTATTTTGAAAACTTTCACAATCTGTCTCTAAGCTCAAAACTATTGCTCCAGATTTCAATTGTATTACTATTATATAAAATTCCTGCTCCATCATTTTCCTACTAACTCTTCTCTCTGAAAAGTTACATTTTTTATCTTTACCCTTTTATTCATGTTATTTCTTCCCACTCAAATGCTCCTGTGCTTCTTCTGTCAGTATAAATAATATTCAACTATACATAACAATTATATAGATCATTCTGAATAAAGTAATCTTTTTAAAATAAATAATCCTTACTGCACCTATTTACATCTTTCTTGCATAATCACCATTTTCCTACTACCCAATAAACTTTATATTCCCTTAAAACTGGTTGTAAGACACCTTCATCACAAAATCTGTTACATTATGTACATAGTAGATGCGTTAAGTACCTAAGGAATGAAAATAGCATTCTAATTACAAAAATTATTACATATGCTATGCTACATTATAGAAATTGATCAATCTTCAATTTAAGTTGAGAGAACAACATCCCAAACCTTTAAAATATATATATTTCAAAAATATGTGCATATATATATTTCACTTAAAAAGCAAACAGACACCTGAGCTTGACAATGCAGTACAAATAAGGAATCTCATCTTTTGAATAATAAAATCTTTATTCATTCTTATTAAAATTTTTAGTACATCTTACATAGTTTAAATGATATTCTTAAATTCATTAAGTGCTTTTAAAAACATAACTAATAGATTTTTAAAACTGAATCAAATTTTGTTTCCCTGTGACCTACTGGTCCAACATCATACATGGGACATATTGTCCACATATGCCATTTTCAACATATACATTAACTTATTCAACTTAACCCTTAGTATATGCTAAGTACTAATCAATGTGTGAGATAAACAAAATTTAAGCCACACACATTTTAGAGGTCACAGGAAAAAAAGATATATAATACATCAGATGATGAAAGATGACTTAGAAAAAAAAATGAAACATTAAAAGGAGACAGGGATCATAGAATGAATCATAGGGCAGAGAGAAAAATTTTAAATTAAGTAGCCAAAAAAAAAGATCCACTTATCAGGATAGCATTAAAGAACCTGACCAGTAAGAAACATGGGGACGAACAAACTGGTCATAGGGAATAATAGGGAATAATAAGTGCAAAGGAAGTGAGGTATAATGCCCATTATATCTACTAACCTAAAACAGCAAAGCAAGTGGTAGCTAAATTTATCCCTATAAATTAGCTTCACAGAGCAAAAACATTGTTATTACAGGTAGCAATGGCAAAATGAGCAAAAAAATAAAGTAACAATGATAGTCAATGAAATCAGAATTTAGAAAAATGATACTGAGTGGGTACAACTAAAGTTATTTATCAATCAATGCAATGTCTTTGGAAACATCAACTATTTTTTTCTTCACATAAGTTATAAGCACTTCTTATTGTTTGAAAAAGAAAAAGTAAGAATTCTGAAGACTCCCACAAAGTCCAAGGATTCCAGGAATTTAATATATTGACTTCAAAATTGAAAAAGCTTTATTCTTTATTCATTTTCAGAGATATCTTAGATTATCTGTTTTAATGTTCAAATATTACTGCAGAGCCATATTTTTGTTCTCATTTTTGCAATACAAATGCATGAAGATTTCATCTTGACACCACTACTGAAACAAACTTACCAAGGGGATAAAATATAATCACACCTCTAGGTTAAGGATGCAATGAGTAGAACTCTGTAATGTGCAATAACAATCACTGATTTCCAAATTGGGAATTTCAGCACCAGGTTAAAAAAAAGGGGTTACTGCAAAACACAATGAGTATCACTTCACACCAAGCAACTCAATTCATAAAGAAGTAAGTGCTAACAAAGGTGTGGAGAAATTGGAACCTTCAAATATTGCTGTTGGGAATGTAACATAGTATAGGTATTTTGCAAAAGCAGGCATAGTATAGGTATTTTCCTCACAGGCACAACATAGAGTTACCATATAACTCAGAAATTCTAATCATGAATATATACTAAAGAGAAATGAAAAGCTATGGCCAGTCAGAAATCTGTACAGAAGTATTTACAACAGCAATATTCATAATGGCTTAAAATTAGAATAATCTAAATGATAAACTATGGTGTAACCAAATACTATTCATCAAAAACAAATAAAAATTAAATAAATTTTAAATAGATATAGGCTACAACACAGGTGAACCTTAAAAATACAATTCTAAGTGACTGAAGTCAGCCACACTAAGTGGACCATTCCATTTACAGGAAATTCTATATATAGACCAAGTTAATTAAAGATTGCTTAGGACTAGAAGGAAATAGGGATAGCCACTAGTGGGCACAGAGTTTCTTCTTAATGTGACAAAATGTACTAAAATTTAACCATGGTGATAAGTGGCCTATTCTGTAAATACACTGAAAACTGTAACTGTACAAATTAAATGCATAAGTTATATAAAAGTAATCTAAACTATTTCCAACAAAGATGTTACCTAATAACACTTAATTCACATAATTTTTAATTAATTAGATTTTTAATTAATTTTTAATTCACATAATTTTCAATAGAAGTAATGAAAAAAATGTTACCTGAGATCTTCTGAATGCTTCTTAAAAATACAAAATCTTTTACTTGGACGGTTACTATGAAAGCTAGAGATAAAACAGATTTTATTAATTTTATTATGTATTATATTATATTAATTTATAGCTATATTTAAATTTTATACTTAAGTTTTTACTATCAGTAAATTTAAATAACAAAATGTTTGTTATCCCTGTTTAATATACTTCATCTTATTCCATTTTACTTGTATTTACTTTCTTATGACAAGTATTTTCCTAATAATATTCTTACATGATTATAACCTCACATTAAAAAAAGGAAATGCTACTACCTTACACCATACACAAAACCCAACTCAAAATGGATTAAAACACTAAACATAAGACCTAACACCATAAAATACATAAAAGTAAGTATCAGTGAAATACTACAAGACATATACCTCAGTACCATCTTTAAAGATATATCACCCAAAGCAAGGATAGTAAATGAAAGGATAAACAGTTGGGGCTACATCAAATTTAAATGCTTCTGTACAGCAAAAGAGACACTACATAAAACAAATAAATAAACCCCACTGACTAGGAGAAAATTTCTGCACACAAAACTAATGATAAACAACTGATCACAAAGATATACAGTTGATGAAATTCAACAAATATAAAGTGAACAACCCCATCAAAAAATGGGAAGAGCTAAAAAACACCTTCAAAGAGAAAATGTAGATGGACAACAGGTATATGAAATAATGTTCAACATCACTGTGATAAAGGAAATGCAAATCAAAACCACAATGAGATACCACCTCACACCAGTGAGAATGGCACATATTAAAAAACAAGCCACAATAAATCTTGGTGAGGGTGTGGAGAAAAAGGAACTCTTCCTATACTGCACAAATGGGTGCAACCACTATTGAAAGCTGTGTGGAGGTTTCTCAAATTGCTAAAAATGGGCTTCCATATGATCCAGCAATTCCATTCCTAGGAATCTACCCAAAGGACATAAAAACAATAATTCAAAAGGACACCTGCAGCCCTATGTTTATTGCTGCTCTATTTACAATAGTGAAGACGTGGAATCAACCCAAATGCCCAAAAAGAGATGACTGGATCAAGAAGATGTGGTATATATGCACAATGGAATATTACTCAGCAATCAAAAATTATAAACTCATGCATTTGCAGCAACATGGATAGAACTGGAAAAGATCATGCTTAGTGATAAGCCAGAGAGAAAAAGAAAAATACCAGATGCTTCACTCATAGCAGGAGTATAAGGGATCAGGAAATATATATATATATATATATTAATCTATATTTTATATAGATATATATACACACATATTTGTTTATAATACATATACATAAACACACACACACACACATATAGTAATTGTAACAAACTTAAAAAGAACATCAACATCAAGGGAGGAAAGGGAAACAAGAACAAAACTCAGGTGGTAACAGCAAATAGAGCAAATGGGTGTATGGGATGGCACATGAGTGAAGTGGTGGCGGTAAGTCCACAGGGATTACAACTGAGATGAAACAATGCACAAAATGAATAATAACGTAAACGATATGTATATCAAATTTTTCAAAAGTAAATTAAAAAAGGAAATACTCAGGTTTTTTAAAAAAAAAAACTAAAACAAACGAAATTCATTTTGTTCACCTGTTAATAATTAAAAACAATTAAAAAAGGTAGTAAAATTTATGCTATAATGTGAATGGTTACAAATAGTAATTATTAGTTTTATCAATTTTCAATTTTAACATACTTGTGTAGGGTTAGGGGTATAGAATGCAAATGATCTTGGAAATACAGTACTTGAACTTAATGCCACTCTCTAAATTTAGCACTTTGAGAATTCTTTGTCATTATTAGTAGAGGTTTTATAAAACCAAAATAAAGCAGAACTCAGAAGTTAAAACAATGTTTTCCCCAAGCACAGAAAACTACCAATTAAACTCTGTAGCTAATGAGAGTAGCTCTTATAAATCCTTTTAAAAATGGGTAAGGAGCACAGAAATAAACCTACAACTATACGGACAGTTAATCTATGACAATGGAGCCAAAAACATACACAGGAAAAAAGATAGCCTTTAAATAAGTGGTGTTGAGAAATGACAGCTGTATGCAAAATCAGCTTACACCATACACAAACATCAATTCAATATGGATAAAAAAGACTTGGAAATAAAATCTGAAAACATAAAACAGAAGAAAACACAGGCAAAACATTTCATAACACAAACTTTAGTGATACCTTTTGGGACTCATCACCAATAGCCAAGAAAAATAAGAGAGATCATAAATAACTGAAACTACATCAAATTAAAAAGCTTCTTTCTACAAAACATAAGAAACTATAAAATGAGATACCTACTGAATGGGAAAAAAATGTTTGTATACCATACATCTGACAAGTGACTGCTAAACAAAGACAAAGAACTCATAACACTTTACAAAAACAAGTAATCCAGTCAAAACATGAGCAAAAGAAATAAACATACAATTCTCCAAAGACGACATTCAGACTGCAAACAGGTATGTGAAAAATTGTTCATCACTTATTAGAGAAATGCAAATCAAGACCAAAAGAGATAGCATCTCACACCTGTGAGGATGGCCCACATCAAAAAGACCAGAAATAATATGTACTAGCAAGGATGTAGAAAAAAGGGAAACCTTTTTCTACACTGCTGGCAGGAATGCAAACTTATTCAGCCCTTATGGGAAACAGTATGTAAGTGTCTCAAAACAGTTAAAATTGATATGCCATTCAACCTACTAATTCTATTCCTAGGTATATACCCCCCAAATTAAAAAGCACTAGTTTGAGACTTGTACTCCCAAACTTATTGCAGCACTTTTTGTAATAGCCAAACTTGGAACAACCTAAGTGCCCCCCAAACAGATGACTGGATCAAGATATGGTGTATGTACGTGTGTGTGTGTGTGTGTATGATGGAATGTGTGTATGAATTAACATATACACATACACACATATGTATGGGATGGAATATTACACCGCAACCAAAAAGATAATAAACTCATGCAATTTGTCACAACATGGATGGAGCTGAAAGGGATGATGGTAAGTTAAATAAGTTGCAAAAAGAAAATACTGGATGGTGTCATTAATATGTGGACTATAAAGTAACTAAACTAAGAGTCAGATAAAGACCAGCTTAAAAACTAACCCTTGATAGCTGACTAAAGAAAAGAAGCACCAAGTTGGAGGAGTAAGAACAAAAAGGGAAGAAAGTACAATGGATGGTGGTAGACTAGGTGACTTTATTAGGTGCACTATAGTAGCAACACCTAATTAAGATATCAAATGTTACCTCAGTAAAAATAAATATGGTAAGGTAAAGTTTTCATGTACTAAAGAGCCAAGATTGGGTTTGACAGTGTTAGTAAATGGAATCATAGACTAACATCATCAGTATCAACTGAGAGTTTACTTAGAAATATCAGACTGGTACCTCTCATACTTACTGACCTCTGGTCGTGGGGTCCAGGAATCTGTTTTTACATTTTTTTTTTTTAATAAAAATAAAATTCTTATGCAAACCAAAGTTTGAGTACC
This sequence comes from Condylura cristata, assembly GCF_000260355.1. NCBI lineage: Eukaryota > Metazoa > Chordata > Mammalia > Eulipotyphla > Talpidae > Condylura > Condylura cristata. Next base: position 14,067,066 of record NW_004567124.1, on the reverse strand, counting down.
AGTACCCTAAACTGCACTAATAGGCCCAAAATGGCAAGTACACTAAGTGAATGGTCATTCTAAAATACAAGGTAATTACCATGTATGTATGTATGTATGGGAAAAGAAATCTGTTGACTAGCTATAATCTCCAGAGAATACTCTTAGAAGATTTCTAGTAATCTTCTTTGATCTAGGGATAACTACTACTAAAGACTTTACAATCCAAGACATCACAAAAATAATTAAATGAACATTTTAGAAGTGCACACGAGTTGAGAAGCACTGAAAACTGAAAATATGTGTAAAAATTTATACACCCAACTGTTGTTTCCTCAGAGGAATGAGACCAAGATTTTATCTAATTCCCAAAAGAAATTATTTTTTAAATGAGATTTAAAAGTAACTTTAAAATTTTATTTTCTCTTTCTCCTCAGATAATTTTTTTGATTTAGTTATCTATTTGGCAGGGAAAAAAGAAAAAAACAAATACACTTAGGGTCTTTTTGAAGGCTTCTGTTTAAAACTTATATCTCGATATAAGGTTGGTAATCTTAACACTTGTCTGAATTCAATATTAACTTAGGTATCCCTATTTTTAGAGAAAAAGATTTGCACTGCCTCTTTATTTATATTACACAAATAATAGAATGAGAAAGTGAATTTACAGCTCATAAATAAAAAGGAAACAAAAGCTACCCTTCTATTAGATTTGCATAGTTATTAACATATAAATAAGAAATGGGGGATGTTAAGCTTTTTATTAAAACACAGTAAAAATGTTAAAAACCTAGAATTTAAAAATTACCCCCTAGTTATAAGACTATACACAAATACCAATACAAGCTGTTAGGCTGTTCTTTTAAAACAGGTGAATTAGTAAAAACTGTGTATAAATAAGACTTGTGAAAAAAAAATCCATTTGACCATTTTTTAAATGTTTTTATTTATTTTTTAAAAGTTTATTTCTGCATAGAACTGTACCTGTGTAGGTTAGAGGTATGGGTGGGTGATAGGACTCCCTGGAGGTAAGAATGGGAAACAGTATAGGTGAATCTACTAAGGGAGCAGCAGGTGAGACAAGAAATTTCTGCTACACCCCAATGTGGGCTGGCTCAATGGCCAGAGATCACATTCAGGCCTTGGAAGTGATAGCAATGAGCTTTAAGTCCCTGTTCCACCAGCAAGGTCCTGACCATATATTCTTAATTATCTTGACTCAACACAAGTAACAACTTTACTTCTAAAGAAATACAAAAAGGATCAATTTTCTAAGCATTCAACAAGCGTGATGGTATGACTCCCTTTTTTTAAGACATTAGACTAAAGCCTGATGGCGTAATTAGAAAGATGGCAAATTGTGTGCTCTAAAATTCATGGTGTTATAAGAAGGGGTGAGGAAGTAGATGGGGACGGCTGGCACAGAATAAATGTCTAATAATTATATGTTAAATAAGAGGACATGTATTCAAAATAATTACCACAGGATAAACATTAATAGTAATACACACAAAGTTCTGTGGTTACAAGAAGGTAAGTACAAGTAGATGGAGTATAAACTACCTAAATTTCAGTTAAGAAGATTCCCACTTTCTTCCTTCAGGTAAAGCAAAGAATAAGCTACAGATATATTTAAAAATAATAGTAATAATTGAAGGATCTGAAAAGGAGTTAGAAATTAGATACTGAAAGGTCTCATATTCTCCAGAAAGTTTGAACTTCATCCTATTCATGTTAGAAAGGCAAAAGATTTGAGGGGAAAAAATTACCATATGTCAGAATGTAAGAGAATGTTGATGTAACTGGGAGATCACTTATGATCTCTTCACTCTTCCAATGAATATTATTTAGTGTATATAAATCTACAAATAATATATAATGAATTCAAATATATCCTATAAAAGTTAATTCAGAACTCCATCTTATCACTGTACAGGAACAAATTGTTATGCCAGCTTTCTTTTTCCCTGAAAATTTTTTAAGTAATCCTTCAGAGTCTAAGTGAACTGCCATAAAACAGGTTTCCTTATTTCTTGTTTAAAGAATATCATCTTTACTTCTCCTTTACTCTCACAGTCATTCGTATACACACTAGGTGGCTAAGGAAAGGCATCCCATTACTATTGTAAAAATTAAAGGCAAGGACTTTATTTGTAATATGCAGCCATGACATCTTAAAAATAAGTATTGCTGGGCCCTCCCTCGTGGTGCAGTGGGTTAAAGCACAGCACTAAGAAGCTAAAGCTACTTCAGCATGAGTTCGATTCCTGCTCCAGAGGTGAAGCACATGATGCGGCAGACCTCTTCTGACCCGCCCACTGCTCCGCTCAGCAGTGTACTTCGTCAGTGGGCCTGTTCTGCTCCCCACTTTGTCTCTAGTGAATCCTCTCACCTACTCTGCACCTCTGGCCTGTACCCCAGTTCTGTATGCATAAATAAATAAATCTTAAAAAAAATTATAGCTATAATTACTTGACTGCCTCCTAAGCTCACAGCATTTCATTATGCATATTAAACACCATTTCTCTAGTAATCACAGTAACATTCTTTTCAAGAAAAGGAAAGTGGGAGTCAGATTAATTGCACAAAGTCATCCAGGTAATAAATAAATGTATACAAATTCAGATTTGTCTGATTGTTCACCACCAGCATGCCATTCTTCCTAAGAAACAGTAAACTCTGCTAAAAAGCTTTTAAATGTGTTTGTCTTTTAACGTAATTCTACTATATGTTTAAAGTCCTACTATATACAATGATGAGAAATAACAATTGTACGCAGCAATTCTCATTTTCTCAGTTGACTTCTAATGTTACCTAAAAGTTAAAGGCAAGGAGTATGTAAAAATTTAAACCAAACTCAAATAATATTATGCCTTCTTTAAAAAATCCTTTAAAAACTGCATGTTAAATATGCTTTTCTTCAAAAGTCTTATTTTAAAAGTGCTTATTTCAATAAGATCAATTAATATCCTTTGAGATTTTGAGTCTTTTATAGTTACAGTAAGTAAGAACTATCACCTGTTGTTGGTAATATATTCGGTGATATGGTGAATACCAAAGCCCCTTCTTAAGAAAATGATACAGACACAAACAAATATAAAAGGCAGAACAGTGGATGATATACAAGGCAAAAGAGTAAGAGCATGTACTGGAAACACTCCAGGAACTAACAAAGAATAAATAAAAGCCACTGTCAGAAAAGACAGTGAGAGAAACTTTATTCTGGGAAAGAGCAGTCCATTTATGGGGGTAGGAGTCTTTACAGAATAACTGGAGTAGGTATGAGATCAGAGGTAAAAGAATGTTAGGTAGAGGTGCTATGGAACAGAGATTAAAGGTACAAATCCTCTGAAGAAAAGGAAGATGCTGTACACACAGAACTCAAGCCCATAACAAGAATCCAAACTGGGCAGAGGTAACAGTGAGTCATTCAATGGGAGATACCTAAGGCAGTGAGGAAAGGGTACCAGGGAAACAATTAATTAAAAAAGATCTTCAAACTTTAAGGGTAACAATGGAAGTTTCGGTTCTTTATGAGGCCAAAAAAAAAACAGCTCAATGGGCCTTCCCTAGTGGCGCAGTGGGTTAAAGCACTGCACTAAGACGCTTAAGCCACTTCAGCATGAGTTCGATCCCCTCCTGCCCCGAAGGTGACCACATGGCGCCCAGCTGACCTCTCCTGGCCGGCCCACTGCTCCCCTCAGCAGTGTACTTCATGGATCTGCCTGTTCTGCTCCCCACTCTGTCCCTGGTGATCTCTCACCCTCCGCATCTCTGGCCTGTACCCTAGTTCTGTATGAATAAATAAATAAATCTTTCTTTAAAAAAAAAAAAAAGCTCAACACATAGAGGACAATAAAGGGCTCATGAAGAATTGGGAAAAGGTTATGAAGGGACCTGGCATAACTGGGAATTTTTTGGAATAAAATGGATATGGAGATTCTATGGGACAGGTGGGCAGCCTATGATAAATGGAAGAGAGAAGTGTAGAATGACTCAAGAAAATACAAAATGCTTTACACCAATTTGATGCCCTACTTGGGTAACATTATTTGTCACAAAACAGGAGACATTCTAGAAAGGATGCCTGAGGACTAGTTTTTAGGGAATGGAATATAGGTATAAGCCAGGCAGAGGCAAGTGCAGAAGCTAAGCTATATTGTTGCAGATCAAGACAATTTCACGAGCTTACAAAATTTGGGACAGAGAATTATTTCAAGTTGGTGGTTCACGTCAATTCAAATGTGGTCCAAGAGAAAGTTTGGTGGTAGTTGTATAAATTCTGGGCAGATGGCAGTGTTTAGTTATTTGTGTTCTTTTTACATACCAGTGAGTCAAAAAGGTTAAAATATATAACCGATACTTATAGCTGATTCTCAGGAAAGCAAAGGATTGAAATAGGAAGCTTTCAGGATAAAAGGCAAGGTGAGATGAGTTAACTTACCAAAAAAGGAAATATAAAGAAGATCTGAATGAAGAAAAGGCAAATAAATATAAAAGTAGCCCAAAAAAAAGTATAGCAATAGCAGTAACAGCTCAACAGAAGTTGAGAATAGTTTAAAAATGAATGACAACAATGTCATCTAAAGAAGTCGTAGAGTAGTAAGAATGGAAAAAAGTGAGTAGGATGCAACAATAGTGCATGACATAATCTTTAAATGGGTATTAGTTGATAGGTAGAAATAAAACTCAAAGGGTAAATAAATTAATCACAAATAAGCTACTAACAAATACTTTTATGAATACAGATGTTAAGAAACTAAGAAGTAGACAGTGGAGACAAATAGCCCTCACCCTAAGCAAACAAACAAACAAAAAAAACTTAAAAATGCTTGTAAGCAGAAGGAACCTGACAGATTGAAGAGATGAAGTTGCAACTCAACTGAATACGGTTGTGGAATAATTAAAGGATATAAGGGATGAAGTTAACTTTCAGAAGTTGATTTCTGAGTCAATGTCTGAACAAAGGTAGACAGGAAAAAAAAATTGAAGTTGAAGAATAATTTAAAAGGTTCTTCCCTGTTGGCAAAAGGGTTAAATTTCAGCACTATAAAGCTATCTGCAACACAAGCTGGATCCCAGGCCTGGGAGTTAACCCACATGGTGCAGCAGACATGGCTTCAGCAGTGTATTTCAGTCAATCAACCTACTCTCCTCCCCTCTGTCTCTGGTGAATCCCCTCTAGCCTATACCCCAGCTCCTGTATGCATAAATAAGTAAAACCTAAAAAAAAAAAATAAATTAAAAAATAAAAAGATGACCTCCAATTGAGTACTTAGTACTTTAGAGTACTGAAAACATTTAAATAGGCATTTCAGGTAAAAATAAAGAAGTACTTAACCTAGAGTTAATCAAAGCTACAGATCATGAAATCAGAGCTAATTACATCAACACTATTTGGAAGTCTAGAATTGAAAGTAAATTTCAGAAAAGGAAGACATTCATGTATCACTGTGGTGTTTAGGCTATGTGAGCACAACTAAAAGGATTCTAGAAAAACAAAGCAGCAATCCAAGAAGATGACCCCAAAAGTGATGTTGACTGTAAAGTCAAGAGGTGCTGAAGGTGGGAAGAACACAAGGGACTATGATGACAGTTTAATGGCTGCTATGGTGGTAGGAGAACTACAGGGACTACGCGTGAAAAGAGAACAATGACGTAAGAAAATAAATTATAAAATAAAAAGTCAGATGGGTACTATAGGAACTGGAAAACGGAGTTAACATTCTAAAAGGTAACAGGAATTCAAAAGAAATGAACAATGTATAAAATGAAATTTAAATGATACTGAGGTAAGATGGGGGTACAAAAACTTAGTAACAGATATGGAGTGCTGGTAGTAAAGATGTCAGGGTACCTTAACAGACTTCTTTGATAGCCTAGGGGTTAAGTCTCAGGGCTTTCACCACTGCAGCCTGACTTTAATCCCCGCTCAGGGAGCTAAACCACATATGGTGCACCAGATCTCTTCTGTCTTGCTTGCTCTTCCCTTCAGCAGTAAATCCACCTATGTTATGCCCCTTACTCTGTTTCTGGTGAATTCTTTCATCCCTCACCCTACATCTCTGGCCAATACCTCAGTTCTTCAAGGGAAAAAAAGAGGTTGAGGTACCAAAAGGTCAGGCTAGTCATCAGAAATAACTGTAAGAACATAATTAAGAAAGTGGGAGAATCCTGAAAGAAGTAACTGATAAGGACCAACAAGTAATAAAAAGGTCATATTATGATCTGTAAGAAAATAACTTTTTTTTACTAGTTAATTATACATTATTTCTATTTTGTAAAAAAAAAATATTATTTTCAATATTCAACCCAACAGTTTTGTATCTGAATAATTTACTATATTTAAAAATAAAAGTCAACAATAGGTGATACCTCTCTGTTAATGGAGATACAAAGAAAATATGGCTGTGGAGGCTATCTCTGGATAGAAAAAGTACTAGGTAATCAATTTAAGTTGAATAAATAAGTGAAAAAATTTCAACAAGGCAACATAACTTCAATAGTCTCTTATTTTAATGAGTGAATGCAAGGACATACGGCTCAGTATATAGATGGAAAAACAGAAAGAAACAATCCAATATAGTTGCTAACATCACTGAAAAACCAGTCTCAAAGTGACTGCTTTGAGTGAATAAAGTTTAATGTAGTGGCTCATGAAAATATTCATATTTATTTGGCAAATATATTTTAAAAAATTAAATTTTTATCGTTGAAAATAACCTGCTTTGACAGTTCTATAGGAAAAAAATTCCAATGGAAAAGCTACTTCTCTAAACCTATCTTAAATTCATTATTATTACTGTTCTTACAATTTTAGATTCAGTAATGTTATAAGTTCTATGCTAGAAAGTAGTACTAAACATTTCCCTAGAAGTTCCCTACTGCTAGATGCTTTTAATATTTAACAGAAAAAACTGGTTTCTAGTAGAATAATTATTTTTAATATACAATTTGCTGAACTGTAATTGGTAATTATAAATGTTTAACTCATCTTACCTCATCATATGATTTACATAGGATTTGCTACAGCTAGTGTTGTATCTGCAAAGACTACAATGGACATATGTAGGAAAATGGTTTGCAAAATCTTGTACTTCAGAACAACACTCAATGCACTTGTGAATTCCCGGATGATACCTTGTGAAAATATAAAGAAAATGATAGACAATACATTTTAAAACAAAAATAAGGAAGAGCCTTAATAAGATCCAAGGTATTTAAATTACTATCTTTAGAGAATGTAATTTGAAAATCTACTACTGAACAACAAGCTAGACTAAGTATAAACAATCTAATATTTTAATGTTTCTCACTTTAGTAAAAGGGGTTGAATAAACCAATTCAAATATGACAAGAGATAAATGCAACAAAAAATACCAGTGTGATAGATGAATACTACAGAAGAAACAGTAATTCAAGTACTGTTCAGCGGTTGTACAAATATCTTTTTATTATTTGCTTGACCTTTATGCTTTAAGAGATAGCATATAAATATACAAGAGTATATGATAAGGTAAATTTATATTAAAATTTTAATACCTAATATTAAATTAGTATTGTATTCAGGAATAAAAGATTACCTTAAATTCCTCAATGCTGTATTGACTTTAATTTTTTTATTGCTACTAGTCAATGTGCTTTGTTTCTTTTGCATATTAGAGATTTTTGATTTGTATTTAGATTTACTTCCAATAAGCTTACTTGCATTGGGTTTACTTGCATTGGATTTAGTTGTATTAGGTTTGTTTGTATTAGATTTTGTAGGATTTTTAGCAGTTATATTTTTAGTCCTTGGAGGTGAGAGCTGAAGGGTAGAAGTGCTTGCACTAATGGAAGATGTAGTTGAAGATCCTGACTGAACCGGTCCAACTGAAGCCCGAATAGTAACCTACAAAAATGAAGATAATATTTGATTTAGAAAAGTAATTATTGTATTAGTATAAAAATACCACTGTATAACACAAAGTTAAACATCAAGTATTTTGAAAAGAACAAGTATAAACTTTAATCACCTAACTCTTCCATTTAAAATGCCCATACCAATTAAATATAATTAAACATAATATTTATTCACTTGCCATACTACATTTTGTACTGATATCAGTTATATGTTAACAAAATTATTAATGGATAATTAAGAGTTAATGTAAAGTATAAGAATATTAAAGAGCATATTCCAAAGTTATTTTTATGCTCTGATCTAACTAAAAATATTCGGAGAAAATTTTAAATCTCAAGGCCTAAAAAATAACTGTAGAAAAGCCTACCTTACCCTTTGACAATTATAAAACAAACAGTAAATGTGGCCTCTTTCAAATAGTTCACTGGACAGGATTTATGTTTACAAAGATATGAGAGGGGTTGCATTAATTGATTTACCACATGAAGAGTTTAATAATATTTAAAGTATCCTTAAAAGGCACTAATACATTAGGTATTCAGAAATAATATTTGTTGGTTGACAGCAGAATACATAATTAGCTACCTTATTCTTGTTAATCATTTACAATACTTTCCTACCCCATGTATTAAAACAATTTATGAGGATGTGCTATGAAATATATGTGCTTTGGTGTCACACAAAAGCACTAGACTAGGAATCAAAAGACAGAGGGTTAAATACAATTCCTTCCTAGCCATGTGACCTCGAATAAGTAACTTATCTTTCTAAACTTTTTTATTTGTAATATGGGGTAATACCTGCCTTGTTGTATTGCTTTAAATAACAGAATGTATAAAAAAGCATACAGAAAGCCTAATTCTAAAGTGTAAAAACATTTATTATTATTATTATTATTATTATTATTACTATTTTTATTAATAAGGGAAAACATGAGGGAGGACTGCACTGCTTACATTAGTGTTCTGTGTGTCTAGTCCCAGCATGGAATGAATGGACTGCAGGGAAGGATGCTGGATAGCTTCTCTTGCTCTAGGTCTTCAGAGCATGGCTTTATATTTGTTTTAGTTAATTCAAATAACAGACATACCCACATTCAAAGGTAAGTACCCAAAGCCAAATATAAATATTTGGGGGTTATTTCACTTTGGATTATCCATGCCTCTGTTTCCCTCCAGTGGAACAAATATTCAAGAGCTGACGGTATGTAAAGAAGTCAGAGAAAATAGAGGTATATAAGGCAAAAGGGGAAAAGTAAATTGCATCATCAGTATGTAGTCAGACATGTGTTTGCTCACTTAAAACATAATGCTAGGCCCTCCCAGGTGGCGCAGCGGGTTAAAGCACTGCACTGAGAAACTAAAGCCACTTCCGCATGAGTTCGAACCCCGCCTGCCCTGGAGGTGACCACATGGCGAGGCAGACCTCTCCTGACCCGCCCGCTGCTTCCCTCAGCAGTGTACTTCGTCGATCTGCCTGTTCTGCTTCCCCTCTGTCTCTGGTGAGTCCTCTCACCCTCCACATCTCTGGCCTGTACCCCAGTTCTGTACGAATAAATAAATAAATCTTAAAAAAAAAAAAAAAACATAATGCTATCCAGCAGCAGAATTTGCTTCTTTGATAATAAACTCAGTAATCACAACTTCAACAAATACTTTAGAAGTTACAGCATTCAAGGAGATATACAGATGCTGAGGATACAAAGATAAATAAAACATGACTACTGGTGTCATTCAGCAGATAAAATCGACATATCCATTGCTCAGTGGAACAGCTTACAACAGTCCATATAACAATGACACAACCCACTGGCCCAAAAAAATATTATTTTAGTTACACTTTTTTTTTCCTTCCCAAAGGAATACCATTCTAGCATAGCACATAGCATCAATCATAAAACAATGGTTAGGAATTTTTCCCTAAATATAAAAAAATACTAATAAAACCTAAAATTAAAATCTTAATGAAAATGGATACAAGGTTTAACATATTTTATTCAATAGACAAAACCAGGCAGAAGTTTATTTTATTATCACATAAAATGTGAAAATAAAACACATTGGAACTCACTTTTGTTCCAGGAGGCAATCCTTCTAGCTGTTTTGGCTTTATAAATGTTCGATGATGCTGAGTCTTATGATCCATTTTCTCTTTGCATGTCAAAAATTGCAGTCTGCATTTTGTACAACGATGTATTCCTTTTTTCTGTTTAAGAACAGAAAAAGGGAGGAAAAATAATTTCCACAACCACAACCCCTACGTTCTGAAACAATTCTGACTTGATTTTAATGATCTCAGTTATTTTAAGTATTTTACATCTCCATCATACATAGTAAGCTATTATTTTTAAAAACATTCTTTGCAGTAGTAGTGGGGTTTCAAAATGTCTGTAGACATTTAAAGACAAAGGCTGTATCAATAGACTCTAATATAAGTTATCTCAATGTGGTCTAAAAATTCTTTTAATTATAATTTTAAAGCAGTTGGACACAAGTCTGTAAAAATGAGCTCTACTATGCTTTTACCTTAGAAAATGTAATTAAAAAAAAAAGATTAATTTTATTTATTTACATATACAAGTGGGGTTTAGACCAGAAGTGCAGAGTGGGGATTTTGTGGAAGAGGATTCACCAGAGTAGAGTCGGGAGAGCAGAACAGTTAGATATACTGGAATACACTGCTGAGGGGAACAGCGGCAAGACAGGAGAGATCTGTTGTGCCATGTGGGTCAGTTCCCTGGCTGGGGACCAAACTCAGGCCACATTGCTTGGCAATAGCTTGATAGCACTGAGGCTTTAACCCTTATGCCACCAGGCAGGCCCAAAAACGTAAATTTTTTTTTAATTTTCCGTGCTTTGCCAAGTTTGTAAAAAAAAAAAAAAAAAAATCAAATACCTAACTACATATTTCAAAGAACATTGTTACAGAAATAATTATATAAAGCAGTGCAATCTAATAAAATTTTGTTACAATTAGCTTCATTGTCCAATAAAGGTAGCCACTAGGTACAGCTCAAATAGCTAAAATAAGCACCAAAAATGTGCCAAGTGCAACTGAAAAAATGAGTTTTTAATTTAATTAAAATAGCAGCTACTATACTAGACAATGCATATTTGGAAGCATTAATAAAAATGGCTGATCCCAATTCCTAGTTGAGACCCCTTGACTGAGTCCCTCCTTAAACTGAATCTTATTATTATAGAGATGAAAAACAAGACCCAAGAAAAACCGAAACCACATCACTATAACTAATTAGTGACACTGCCAGACTCCTGATTTCATTTTCTCTACTGTCACACTAATCCAATCTACTCATCTGAACTACTATTGTAATCTCCTATCTTGTCCCTTTTAGGTTATCCACTCTTTTCCCCTCAGCCATCTATTCTTCCCATAGCTGCCAATGATTAAAACAAGGCAAACCTTTTACATGCTTAAAATGTTCTGATAGCTTTCCAAAGTTCTGATTTTGGCTTGCAAGTATCTACACGAACTGCTCTGCATTCTATAGCTACAAGCTTATTTCCTACACTTTTCCTCTTATGAGTTTACTTGGTTCAAGTCACAACTGGCCTCTTTGTTGTTTGATGAGTGGCCCAACTATATATTCTCCTTAACTGCTTATATAGTGTTACCTCTCACAGATTGCCATATGGCTTACTCCTTCATTTCCTACAGAGAGACCACTTTTGTATATAGAACTTATCTATTCCCACTTCTCTACTACCCAACACCAACCCAATTCTTGGCACTCCCTATCCTCCACATTTTACTTTTACAATATTTACCATTGGTTTGTAATATATATATATTCAAATTAAAACATAAGTATATTCATTATCTTTCTCTTCTTTAAAACAAATTTCAAAGGGTATAAACTTTCTATTCATAGTTATATACTATCTAGAACACTACCTGGTATTACTAAATGGGTAGTGAGGCAGAAAGTAAGAGGCTGACAGAGAAAACACAGATGAGCTACAGGTATATTTAACAATTCAAAATGTTTACAGTCATTCAATGAATATGTATCTAGACTTCTTAAGGCAGAACACATTAATCTACCATTTTCTTAGCTGTCCAGCTAAGTCTAACACATCTCTCTTATTAATGTAATCATTTCAGTGTACTAAGGATGATAAAGAGCACATTTTTTTTTAAATAACATGATGTTCAATTTAAGAAATACTGATGTATTACAAGGGTTGAGAATTCTTTGTGTTAAACTTTTTTTTATAAGCATACTATGCTGTTTGGGAGACTTGAATAAATTAGAGATAATAATGTAAGTTCTGCCCTTTAACCTAATACCAATGTGAAATCTGACTTTGTGGTAGAGCAGTAGAAACCTGGGCTCATAAGTCATATTCTAAATCTTCTAATAGATAATATGCCCTTGTGTAAGTTATTTTTCTAAAATCTTTGTTCCTCATCTATAAATTAGAAGTAACAACCTATGTACATGGCTGTGAGGACTAAGTTACATAATGCATTTAAAGCACCTGTTGTTGCCATAAGGTGATTACATATGTTAATGATTACTAATTTTATTAATGATATAATGAACATATTTAACACATCCAAAAACACTTATTATTTCTTAAAAATCAAACTGTAATGGGGCCCTTCTTGGTGGCAGAGTAGGTTGAGGCACAACACTGAGAGGCTAGCCACAGCTGCTTCCACGCAAGTTCGATTCCCGGCCAGGGAGCTGACCCACAGTGCCCAGCAGACCTCTCCTGTCTCACCTGCTGCTCCCCTCAGCAGTGTACTTCATCAGTCTGCCTGTTCTGTTCCCCACTCTGTTTCTGGTGAATCCTCTCACTCACCCCTGCACCTCCTCTGGCCTGTACTGCAGTTCTGTATGCATAAATAAATAAATCTTTTAAAAAATAAAACTGTGATGTTAGGTCTAAGTTCATCTAAGACTTAATAAAATAATCTCATTAAGAAAAGTTACAACTACAGTCCTCAAAGACAAAAAAAAAAAAAAGAACCAAAAAACGAAACAGAGTCAACAATTCTTATTGTCTAATATTGTGCTAGTTAGGTCATTTCAATTACAAACTTACAACTCTGATCAGCTATGGTCTTACAATATTTTATAAATAACTATACAAACAATACCTTGAAGGATGCTTGTGAGCCTTTTTTATTAGTATTGTCCCATCTTTACCACTGTCTAACTCCTACATAATTCAAACAACAAAGAAGAAAACTGGGCAATTCCTTTAAGTTAAGACATAAAACTCAGGTATCAAAAATGATTATAAATAACACAGCCCACAGAGAGGGTTAATTAATATTCTTTCTTCCATATCTACATCTCACCCTAGTAAAGCATACAGGGAAAAATATGTTAAGAGGATCACAATGAAACAGAGCTATTGTTCTATACCTCATTCTCCCTTTCAAAATTATAGGTAGGTTCCCTGGTAGTCTAGTGGTTAAGATTCGGCGCTCTCTCTCAAAATTAAAGGTAAAAAAATGAAACACAGAATATCAACAATAGTGCTTTTCTCACACTGTTCCTCAAGAATGTTCTTAACAGGTATTTGCAAATAAAAGATTCAGTAGTCAAATAATTTGGTGGAATACTACTACATCCTTTGCTTAGAAATTTCCAGTGCACATTAGCATATTAAAAATTAGAAAGAGGTCTTATTTTAAAGAAATATTAACCAAATTGCTTGATGCTGTAAATCCAGGCATTTACCAAATTTATTTACCAGTAACAATTTGAGACAAAAACATCTTTTAATTCCTGACGTAACATTGCTAGGGAAACTTAGAACAGAAAAATCTTGCCAGAACTTGTCAAAGATGTGACCCCCCCAATTCATTTTGGAATTATACTTTTATGATTTATCTCAGTTAAAAAACAAAAGTCAATTTCATGATTCTTAAAAGACTAGACTTGAAAGCAAAGTGAGCAATGATGTTGAATAAGTTGGTATGCCAATTTAATCAATAAGAAAAAGAAATGAGCCATTAACAAGGTGGAAAACTTGATTGAAATGACTAAATGGGGCCCTCCCTGACTGTGCAGCGGGTTAAAGCACAGCACTAAGAAGCTAAAGCCACTTCAACATGAGTTCGATCCCCGCCCTGGAGGTGATCCACATGGCGGCAGACCTCTCCTGACCTGCCCACTGGTCCTCTCACTAATGTGCTTCTTTGATCTGCCTGTTCTGCTCCCCACTCTGTCTCTGGTGAATCCTCTCACTGCCCCTGCACCTCTGGCCTGTATCCCAGGTTCTGAATGCATAAAAGATCTTTTTTATAAAATGACTAAATGACTTCTGATTTGGGCAAAGGCACTGTTGTTTCTGCAAACATTCAAAAATTGTTATCAGTGCTGTAGGAAAGTTTTCAGTCCAATGAAAAGATGCTTTAATTGTTTCATAAAAATAACCAGCAAGTATAACATCAGAATTCAAAAGAAGGGTCTAAGTACTAACATTAGGTCCCCAAAATTACACAAAACTGGCAAAAGTCACCCACAAAAAATGTAACCACAAATACAGTTCTATGGCAGAATTTATGTATCAAACAGTATTTCTGTTTCCTTTACCACTGGCAGCTAGAAAAGACCACACTTGATCAACGATAACAATGTGTCTTCGTAAGAAGACTAGAAAGTAGAAATAAAAGTTGAAGAGAAAAGGGAAAATAAGATTATAGGTCCTCAACCTTTTTATTTTTTTCAGTTCAAACTCATATTTTTCCTTGCTTGTGCTATCTATCTTCAAAATAATTTCCATACCTACTCATAGATCTTGAAATACCAATCTGTTGGATATTCCACTCACCTTCCTTTTTTTCCCTTTCCTCCTAAGTTTCCTATTTCTGGCTATCTTTCACAATTTTCATTCATGAGCCACGTCACCAGAAAGAAAGCAAGGATAAGAAGTGAAAGGCTACCTGCTGCGTAAGAGTTTCAGGCCTCCCTGGTAGCCTAGGATGAGTCTCAGCAGCTATAACATGACAACCTGAGTTCCGCCTGAATTTGATCCAGGGCCAGGGAGCTAATCCACATATAGTGTAGCATACCTCTCCAGCATCACCCACTGCTCCCCTAGCAATATAAATTCACCTGTTCTGCTCCCCATTCAGTCTTAGGTGAATCCTCTCACCCCTGGCATCTCTGGGCTACACCCCAGATTGTGTGCAAAAAAAAAAAATTTATTAATAAATAAATCTTTAAAAAAAACAAAAACTGAAAGTTTCAAAAGTTTTCACAGTAACTGCAAATTAAGTGTATCATTTGGAACAATGCTGCTTCTGATATTGAATAAATCTGAGCAATATTCTAAGTAATAATCTATTTTTTACTAAAACGACACAAATGTTTTGTGTTAACAAAACTGTTAAATCTTACCTGATGCTTCATATAATGATGCATATAAGGTGTTGCAATTTTAATAACTTTGAGGCAAAATGGACATAGCAAGTTCTTAGTGTTTTCATGGGATGTTCTAAAGTGAGCTTCTACATCAGAAAATGATGAAGATCTGTAATTGCAAACCTACAAATAAAAGAGCTAATTAAACTTGAAATTTTTAAATAATAATAAAATTACAAAATAACAGTGATAGGTTCTTTACTAGAATGTTATGTATTACTAATGAATTAGTATACAACCGAGACACAATTAGTACACAATCACTCTGATGAATTAGTATACAACCAAGAAACCCATTAATCAAACTATCAAATAGTAATCATTGCAATAAAAAAGGTATATTTCAAAGTTTAGGAAACATTCTCAAAACATGACTAGGTTCCTTTGCTTTTAGATGATCTTATTTTTCAACTTCCATCATGACCTGTACTTTCAAGTTTTTATACCTCTTGATGTATGAAGTTTTTTCTACTGAATATAACAGCATTTTTCTTTACATTACAAAGTGTCTCCAGAATATGGTACTAACAATTTTTTTTTAACCTTGTTTTTCTATTCCTTCATATTTTGGAAAAATACTTGTCCCACAGCATTTGGTAGGGTAGGGTTCTCTGTTATTTAAACATTTTGTACTTCCCCTATATGCCTATATTCTTCCTTACATGGTAAAATAAAACCATACATTTGTCTTTCTCCTAGAGAAAAACCATATATTGGTTATGTTCATTATAGGGGTGGATAAATATGGCCTTTGGTCATTTCCAACTCCCTGTGACTCAAAAACAATGCATGAATTCAGGCTCAGCTGCTTCCCATGAATAAATACTTTACAAGAAGATTTTTAACTTTAGGGAACAATTTTATCTAAATGGCTGTAAAAATAAAAGAATATATTTTATGACAAATGAAAATACAAAGGTATATATCTATGGCACATGAAAATTATATGACATTTGAATTTTAGTGTCCATAAACTTTTACTGAAATACAGCCAAATCCAATCATTTACTTATTGTCCATGGCTGCCTTTGTGTTACAACAGCAGAGCTGATTAGTTGCAACAGAACTGTATGACCCTGAAAGTCTGAATATGTACTATCTGGGCCTGTATTTACAGATGAAAATTTGGTGACTACTCGATAATTAGTTAAAATCTTATAACCAAACAAAAGACAAACACACAATACAAAATAAAATATGTATTTTACCTGGCAAATATATGGCATTTCACCAGGCTTATGATTGTCCTTCATATGTTGTAAAAGAATGTGCTCTGTTTCAAATGATAATTCACAGATTTTGCAAATGGCTAATAAGGGAGGAGGAGGGAAAGATATTCCACCATTTAAACACACACACATATATGCATCATCATTATATACAACTGTAATGACAACAACAACAAAGTAGTATTGGTGGTAGTGGTGATAATCAATGCTTCTAAATATTATATTAACTCATTTAATTTCTATAATAACATTATAAAGCAAGATTTCTATTATTTGCATTATTCAAATATTAACTAACTTTCCAGAGATCACATAGCTGTACTAGAAGGCAGAGCTTAGATTTTAACTCAATCTAATAACAAAATCTGTGAATTTAACCACTACTGTAGTGATTTTTCTTATCAAAAGTTTAAATGAAGTATACTGATTATATATTTCAAAAATATGACTGAAAGCTTCTATTCAGTCCCCCACATATAAAGCACAGGTTATTTACCTTAATGAATGATTTACAAGAGAAATTTGAACTTTAGTACAATTATTTTATTTAAAATTTTATATATTAAATTTATTTTTTCAATTCTGCCCTCAATTTCCAAAGTCTTATTTCTTCTAACAGACTTCTGTCTGAATTTGTTATCAAATCAACAATACTAAGTACTGAAATGAAATTGTAACTTACTAGAAAATTCATGGGGGGTGTGTGTACTTTCAATGTGACACTGCAGTTGAAATGGTGTGGGAAACTGACGGTAGCAGTGCTGGCAGGTGGTGTGGTTTTCCCAGCTCTCACTGCTCTGCTTCTCAAGTTCCAAATGGTGTTTCATGTGGTTCATAAACCTACAAATGATTGTCAACAGGTGCAAAAATTCAGATTTAAAAAGAGAAATCTCAAAAAATAAGGATCTAAACCTAAGTCTTAAATAGATCCAGTACTCCAAATGAACTCTCAGTTGTCATAAAATTCCCTAGAAAAGTGTGCACCTACTATCACTTTCATTAAGTCACTAATTAAACTCTTTCTGTTTGTATTAAATAATCCATTAACATAATTAAAACTCATTAATTCTCTAATTTTAACCATTTTAGATTATTAAAAAGCCTTTTAAAAAATAAACAGTAGCCCTCTTTTTTACACATATGAAATTCTATTTACATTTTTAAATGAAATTGTAAAGGGAAGGATATCCTACCACAAAATCATCTACAAAGTCATGAGAAAAATCGTTTGAGTCCAGGGAAGTATACAATAGATTCTGCTGTTTAAAAGAGAAATTACTAGTATTTTTGGCTGGGTTTTGGTTTCTAAATGCATTTATATGCAATTTTAATGCCTATAATTACAATTATTTAATGATACTGGTTTACTGTTAGCATGAATGTTCATTTTAACTTGCAGACTGTGCCCTTTGCAGGCAATGTCCATTTTTCAGTTTTACATTCTGCTATTTCAGCTTCCCTAAAAAGGCTTCTTTGTGTGCAGTACCCATGACCTTCAAAGGCAAACAGTGCAACATAAAATGAGAATATCTATTTAAAAGAGCTTAGTGAAGCTTTTTACTAAATTTAAAAGTAAAGTTACTGAAACAAAGTAACAATTTTTAGACTGGGTCAGCTACTAACAATTACTCACTTTGGATCCCTAAAAGAAATAATCTTGAAGCAATGTGATAATATTACCAATGATATGGATGGCAATCATCACCAAAGTTATTATACTTATCTTTCTCCCTTTCACAACACTACTTCTCTTTAAAGTGGGTCTGTCACATCTTGAAATCTTTTTATCTTTCTTCATTTTTAATATCAGCTCTACAAACATCTGTAGGAATTTCTATTCTTGCCTAAATATTAAAATGAGGGAAGCAAACTTCTTATAAGAATATTCATAGTATACAATAAATCTGGCTTTGGTGACAATCAATGTAGAGAAAACACACACAGATGATGATGGGGAAGAGAACTGAAATCTATATAACAATCAGTTTCTTGACATTCTCTATAAATTCCCTTCCCAGTTTTTACTGTTAAGATAAAATTTAATTTAACATATAATTCTTGTACATTTTACCATCAATGTCCCACTCATTAAACAATCAATATTTAAAAACACTGAATTCCTAGATGTTATAAATGCTTAAAATTTCTGATATTCTGATAATCTTGAAAAATACAATTAAACTTCAGAAATAATAACCAAAAGAGGATTTTTATTTTTATATTTAATATTAAATGATCAATTATTAAAGGGAGAGCAAAGCACCTACTGCTGAAATTACTAAGATCATGAACATAATATTTAAGTATAATAAGGAACTGAGTGAACCATATTTACATGTATCTTACTGTATTTGATAATATGATTTTACTGGTGTATTTTACAATTAAAATGCTAGGAATATAAAATAAGAGACAAAGTTTCAGTGTTATACCACAAAGCACAGTATATTTTCTGTTAAACTAAAACCTTGAAAAAAGGAGATAAAGAAATGTGAAACTACATATGAAAGAACACTGAAAACTATAAACAAAATATTAATAATTGTCACAGGAGAATATCACAGTACATATTTTCAGAATTCTCTATAAGCTGCTTTGTGGACCTAAGAACTTGGAGAAAAATTAAACACATACTGGGTACAGAAGTAATCTATTATAAATAAATTATCATGGGTAAACATAAAAAAATACACATATTTTCCTATACACATGTGCACATGCACACAGCACACACACACACACACACACACACACACACACACACCTCTCCCCAAAGGAGATATACAAATACATAAATGTCTGCCACTTTGGGGGTAGGGTTCTCAAATAGACTGAAGAAAGAATGAAAAAATAAATGGATAACAAGAAAAATAAAATGTTAATATTAAGATCAAAGAAAGGAATAAGTACACAAGTGTCCACTGTAAAATATTTTAAAATTTGCTCAATGTTTGAAATTTTTTATAATAAAATAGTGGGAAAACAACCTTATATAATATAAACATCAAACTATACACTCAATGAAAAAATATCAGTCACTATCTTGTTACTCTGTTTTTGTTATGAAAAATACTAAAATGCTTTGTGGTGAAAAATACTAAAATGCTTTCTAACTCAAAGATTACAAGGCATATGTAATGTTCTAAATTTTAAGGACATTATATAAAATCATCCAGATTCCACTATCCATTAAATCTAATTTTAATGGTATTAAAATTTTGAAATATCACATATCGTACTAGAACTGGTATTGCTCTAAAGTGATTCCAACAAATTAAATATTTTTTTAAATAAAAATATGAATTGAAAGATATGTGCATTAATACAATTACTATTAGGGTCAAAATGGACTAAGCAAAAAAGTGTCTACTCTTTGATGTGAAAAAAAGACACTCAAGAGCCCCCTGGTAGTGCAACAGGTTGGAACGGAGCACTGCAAGCAAGCCGCAGCCATTTCAGTGTGAGTTTGATCCCCGCCCCGCCGAGGTAATCCACAATGGCATGGCAGACCTCTCCTGTCTCACCTTGCCCACTGATCCCCTCAGCAGTGTATTTCCTCGATCTACCTGTTCTGCTCCCACTCTTGTTTCTGGTGAATACTCTCACTGCCCTTGCACCTCTGGCCTGTACCCCACTTCTGTATGTATAAATAAATCAATCTTTAAAAAAGACACTCAAATATTTGTGATATGAAAAGTGAAACTCAAAAGTAGCTAAATTGAAAATTATCTCATGACAATTCCTTTAGAATAAGAAGTTAATATGTGCCTCATTTGAAATAAAGACTGTCTATTAAGTTATCTGATACAACCTAGTGCATCCAGGAGTAAACTAAAATAACAAGAGATTCTGCTTTTATTCTTGGCAAAAAGTTTTAAGAACATTTATAGAGAATGGTACAGAAAAATGTAAAGTAAAAATAAAACTCTTAGGGGCCCTCCGTGGTGGCACAATGGGTTAAAGCACAGCACCAAGAAGCTAAAGCCACTGGACCATGAGTTCAATCCCCTCCCCAGAGGTGACCCACATGGTGCAGCAGACCTCTCCTGACCCACCCACTGCTCCCCTCAGCAGTGTACTTTGTCAATCTGCCTGTTGTGCTCCCCACTCTGTCTCTGGTGAATCCTTTCACCGCCCTTGCACCTCTGGCCTGTACCCCAGTTCTGTATGCATAAATAAATAAATCTTTAAAAAAAAACACTTATATCCTTAGCATTCTTATTTTCTGATAGAAATAAATATTTACATACCTAATATTATTTTTAAGAATTTTCAAGCAACTGAAGCATTTAAAGGTTGTATGAGTCTTCTGTTCTTCCTGGACATCTCCTTCATGTTTTCCATAATAAAAATCATTAACTAACATGATCAATTTTCCTTTCTCTGAATCAACAGTCTTATTTTTATTTGCTGTATTTGAAAATTCTGTTTTAGCCAGTCCCAAAAAGTTATTTATCATATCTGGACAACAGTACTGAAAGAGAAAAAACAGAAGCCTTATACATCCCTTCAAAAATTATATATATATATATATATATATATATATATATATAAAAGACTCTAAGGCCCAACCATGCAAAAGTATGTTGGTAATATAATATAGTCACCAAAAGTTTGTGGTACATATACATATTCTGAAAATTCCAAACCAGGACTTAGCTTTTGATCTTACAGTTTTTTTTTTTTACAACTTTTCCAGATATATATAGTTAATAATAATTTATACATTTAAATCAACTAAACAATAACCAATTAATTTATATTTGTTATCAAGAAAAGTATAAAAAGGAAATGTAGTTTCAGATGCCAAAATACATATGTGTAATTATCAAGTGATAACTAAACATTATAATTTCTGGTTGCAACTGACATTTAACACATCTAATCTAACTTTCTCCCAGATCAAGGTGTTAGGAAATGTATGGCAAGCCCGTTAAACAGATGTGGTACATATACTGGATGGAATATTACTCAACAATCAAAAAAGATAAATCATGCCTTTTGCAGCAACATGGATGGAGCTAGAAGGGATCATGCTTAGTGAAATAAGCTATAAGAAAAAAGAAAAATACCAGATGGTTTCACTCATAGCAGGAGCATAAGAGATCAGGGGGGTGGGGAAGGTGGAAGAGAGAAACAAATACAGTAGAATAAAAATGAAAGCAATCAACAACTATAAACCAGAGACATTTTATGGGGCTAGAAAGGAGAATGGGATCAGAAGTGGGGTGGAGAGAGTGCACTGGACTATGGTGATGGCACACAGGTGAACTGGCGGTAGGAAGCCCATGGGGATTACAACTGAGATAAAAAAAAAATGCACAAAATGAAGAATGATGTAAAAAAAATTAAAAATAAAGGGAAAAAAGAAAATTACGGAACAAAAAGAAACTATCAGCTTTCAAAAATAAAGATTCCTGTAGACAACTAGGAAAAAAGATCAAATCATTTATAACTAACTTGGGGTTATACCAGACTTCTGAAAAGCAACATTTAACATTATAAAACAAAAGCACCACCACCAAGATCCTCAACTTGGGATTCAATTTACCTCCTATTTGGCCAACCTGTCCTTCAAGAAGAACCATATTAACGAAGACTGACTTTCTAATAAGATAACAGAAAAATGTGACATAAACATGTTTAACTCAACAACTAAAATAAAAAGGATGGTCAAATAAAGGAAAAGTCAATTTTGTTGAGAGCAAGAGGCAAGCGTAGAATAAAGTGATTCAGAAGGATTAAAAAAGAACAATAATCAAAGACAAATCCTAAGATGACATGAGTTATGAGCCTAAAAGGCAGTAAACATAAAGAGAAAACAGGATATAGCAAAAATGCTGAAGAATGCATCCACATTACTGTTAAAAATGGAATTACAAATGTATCAAATAATGAATGATGCAAAGCCAAGTGAAGACACAGAATTCTATATAATGTGGTATGTTACATTTTGTTAAATGTAAAATTATTAAGATTTCATGTAACATTAAAGACCCCATATACTTTTCAAAAAGAAAAAAGGCATTTGTGCAAACTTGTAATTTTTTACCATAAAGGGTTTGAATGTAAATTGTACCACTTAGCCAGCTATAAAACAATGAGAAACAAAATACATGTCTCAAAGAATTTCCTAAGATTAAATGAAATAATGTAAGGTTTAGTGATCTGTTTCATAGTTTCAGATCATTAATTGCTATAAAATATATGATTTATTTGTTCAATATTCTTTATTGAAAGAAAACATTGCTGTGGTACACACATGTATTCATCTGTTAACAACCAAAAATCATTTACAAATAATCTAAAAATCACATTTTTTTCAAAATGGAAATTGTTATAATATTAAAACTTTGCTATATAAAATCCTTAAGCCAGAACATAAAAAAACTCAGTTTTAAATTCCCCTAGAATTGTCACAGACTACTGCATCGGATTTCTTATATATACTGTTCATATACAACTTAGTTCAATAATATCTTAAATATTATTATCATAGAGATCCTGTCCTTTTCTAAAATGCTTTACAGTATACTATTATATGAACACTATTTGAAATTTTGATTGTTCTGAATATAAGTAATCACAAATAATGCTATAATATATTTCGGAAGTAAATATATTGCATTTTTGGAAATGCTTTCCAGTTTCTTCCAGGTATAGGATATATGCTACAATCTGTATACAAAATAGAAAGAAATAAGAACGTCTGTGTTTACCTATATATTCACAAAGAAAATCATGGAGGATATAAAACTAACAGGAATTACCTATATATTCACAAAGAAAATCATGGAGGATATAAAACTAACAGGAATTATTTTCTTTGAAAAGTCATACTGGAAACAAGGTAAAAAAGAAACAGGGATAAGATTTTTTATCTATATGCTTTCTGCACTTTATTTTTATTTTGAATATGACTGCATTGCCTACTCAAATAATTAGATAGCTTAAAAATTTAGCCCTAAAGTGTGAACCTACACGTCTAAAATACATACAGTATTATAAGTCAATGTCATCTTAATTACCATAATAATAATAATAAAAAAGAATTTAGCCCATTTTTCTCCCCATCTATGATATAAAACAAAAATTATTAGGCTATTCATCAAGATACTACACAGGTAAAATCAACAGAAGGAACACATAAGATAGTAAAACTGGATTTAAAAAAATTACAGATAGTAAAATTAAAAGCACTTATATGGGTTATTTCTCATAAAAGAAGAAAGACCAAATTGAACTTCTCAGAGACTACATTCTGGGTGGTATACTTGTTGATTGGCTAAATACAGTTTTGTACATGAGTAAAGAGACTGTATTTGAAATTTGAAAAATTATTTTCTACTTTTATGAAATGCTGAATTTCAATAAAAAAAATTGTCACTGAAATAGTGAGCAAGAAATTATTCTTATTTCTTTCCCATTGTACCTGTTACCTTTTCTCTTTTTTGCATAATCAGCATTTCCTTTTTTGTCTCTTTTCTTCTACCTGCCATTTATATTGGACATGAAAGAATATAAGCTATCCTTACAATACACACAGCAGGATACCATAATATTTACTAAAACATTTCAAGTGCAGCATTACCTAACTGTAACATTACCTAAACCTTTAAGTTACCTGTCAATTTTTTTTTTTTTAATCTGGGGCTTCCCTGGTAGCACACATGTAAAACTCTCAGTACTATTATTAAGCTACTACCAGCCACTGAGGCATGAGTTCTATCCCCACCAGGGAGCTAACCCAAATGGTGCAGATCATCTCTCCTGTATCCCTTGCTGCTCCCCTCAGCAGCGTATTTCAGTACCTCTGCCTGTTCTGTTCCCTACTGTCTCTAGGGAATCCTCTCATCCCGCACCTCTGGCCTACACCTCAGTTTTTGTAAGCTTAAATAAATAAACATTTAAAAAATTATTTTTAATCTCATTTTCAAAAGATGTCTATCAATAAAATCAAATGAATTTATTTTTTACATCAATAAAAGCTTAATTTATAATAATTACACATGTCAGCATGGATATAAAATAAGTTAGCAGGAGGAATTGTTCAACTGTATGAAAGATTAAATTCATAGTAACATTCCTGTTTTATAGGAAGCTTGAAATATGGCAATGCATAGTCTGGTGAATAAAATAGCTTTCATATTATTTTCTTTTAAATTTAGAATACAATAAGCTTAAATTATAATGTATATGAATTTAACTGGTGATTTAGAAGGAATTTAAAAATCTTATATATCATAACCATCATGAGTACATGGTTTTACCTAACTTAAATATAAACACAAGTATGAGAAGATTTCTTATCTAAATATATGGACATATTACTATCTATTCATTAGATGTTAGTGAATTTGTCATAATCTTTTTTAATTAAATTTTAATAAAGTTTACCTTCATGTGATTTTTCAAGGGATCCAGAAGATTGAAATGAATATTACACTTTGGGCAAGCTCTCGGAAAAGGTGTCCCATTTTTAGATTGATTTGATGAGGTATTTGTACCTATAGTAAATTCAAAATATTTATGATTCAAAATTCATCATTTTTTAACCATAAATAACTAATAATATTATGCAAATTTACTATAATTTCTAAAGTTTATGTATAAATAAATACTACAATTTCTTTTTTACACAATCCATATTACATTTACCTTTTGAAGGAATAGCCTGAGGAGATGTCACTGATGGAGAATTAACTGTAGGAAATACAGCTGATGAATCTGCTCCAGAAACACCTTCACTGGATTTAGGTTTTTTTGGATTAACACTGTTTACTTCAGAAGTAGAAGGACGTTTTGACAGCGAACTTTCATTCATACCTATGATTGAAGTTATATGAAAAATATTTAAAAGCGCTTTATAATATTGTTTACAACTAAGTAAATATTAAATTGGAAACTAAACTGAAGGCAATATAACTAACGTACACAAATGACAGTGAGAAAATTAATGTAATAAAGTGTCAAGGGAAGTAAATACAAAAACAGACCAAAATGTCTCAAGCGGGGGTAAAAAAAGGAATATAAAATATGGAGAATATTACTCTGTTCCTACAATTGAATATTTTTTTAAAAGATTTATTTATTTGTGCATACAGAACTGGGATACAGTCCAGAGGCTCAAAGGCGGTGAGAGGCTTCACCAGAGACAGAATGGGGAGCAGAACAGGCAGATCGAGGAAGTACACTGCTGAGGGGAGCAGCGGGCGGGTCAGGAGAGGTCTGCCACACCATGTGGTCACCTCCGGGGCAGGTGGGAATCGAACTCATGCAGAAGCGGCTTTAGATTCTCAGTGCTGTGCTTTAACCCGCTGCGCCACCAGGGAGGGCCTACAATTGAATAATTTTTAAATGCTAAAATGAATTAGGGTTTAAAAATATATATTTATTCCATAAATCTAGAGATGTACTTTACAAGCATTTTATTTAACAACTAAAATGTCTAATGGACAGTTTGTTCTTTTTCCATCCAAGAAGTGGTATATTCAGTTTTAGGTTATATATTACATTTGTTTCTTATGTACAAAGCAGAAACAACTAAATGGTGAATGGTAACACCTTATACATTCATTATTCACTGATATGAAAAGGCTCATAGTTGAATGAGTTAGTATAATGGTTTTCAAATTATGTTCCCCACAGCCTTGGACTCAGGAAATATATTAGGCATATTATGACAGACACACTCTCCCTTTATATTTATTAGGCTTTTGCATAAAAGTTTGTACACACAGGGATTTCATTTCTAAAATGTTTCCAGTTTAAAAACCATCATATTAATGGAGCAGCAAGATATGGTATATGTAGGCAATGGCATACTACTCATCAATCAAAGAAGATAAACTCATGGATTCACAGCAACATGGATGGAGCTGGAAGGGATTATGCTCAGTAAAACAAGTAAAAAGGAGGTCCTCCCTGGTGGCGCAGCGGGTTAAAGCACAGCACTGAGAATCTAAAGCCGCCTCCGCATGAGTTTGATTCCTGCCTGCCCAGGAGGTGACCACATGGTGTGGCAGACCTCTCCTGACCCGCCCGCTGCTCCCCTCAGCAGTGTACTTCGTAGATCTGCCTGTTCTGTTCCCCACTCTGTCTCTGGTGAAGCCTCTCACCACCCCTAAGCCTCTGGTCTGTACCCCAGTTCTGTATGCACAAATAAATAAATCTTTAAAAAAAAAAAAAGGAAAATACAGGATAGTTTCACTCACAGGAGGAATATAGGGAAACTGAACAAAGTGTCAAAAAAAAAGACAAAACTTGTAGGCAAAATACAGATTGAAGACATAAAGCAGAGGAGGTGGGAGGAGAGGGATCAGAACAGGGTAGGAAAGGGCACAAGTGACTATGGTGATGATTCACAGGTGATGTGCTAGGAAGAGATTTGGGGAACTACACTTGAGGGGAAAATCAAATATTCTACAAAAATGAACAATAATGTAAAAAAAAAAATAAGAACCTGACATAAAAAAGAGAAAAGAAAATTTGAACTTAGTAGGTCTGGGCAGGCCTATATACATTTATATAAAGCTTCCTTAGGTGATTCTAATGTTGGTGTGGACCAGACTTAACATAGTTACACCTCAAAAATAAAGAAAGAAAGAAAGAAAGAAAGAAATAAAAACCAGCATCTTAAAGTTAATTAATTTTATCATTACTCAGAATTTTAGCATAAGAAGTTAGAAAATTTAGCTTAGAAATAGATCAGAAAGCAAATGTGCTTTCTGAAAATAACATAGAATTACACATAGTAATAAGGATTCTAAAATTGCACAACTTATTTTAATGCTCCAAAGTATATACTAAAAGTAAAAGAAACAAAGTAAATATATATAAAATAACTGACTTTTAAATCAGACAATAGAAGTTTAAATACAGTTCATGTCATTGACTACTCTTGACATACTGAATTAATTTCTCTGAATCTTCCTCTTCTGTAAAGTAAAAGTTACATTACCTATTTTTACAGAGCTGTTCTTAGGATCAAATAAGACAGTGTATTTTAAGTACCCAAGACAATATCTGGCAAATAGAAAGCATTCAATTAATAAATGACAGCTATTCTCATTACTACTGAAATATTTATATCTTAACTTACTTTAGAGCAAACAAATTATTCTACTGGCTGTACCTGTAAGTTTTCTTAATAAGGGGAAACATGCCAGAAAAAATGCTAAGAGTACTGCACTGGTTATTCTTTGAAATAACATAAAAATGATATTTTACCCATTTTCAAAGCACATTATTAGTGACAGTTACAGTATGAATACTTGAGAAGAACTCCATAGTCATAGTATCATTCTTATAAGATGCCTACATTACTTTAAGAAACCAATGAATGCTGGTATTCTGAATTAAGCATTATGTACAGGATGGATGGCAGAAACACATTGTTTTACTGTGAGATTTTTTTTAGCCTAAGTAACAAAATCACTGTGTTTTAAATTTTTAAACTTATTTGTTTTCTTTGGCTTGTGCTGTTTCCTGCCTTCAATAACCTCTCTCTGACAGAAAAAAAAATCTTATTCTTATTCAAGATCAAGCTCAAATCCAAACTTTTCCAAACATTTGTGTCTGCTAGCAGTGGTCTACTGAACATTTACACGTACTGTCATTCTTAATGACCAATCATAGCAACTCTTTGTTAAGTCCTATAAAGCTCATCATGCAGTTTTACATTTTATTTATCTAATTTGAGCTTCAAAAAGCCCTGACTATAGTAGAATTAAAATTCTATCTTTAAATGACTGATTCCAGATCTGAAAAATGAATGGAAAGAAAATCTCCATTTTAACCATATGAGAAAACTTAAGTGTGATGACTTGATAAAAACTACAAAAATCTTAAAAATAGCAGTCCAAATAATGCAGTTTCCAAATCATCCTACGTACTGCTTAGGCCAAACTCTCACTATCAGCAACAGAAAACTTAAGAGGGTGAAGAGGAGTCACTATTCTTATCCCCAAAAAGTTTCATTACATGCATTTTGTAAAACCAGACTTAAGACACCTATTTTTTTTTCCTTGTTTCTTCTGGTTATTATCTGTTTAACTAACTAGATTTTTACAAACATGTAAGTGATACTCAAAGAGACTAAATGGAGATATACTGATATTTTAGATATACTGATATTTTCTATATTACTATAGAAAAATTGGGGAAATATTTGCTAAATTCTCTAATTTGTTAATATAAAAATTACCAAAAATCTTATGTATCTCTACTTAAGTGTATGAAGTATATCAAAATTGCTCAAAAATAAATGCCTTGATTAGAAAGAATTTTCAGGTAGGTAAATTCTTTTGTGCTACATTAAGTCAGTGAAAGACTTTGGTACGATATACAATCTAAGAAGTTTAAAAACACTTCTAGGGCCCTCCCTGGTGGCACAGCAGGTTAAAGCACAGCACTGAGAATGTAAAGCCGCTTCCTCATGAGTTCGATTCCCGCCTGCCCTGGAGGTGACCACATGGCGCGGCAGACCTCTCCTGACCCGCCCGCTGCTCCCCTCAGCAGTGTATTTCGTTGATCTGCCTGTTCTGCACTCCACTCTGTCTCTGGTGAATTCTCTCACCCTCCACATCTCTGGCCTGTATCCCAGTTCTGTATGCACAAATAAAATAAAATCTTTTTAAAAAAAAACACTTCTAGAATAGGAAAATGTCATTTCACCAACGGGCATTCACTAAGTACTTACGATATACAAATTCATTACAGCAACTTTATAATATCATTCTATAGCTACAGTTCACTACCACATCTTGATTTATTAAATAAAGATACTGACCTAATTTAAAAAAAAAAACTATAAGCTTGTCTTTTTCTATGTGGTGGTGGATACAGAAACTAATACTTTTTTTTTTTTAAGATTTATTTATTTATTCGTACAGAACTGGGGTACAGGCCAGAGATGCGGAGGGTGAGAGGATTCACCAGACACAGAGTGGGGAGCAGAACAGGCAGATCCAGGAAGTACACCACTGAGGGGAGCAGCGGGCGGGGCAGGAGAGGTCTGCCGCGCCATGTGGTCACCTCCAGGGCAGGCGGGGATCAAACTCATGAGGAAGTGGCTTAAGCTTCTTAGTGCTGTGCTTTAACCCACTGCGCCACCAGGGAGGGCCCCAAAGACTAATACTTCTTTTAAGAGAGCATTTAGGGTATCAAAAGACTTCTCTAACTTCCAGAAATTATTTTAAGACTTTTTAGCCCATGTTTGGTACAGTGAGAACAAGCTAAAAGCTGACTCATCTTTAGTTTACAGAAATAAAATATTCTATTATTAAATAATATTTTATTTAAAATCACCCAAAAAAGGAATTCATGAACTACTTATACCATTCCACCTAACAATACATGAAGAAATTAATATGAAATTTTGGACTTTAAAATACAAAGTCAATTCTATATGCATGTTCATCAAATTTATTTCCATGATCTTTTTTAAAAAGTGCTAAAACCAACCTGTTATAGAAACTGTTGGTCCCCCTTGGTAATGAGATAATCCTGTATCTTGAGTCAAATCAAAGAGTAACTCTGAAGAATTATTAGGTACAACCTGTGATGAGTTCGTTACATAACCCTGTTAAAATATTTCAAAGGAAGAAATTTATTTAATCAACAGTTATTATTATTTTGTTTCATAAAATTTTATAAAGGTAAATTTAAGTGTATGCCAATATTATAAGGATAATCTTTGATGACATTACCAATAAGATGTAACACACGAAGGTAATTATTACCATCTGAAAAATTATCACCTACTAAAATTGCAAACAGCTATTACTTAAAACTGGTTTATACTGGACTAGTGAATTACAATAGGTTACAAATTTTAGCTTTTTTAAGGTAAACGAAACACATAAACTCACTTTAAATAGATTGATATCCTTCAGAGGGCTATTAAAAATGCAGTGTTCCCATCAAAGGGCAAACAAAACTTAGCATATGAGTCAGGTCAAAGGGGAAATATAGGTAAATACATGGACAGTGACTAAATTTAAAAATTCCCCTACCTCTAAAAACCCCACAGGTCAGCTTGGGGATCAAACAAAAAGCCAAGGAGACAAAATTTACAAGGGACAGTGTTTACAGGAATGACCTAGGACAGCTGCTTTGTTCCTGGAGCCCTCTGGGCACAAGGGAAGTTCCAGACCTTCCATCAAAAGAAATGGTAGTCCCAACTAGCAGAAAGACCTCAAAGATCTCAAGAAAGGAATGAAAATCATAAAATAAGTCAGACATGATCAAGCACAAAGTATTATAAATTTAAGTATCATTAGTACACACATAGATTAGTATTCATGTGTGTTAAAATCCCTTAAATAGGATTTCAATTCATTCCAGAATACATCGTCATTCCTAACTTAGTACATTAAAATCACTTGGAGAGTTTTTTTTAAATGTTATCATTTCCAGGACTCAATTGATAAAATCTCTCTTTTAAAACCTCTCTAGACATTAGAAACCACCAATTGAGATGTTCTGATTAAAAATGATAACCACAGAAATAAAATGAGTTAGAAAAAGTTCTAGTTTCTAACTTTTGTTAACACTAAGAACACAATCGCTCCTGTGTCTTTGTCCTCCTCCCTTGGTCCAATGTAGGGGAGATCTGTATATATCAAGCTACATTAAATAATGAAGTTACTTTCTCTAGCTTTCTTTCCCCCAAAAGCCAATTTATTGTAAGCATGAAAGCACCACTCAGCTAATATGATTTTTATTAAGAGCAAAGAATCTTTACATAGCTCTCCATCTTCTGAAAACTAGAAATAGCCTGTCAAATCCTGGGATTGAAGGTTGATTTAGTGGTCTAGGCAAAATTTTTCATTCCATAAATGGAGAAAATGAAGCTCAGAAAACAAGACAGAGTCAGTATTCAAGTCTCTTGCTTCTTTCTATCTAAAGATTTTTTTTCTATCTAAGTAGTTTAATCTACTAGTTCACACCACTACTAATTGTTGCTTTAAGCTTCTTACACCATCAGAAAAGATAAAATGTGCTCGACCAAAGGTGTTCTTACTTTTTTTAAGATCTATATACTACAAGTGGGAGTTTATTTAACAATAGATTTAAAAGGTTGTAGCTTTCCTTTTCATTTTTAATTCAATTCTGGTTTTGAACTTGGAAATTTGTAAGATTTACAAGAAAATCAACAGGGACTTTGGCAGTTATTTCCCTCACTGTCAAATTAACAAACATTTTAAAGAAAAGTTACTATTACTCTGAGATCCAATGCCAAACAGCTTATGATAAGCATGAGAAAACCACCAAAATAACTTGGTTCCAACCAGTAACAAAGAATCTTTTCATGCTGAGTATTTGTTTTGTTTTACTACTCTTAATTCTTTGGTTTCAAGACCTTTTTACTCAACTAATTACAGAGGACCTTAGTCTTGATTTATCTGAGCATTATTGACATTTATCATATCAGACAGTAAAGTAGAAATTTTTGAATTTTTTATTTATTTTAAAATTTTTTATTTTTTATTTCTTTTAAAACAATAAACCCATTGCATATTAACATAAATAACATTTTTATGAAAACTGATTATCTAACAAATAAAAAAAATAGTGAAGAGTGGCAATCTGGACATTTGCAAATGTTAATGTCCAGTTTAATAAAAAATGCTGTAGTTTTGTATCTGCTTATGGTTTCAATCCATAGGACACACTGTTTGAGTTGAAAAAAAAAATCCTGACTTCATAAAGATAAGCAGTTGAAACAGGGAATATTTAAATGGTCATTTAAGATTACTATGGATATACTTCTTTGATATTACACCAAAACTCAACAGTTGATATTTTCTTAAATGTTGCAAGGTAGACTCTGATTTCCTGTCACTAACTTTTTGTACTTTGTTACATTAAAATCTATTGGTCTGTTTTACACTTTGCATAGATTAGTTATCTGGAAAATAGTGGTTCAAATAAATCGTGCAAATCCTCCAAATGCTGACAGAGTTCATTACATAAAAATCGCAGTCATACTTTTAAAATATAGGGAAGCTTTCAAAATCCTGTTGGGATATGAATTTTCAAACATTCTAATTTATATTTGAAATCTCCAATTTTACTACGGACAGAAATATTATGTTTCTTTCCTTTCAATGACATGCAGATTTTGTGCAATTTTGAAGAAATGTCTGCTAAGTACTCAAGAATGAATAAAACATGGTGTGTGGTAGACATATTCTAAAAGGCCTCCATAATGCCTATCTTCAAGTATTCAAGTCTTATGTGATTACCCCCTTTGTGTGGGGGTAAGAGCTATAATTTGTTTTCAATCAATACTACAGCAAAGATGACAGAGTGTGCATGATTTTGTGTACTCATTACCTTATTTAATATTGTAATGTCATCTTCCTAAAGATTCTCTCATCTGCTGGCTCCTTTCAAGTAGCAAGTAAGATACAGCATATCATTCAATGACAACAATACTTACTGAGAAATCGATTATTAGGTGATTTGCAACTGTGTGAATAACATACATTATAATTACATAAACCTAGATAGTATAGCCTATTACAGACCTATACTAACTATTGCGACCACTGTCATAGTATGTGTTATGTGTTCCATTATTGACTAAAACACCAGTATGTAACATAAGACTGTACTGAGACTGTCAATCTAACAACTTTTAAGGAATATGAACCTGGAAGCAGATACTTTCCCAGTCAGCTTTAAATGAAATTGCAACCTTGGAGCTACAACTTGACTGCTACCTTGTGAAACCCTGAAGCAAAAGCGTCATGCCCTAACTCCTGAAACACAGAACTATGAAATCATACTGTGTGTGGTATTAAACCACTGAGTTCCTGGTAATACTGCTACACTTAAATAATTAATATGCTATAGTTTATCATCATTCTTTCAAGTAAAAATGATCTATTTTAAAAGAGCAGGTAGTCTAAATCACAATTCAATCACGTAAGTGTTTTTTCTTAAGATAACAATCACACTTCAGAAAGAGAGGTACTTACTTTATGCATACTACTCATTTCAATACATGAAATAACATTTTTAAAAACATGTATTCAAGGGTAGAGAGTTAACAAAATTTAATACTTAATCAAGGAAATTATGACTGAATTTTTTTTTTTAATTGTAAGTACATAACCAATACAAAAACTACTAGTATAGCTTGGTACCACTGTCTTGATTCATAAAGACAACAGTACTTTACCCTCTAAAGTTTGTGATCATGAATGCAAATGTCAACACACTGAAAAAAGTAAACAGAGTCATGTCTTATCATGAGAAGTATTGATCTGGAATTGCAAGGACTAGACTACACTTCAAAAACAGTTGCAGTAAGGTTAATATTTCCATTTTTTAAGTATACATTTATACACAACATGCATGCATATATAAGTAGACAGTGTATGTATATATTTATAAGCCATGGGTTAGTGTGACTTGAATATCCAGATCTAACATCTGCCAGTCATATGGCTTTGAGTGAATTGTTTTAACCTCTGTGAGCCTCAATTTATTCAACTATGAAACAGGGATAATGATAATGCCATGATAGTTCACAAGGATATTTAAGAAGTAAATGAGATTAAATTACATATACAATTTAGCACAAAGCCTTATATATATTAACAGCTCAAAAAATATTAACTATTACCATTAATTATTAATTCTTATTTTTAACTATGAATTAAACTGTGAAGGTCTATTTCCAGAAAGAAAAATTATGGTCACCCCTCATTTTTTCCAGTTAAGGATGAAGAACATTTGGCTCACATATGTTTATAATTTTAAAGAGTTTCCCTCTATGCAATATTCATTATTAATTATATCTTTTCTTCCTGTTTCCATAGCAGGTTTCAACAGAGTGTCTATTTAAGAATATTAGCTGATTTATAAAAAAAACTGGCTAGTTAGTTCCTACAGTAATTATTTTGAGTGCTGGTTGAGCTATCATAAAAATGGTGACCTTTCCTAAAGTGAATCATGCTTCTACTGGATAAGTATCCCTAATAGTCCAGATTTTTCACTAAGTATTGTTGATATGGATAAATAATACCCAATGTATCCCTCAATTGAATGTGCAGGTTCAGAAACACTTACAGGTTTAGACAAAGGCTGAACAATAACAGAATTATCTGAAGATCTAGATTCAGGATGAAAATTTACTGGTGAAGCAGTCACTGGATTTGATGGTAGATTCGTGTAGTGCTGACTTGTAGTCTTAAATGCAGCAGTAATACCTGTATTTTAAAATTACACATTTTTAATTTTTAAAATTAAAATTGCACTTCTATATAGTCAATTACATCAAAATACTTTAAAATATTACAATAATGCTATACCTCGACTGAGTACACCATTTTTGATTCCCCTTGAATATGAGCTGGGATTTACTCTGTTCAAAATATCTGTAAAAAAGTATATTTATTAAAAAAAGTATATTTATTTTTAAAATTCATTGTTTGAAAAAATATATCTTATGATAGTAAATGATTTATTAAAAACAAATTCTTGAAAGGTATGTTATTACTTAAGACTAGTTAAAAGGTATATGTAAGTTATTACTTATTTAAGAAATAGTTAATTTTAAACAAATATATCTTCATTTACTAAAGGAACAAATGAAGCAAGATTATCAGTCTTAATCTTCTTACAGAGTAAGAACAAACTTTATAACTCAAAACTCAGAAGCCAGAAGTAAAGGATTACTCCCTGATTTTATATATTACTTCTATATGTACACTGCTAGACATTTTTGAGCAGACATTTTATTAAGTGTCATAGGTATCTCTACTTTAACATTATAACAATGTCAACTACAATTACTCTGTTATCTAATAATCTACAAATACACAAAGATGTTCTGATAGAAAGTCATAGGATTTATGTGATAACTACTACAATCAGTGGCTGTTATACAATGCCCTTCTTTCAAGAACATAAACACAAATTGGTGGAGAAGGGGTAGTCAGAAACTGCCACCCCAACTGGTATTGGTCAGAAACTTACAATGATTCCTTGCCAAAACAATTTGTAATCAGGTATGGAAGACACTATAATTAGATAGTTGCCTGGATCTCTGAACCCCAATCTGGAGTTATTTAGTGTATTCTGACATTTTAAGCAAGTAGTCTAAATTCTTCCTTTTGACTTCAGGGTTTAAATGAGAAAAAAAAAAAATAAAGAGATTAAATAGGTTAGTTGGTTCCACTCAAATAAATCATGATTTCCAGTCTCAAAGACCTCCATGTCACCAAATAATCTTATCCATTTCTTCTTCTGACAGCCAATATGTTAATCTCTTACCTCCTCCCTCATGTTCCCAATCAAGTCTCTATAATCTTATCTTCAAATTATTATTGATCACCCACCCAATCTTCTTTAGAGTTTCTTAACAGAGGAAAAAAGAACACCAAGTATCTGTAAAAGAGTTTAAGTTTTTCCTTTAGAAGTAGTATCATTTAAAACTTGTCTTCACTAAGGTAAATGCTTACTTGAAATGGCTGGTTTTGAACTTGTTATCTCTCCAACAAAGATAGGCTCATCATCATCATCATCTTCAACCTCTTTTACTTTCTTCTGCCATGGTTCCAGTTCTTCTTCTTCACATTCCATAAAGAGTTCTGCCATTTCTGAATTATCTAATTTTCAAAAGTAGACAAGCTAACTTTACTTTCAAAAGAGAAAATAATATGTAATATGATGTTTAAGATTTAATGATCTGAATAGCAATTTATAAATTGCTATTTGCATGGTGGCAACACTAAAAAAACTCAGTTTCTTCTCTAAATTAGTAAATTTAGATAGAGAGTCAGACAAAAAAGATAATGGCTGACAATAGTGACAGAAAAATCTGGGAACACGCAAAAATGAGTTACAGTCATATGCCTAGAATATGATTACATCTACAAAAAGGAAGATACCTAGCTATGATCTGAAACACACACACACACACATATAACACATTCACAAAAAGGAGGAAACTAACAGGTGGAAGATATACTGGAAAAATGAACCAAATCAGGAATGCCAAGCACAAAGCTAATCAAAAATGAAGGGTTAGACTAAAAATGTGGAAAAGTGAAGCTTATTCATTCAAGAGAAATTAGACATTGCACAGCTGAGGAAACAGACTAAAGAATATCAAGTAATTATCATCATTGTAGAAGTCCGACCATGCCTACAGTTACTAAGAAGCAAGTTAGTGCCTCACTCTTAAAAATGGATGGATGGGCCCTCCATGGTGGCACAACAGCACTGAAAAGCTAGCCTCTCAGCCTCTTCAGTGACAGTTCGATCCCCAGCCAGGTAAGTGACCCACATGGCACAGCAGACCTCTCTAGTTTCACCCACTCCTTCCCTCAGCAGTATAATTCATCAATCTGCCTGTTCTGCTCCCCACTCTGTCTCTGGTAAATCCTCTCATTTCCCCTGTACCTCTGGCCTGTACCCCAGTTCTGTATGCATAAATAAATCTTCAAAATATAAATAAATAAAAATGGGCCGATAACAAACAAGCACTAGAAATTTTAGAAAAAGTCATCCATATCAAAATTAACAAAGAGAAAAGACCCCAAGGAAAAGAAATAAAACAAAAGACAAGAAAATTATTAATGATAAAATTAGCATATACAGAAATATGAAACAAGAATGTTGCAATAATATTCAAAAAACAAGGGTATGGAAAGCCAATGCTTTTTTTAGTTCACTTAAAAAAAAGTATTCCAGAGGTAGAATCAAGAGAGGAAAATCAAACTGAGGAAAAATGTACTCTGGTGTGTATACACACACACACATACATAAAGAGAAAAGATAGGAAGCTGGAAAGGAGACGGGAGGAATAAAGAAGAAAGATGGGGAGCAAGGAGACCCCGAGGAGGCACTGCAGCAGAAACGTGAAGAAAATGGCTTGTTTCTTGGTCCCAGACTGGTTGAAACAGACCGCAGATGCCAAAATCTATTTAGAGAAGGCAGGCTTGGGGCTCTGGGGTGCCCCTCACCCTGTCCTATAACAGTATGAAGATGTTATTAAAATCATGATAATTAAAAATAGGAATCATTCTCCGAGGACATGAATCCAAAGTTTGCCACTAAAAGTTTGTCAACTGCCATTGAATGAATTGTGGTTTTGTCAGTACCTTGTAATTAAAGACCATCACACACACACACATGGACTTGAATAACGTTGCAGCAAAGAGGAGCACAGACAATGGGAAACATGGGGTATCTCAGAAAGAGTCCAAAAAGACTTCTCATGGTAGGGACTTAGGAAGATATAAAGAAAGGGGGTTTTACCCTGGACTGGATGCTTAGATTTGGAGAGTTCATTTGTTACCATTAATGAACCAGTACTGAAGCCTTTTTAATTACTATATAATGAGAGCTTATGTTTTAAGGATAAATTTAAGCCTTGATGTCATAGCCCGCTTAAACATTTTTAATTTTTCTTTTTTTAGTATAAACCATTAATAAACAAAGTTAAATTCAGGTAATAGGGGGAGTCTCCAGAAAGCTTGTGTAGGATATGCACATTTACTAACAGAGGTCAGCAACAAAGGGGTTTTTTCTTTCTTCAGGTAAATAAAGGGGGGTTGCTAGATTTAGAGTTCACAGCAATGGACTATGATGTGCAAGAAGGAAAGTAACAGATTCATAAGCTAGGTAACCAGCTAAAAAGTGGAGAGCCTTTTGTCAGCAGTTTGAAAAAAGATGAGAATCATTAAATTTAATGGTGACTCTAGAACTGGAATGAACTTTTACCATTATTATATAGCATGTAGTGAAGGTATATATGACTTCATCATTGGAGATAATAAAAGACTGAAAAAAGCAAAAAAAAAAAAAAAAAGCAAGAGAAAAGAGAACACAGAGAACACATGGTTGTTAGAAAATCAATGCCAAGGTAAAACATTAAAATTTACAAAAAGAAAAGAAACATTTAAAGTAGGTTAACAAGGAAATAACACAAGAATATTTCCTAGACTGGAGGACAGAAATCTATGGATCCACTAAGAAATTTTCTAAACAAATTTTACAAGGTGGGTATCCTGATATAGAAAGAGAAAATAAGATAAAAAAAGAAAACTGTAATGTAGTAGCTATCTGAGCAGACAATGGCTAAGAAGGAGGAGCTAGGGGAGGGAAAAAGACAAGGTATTGGCACTGAAGCTTTGGTGGAGGATGTGTGAATTATCTGCATATATGAAATGTGTAGTTTTACTAACAAATTGTAGTTAGGTAAAGGATTGGTAAATCAATTTAAGTTTGAATTTTAAAAAGAAAACTGGGCCCTCCCTGGTGGCGAAGGGGTTAGGACACAGCACTACAAGTTAACAGCAGCTGTTCCAGTGAGAGTTCAATCCCGGCCATGGCCAAGCAGACCTCTACTGTCTGCATGTTGTTCCCCTCAGCAGTGTACTTCATCAATCTGCCTGTTCTGTTCCCCACTCTGTCTCTGGCGAATCCTCTCACCACCCCTGAACCTCTGGCCAGTTCTATATGCATAAATAACTAAATCTTTAAAAAATAAATAAAAAGAGGCCCTCCCTGGTGGCGCAGCAGGTTAAAGCACAGCACTAGAAGTGGCTTAAGCCACTTCCGCATGAGTTCGATTACCACCTGTCCCAGAGGTGACCACATGGCGTGGCAGACCTCTCCTGACCCGCCCTCTGGTCCCCTCAGCAGTGTAATTCGTTGATCTGCCTGTTCTGCTCCCCACTCTGTCTCTGGTGAAGCCTCTCGCCGCCCCTGAGCCTCTGGCCTATACCCCTGTTCTGTATGCACAAATAAATAAGTCTTTAAAAAAACTAAATAAATAAAAAGAAAACCACAGACTAATATCCTTGAAAAACATAACTGCAAAAATTCTCAAGAAATCTTAGCAAATCAATCAAAAAATATTTTAACAGAATCATCTATCATGACCAGGTAGAATTCTCCCAGGATGCAAGGATGGTTCAACATATACAAATTGATTAATATAAGACATACAGATGATAAAAAGCACATAATCAGAGAAAGACAAATACCAGATGATTTCACTGATACAGAATATACAGAAACTAAACAAAGAAACTGAAAATCATGACCAAGGGGAGTAAGTAAAGGAGGAGACTCAACAGACGGTGGTAGAAGGTTTGGGT
>NW_004567124.1:14003744-14027114 GCF_000260355.1 Condylura cristata | reverse complement strand
CCTGTTCTGCTCCCCACTCTGTCTCTGGTGAAGCCTCTCATCGCCCCTGAGCCTCTGGCCTGTACCCCAGTTCTGTATGCACAAATAAATAAAATCTTTAAAAAAAAAAAAAGAATACAATATTTTTTTTAAATGATCATTTAATAAACACTTAAAGCATTTGGTGAGATTCAACACCCATTTATAATTAAAAAACCCTCAATAAATGGTAATAAAATAAATACACTTTAACATAATAAAAGCCTTTATGACATACCTACAGCAAACATCATACTCAATGATGAAAGTTTTCCCCTAAGCTCAGGAAAACAACAAAGATATCCATTTTCGTCACTAGTGTCCCAAAATAGTTTTGGAAGTCCTAGCCAGAACAATTAGGAAAGAGAAAGAAAATAAAAGGAATCCAAATTGGAAAAGAAAATATAGAAAATCCTAAAGACTCCACCAAAATATTAAAAAGTGAAAATCCTAGATTCTACCAATAAAAATAGAAAAAGTGAATATAGTAAAATGGTAGGGCATAAAATCAACGTAAAAAAATTGAATGCCTTTCTGTATGTAAGCAATCAGAAGAAAGAAAAATTAATAAAATACACAATCACATCAAAAAAGAGAAAGCACCTGAAAGCAAATGTTAACAAAAGGGGAAAGACCTATACACTGACCTGTGAGACACTGCTGAAAGAAACAGATGACACAAGAAAATGCAAAGATAGTCTATTTCCATGGATTAAAAAGAATAAACATTTTTAAACAGCCATACTATCTATAACAGTTTAGCTTCAATGCAATCCCTATCAAATACCAATGGCTTTTCAAGAAAATAGAACAAATCTAAAATTTGTATGGAACCACAAAAGACCCCAATTAATCAAGCAATCCTGAGGAGAAAAAAAGTAAATGGAAATATTAACTTAAATCTTATAGTGCAAGTATCAATTTATACTATAAAATATTACTTATCAAAACAGAATAGTACTAAAACAAAATCTGACATAGACCAATTGAACAAACTCAAAGTCCAGAAGTAAGTGAACACATGCACAAGCAGTCAGTCTACAACAAAAGAATCATAACCATAGAGTAGAAAAAGGAAAAAGTCCTCCAACAAAAAGTGCTGGGCAAAGTAGACAGTTATGCACAAGAAAAGAAACTAGATCACTACTTAATGCAATACATAGAAATTAACTTTAAAAATGGTATAACTTATCATTAAGACTTGAAACCATAAAAAACATAGAAAAGCAAGTGGGAGAAGATATTTTCTTATCGTATGTCTGACAAGGACTTAAAATACACACAAAAAAGAGAATTTAAACAGACTTTTTTCCAAAGATGATATACAGATGGCTAACAGGCACATGAAAAAATGTTCAACTTCACTTGGAATTGCAAACCAGAACTATTTTATTATATCATCTCATACATGTGAGAATGGTCTACATCAAAATAATACAAGATGGCATGGGTGTAGTAAAAAAAGAAACTCTTGTTCACTGCTGCTGGGAACATATTGGTATAATCACCACAGAAAATAGTATGGAGATTTCTTAAAACCTAAAAATAGTAATAACCATGTGATCCACCAATACTTTTCCCAGGTATTTTTCCAAAGAATATGAAAACACTAATTCAAAGAAATGTATGTACCCCTACATTGGCAGCAACATTATTCAGAATAGTTAAGACATGGAAACAGCCAAAGCCAATGCCTATTAATGGATGACTGTCTAAAGAAAGTGTGTTATACATACCAAATGATATCATTACCAAGCTATCTTTAGAAAGATAAAAGCTTGCCTTTTGTGACAACATGGAAGGAACTTGCAGTGATTATGCTAAGTGACAGAAGTCACAAATTGTGAAACATAATTACTGGCTGGTTTTTTTGTCTTTGGAATATAAGTATACAAAATAAACAAGTTAGCAAATCACAACAAAAGTAGTAACTCTTAGACTCAGTGAAAAGCAGTCATTGTCCCCACAGCCCCCACCCAAGAGGGGGATGGGGCAATGAGGTGAGAACCAGAGGAGTGGAAAAAATATAGAATGACAACCTGGTAGTGGAAATGCACTAGAATGTTGGTGAGTAGGTTAAGATGAGCATGCTTATATACACACAAAGGTAAAGATGTAGCCTCAAAATTTACTTAGTATGATTAATCTGTACAATTTTATTTAAAAAATGTGTGCCAAAAAATGCAAAGTAACACTTCAACAAAGATTAAGAGTTGAAATGACAGTATTTAGGTATATTCACAGTTCAATATATAATTTTAAATATTTTAAAGGCCCCAGTATAGCTGTCAAGGTATGATAAAAAAAAAAAAGTTACACCAAACACTATGAAATTTTAGAACAACAGAATTTAAGAGAATATCTCAGATCAGGAAGGGATGGGGGTGGAGGGAGAGGCAAGGAGGCAGGAAGAAACAGGTCTTAAATAAAAGATCAAAATAAGAACAGATGCTAGAAGACAGCAGAATAAATGTTTTTAAAATTCTTACCAAATTATTAATCTAGAATTCTAAACCCAGTCAAATACTGCATCAAGCATAAGTACAAAGGTCGGATTCATCACATAGAGCTACCTTCCACATATGTGTTTTCTTGGGATGCTTCTAAAACATCTATCAAAATACTAGACTTAATCAAGGAAAAGAAAGACATGATACAAAGCATGTATCACAAAACAGTTCTGGAACAATAGAAGTTCAATAGGCCTAGAGAACAACCAATCCAAAATAGATCAGAAAACAGAATTTTAGGAGGGATGTCTTTGAGACACTAAATAAAAAGTGATTTTAAAAAATGATATAGATTTAGATTACCTCACGTTTCACTGTGTAGAAAACTGAATTGAGAGTCTACTGAAGGACATGGGAAGATTTGACTATGGATTTTAATAAAAGTTAGTAAACAGGCCCTCTCTGGTGGCACAGCGGGTTAAAGCACAGCACTAAGAAGCTAAAGCCACTTCTGCATGAGTTCGATTCCTGCCTGCCCCGGAGGTGACCACATGGCGCGGCAGACCTCTCCTGACCTGCCCGCTGCTCCCCTCAGCAGTGTGCTTCATCGATCTGCCTGTTCTGCTCCCCACTCTGTCTCTGGTGGGGCCTCTCGCCGCCCCAAGCCTCTGGCCTGTACCCCAGTTCTGTATGTACAAATAAATAAATCTTTAAAAAGTTAGTAAACAAACATAAAAAGTATTATTGTTGGGAAAAACAAGAAAAAAATGAATAAAAGGCAGTGTGTCCCTCTATTGCTATTCTAATATTGCTATTTTAATATGCTATATAAAAGCATATTACTATGCATTAATGAAAAATATTTATTATGGTCATCATAATGAAAACATCAAATATGGACTTAACCAAAAATTGTAATAATCATATTAGGGACTACTTAAAGTGAAGCGATAGCTGTAAAAGAGCAAAAAATCCTCATCTAGCAAGATAAAACACTTGGAAAATGGTGAAAACTAATTGTTAATAAAACATATATATTTTTTTAAAAATTGCGGCTAAATCATTTAAAGCATTTTCAGGTTGCTTGACATTTTAAACTGTGTAAACAGATGCTTTAAATTGAGACTTGAAAGAAAAGAATAGGTGAAGGAAGAGAAATACTGAGGGCCTACACTAAACAGCAATGGCGATACACACAAGTGGTACTTAACTAGATATACAGAAGGGTTTAGGAGTAGGTGGAGACTCTACTAAAGAAAAAAAGCCTCCAGGATTGGAGTCAAACAGTATCATCTTTATTTTTTTTTTCCAGAAAAATTAGACGATAATACCTTTAAATCGTCACTGAAATAGTCATATCTGAAGGTAAATTTCTTATGTTAAAAGTAATGCCACATCTCCTTTTGGTATTAAAAAGCCTTAAAATATACAAATTAAAACAAAGGTTTAAGGATAGCACACACACAAAAAAATACCTTAACAGATTAGGTGCCATTGTTTTATTAAAAAAAAAAATCCTCATAAAAGTATATGATAACCA
Source organism: Condylura cristata (assembly GCF_000260355.1). NCBI lineage: Eukaryota > Metazoa > Chordata > Mammalia > Eulipotyphla > Talpidae > Condylura > Condylura cristata. The sequence continues at coordinate 14,023,106 of NW_004567124.1, read as the reverse complement.
TTTTGCTTCAATATTTAAAATTTTAGTAGTTGAACCTACCAAAAAACAACATGCTCTCATTTTCCCTAATGTCATGAACATTATGAACTGATCCTTTTTTCTTATAAATTATACTGTTTTACCAATTAAAGTTCAAGTCAAGTGATTAAAAATATTATATATCCAAGGTCAAACTGAACTTGTTAAGAGTATATCTTACACATTAGGCAAAGAGTAAAAGACACATAGTATATAGTAATCTATGAACTAGGAACTCAGGCAAATCAGGTAATTTTTAAAAAATAGGCAAACTCACTATATGCAGATAATAAAGGTACCACTCATTTCCAGTTAGTTTAAGTTATGGGCTAATCTGTGTTTCCCTCACTGCTAGTACCTCCAAATGACTGTATTTGGAGACAGGGTCATTAAAGAAGTAACTAAGCTAAAATGAGGTTTAATAGAGTGAGTGACATTCCAGTATGACTGCTGTCCTTATAGGAATAAGGACACAGACACTTGCAAGATGGGAAAACCATCTGAAGATAAAGTGGGCAGATAGCCATAGAGAAGTCAAAGGGAAAGGACTGGAGCAGATCCTCCTCTTTTGGCCCTAATGAGGAGTCCTGCCACCACTATGATCTTAGACTTTCAGCATTCAGAATCACCAAAAAAAAATAATAATTTTCCTTTGCTTAAATCACACAGTTTGTGGTGCTTTGCTAACACAGTATTAGCAAATTAATATTTTCAATAGGGTACTACCATTGTCAGTATATCCAGGTCCTGTTGAGAATAATTATTTCAAAAACACACAATAGCTTTATGAACTCTTAAAAATAATTTATTTTTTGTATATGTATAGAAGAAATATGACTATGTCTATCAAACTAACAAATGGCAGAGGAAAAATTCCCATTTCTACTTTATTCATTTTGTTAATTTGTATTATTTCTTTTTATGGAAAATTTGTTATTTTAACAATTTTAATATTTTTTGTCTTTAAGAAAATGTGCATATCACCTCACTTCCCTTCTCCTGAAGAAATTATCAGTACAAAAGCCACATATACTAGTATCATGGCAACAACACTTACTTTTTGGCTGAAAAGGGTTGTGGCCCATCAAGTTGCAGAGTTGACTTTCTTTAAATTGTCACCTAAGTACTGACACATGATATCAATCAATTTTATGAGTCACTTAAGTATTGCCAAATATTGAAACATGAAATTTGGGATCCAAAAATTCTTGGATCTAATTTTGATCTCCAAACTCACTCACCATATGACGCCAGACGAGGCAGCAGTTATACCTCAATTTTCCTTCCTATAAAATAAAGACATCTAGTTATTAGAATGGGTTTCATTACACTAATTGTGCACATATTTAATCTTTCTTCTTATAAAAAGCTCAATTTTTAAGTTTGATACATTTGATAAAATAAAACACACAGTACATAATTGTTCCTTTCCTAAATGAACCCAATTAAGTAAACTGTGAATGTATTAAACATTTGCCAACTTGAAGAAATCTGGAAAATTAAATTACAAATAAACTTTAAAAGTATCGTTTTGGGATATACAGCTGACTCTACACCAAGTTAAAGATCTTCTGTACAGCAAAAGAGATACTACACAAAACAAAGAGACACCCCACTGATTGGGAGAAAATATCTGCACACAATACTAATGACAAAGGACTGATGACAAGATATACAAAAAGCTGATGAAACTCGACAAAAATAAAGTGAACCTGGTAAAAAACGGGCAGAAGGGCTAAAAAGACACTTCTCCAAAGAGGAAATGCAGACAGACAACAGGCATATGAAAAAATGTTCAGCATCATTAGTTAAGGAAAATGCAAATTAAAACCACAATGAGATACCATTTCACACCAGTGAGAAGGGCACATCTTAAAAAAACTAGCAACAACATAAAGCACAGCACTAAGAAGCTTAAGCCACTTCAGCATGAGTTCGATCCCGCCTGTCCCAGAGGAAATCCACATGGCGCAGCAGACCTCTCCCTCCTGACCAGCCCGCTGCTCCCCTTAACAGTGTACTTTGTCAATCTGCCTGTTCTGCTCCCCACTCTGTCCCTGGTGAATCCTCTCACCCTCTGTATCTCTAGCCTGTACCCCAGTTCTGTATGAGTAAATAAATAAATCTTACCAATAACAATAAAAAAAAAAACTAGCAACAACAAATGTTGGTGAGGATCTGGAGAAAAACAATGCTCCTACACTTCTGGTGGGAATGCAAATTGGTACAACCACTATGGAAAGCTGTTTGGAGATTTCTAAAATTGCTAAAAATGGAGCTTCCATATGACCTAGCAATTCTACTCTTAGAAATCTACCCAGAGGACACAAAAACATGGCTCCAAAAGGACACCAGCACTCCACATTTATTGCTGCTCTATTTACAATAAGGAATATGTGGAATCAACCCAAATGCCCGAAAGTAGATGACTGAATTAAAAAGATGTGGTACATATACACAATGGAATATTACTCAGCAATCAAAAAGATAAACCCATGCCTTTTGCAGCAACATGGATGGAGCTGGAAGGGATTGTGCTTAATGAAATAAGCCAGAAAGAAAAAGAAAAATACTAGATGGTTTTACTCATAGCAGGAGTGGAAGGGTTGGGGATTGGGGGAGAGGGGTGGGCAGGTGGGGTCAGCAATTGTAATAAAGTAAAAACAAGGAACAACTATAAACCAGAGCCATTATAGGGTGGAAAGGGGAATGGGATCAAAATTGGGGTGAGAAAAATGCATGGAACTATGGGAAAAGGCACACAGGTGAACTGGTGGTGGGAAATCCACAGGGATTACAATTGAGATGAAAAAATGTAAAAAATGAAGGATGTAAAAATAAGTAAGAAAAAAATAAAGTATCCTCTTGTAAAAATGCGTGATCAGGCCCTCCCTGGTGGCGCAGCGGGTTAAAGCACAGCACTGAGAATCTGAAGCCACTTCCGCATGAGTTCGATTCCCGCCTGCCGCCTGCCCCGGAGGAGACCACATGGCGAGCCAGACCTCTCCTGACCCGCCCGCTGCTCCCCTCAGCAGTGTACTTCGTCAATCTGCCTGTTCTGCTCCCCACTCTGTCTCTGGTGAAGCCTCTCACCGTCCCTGAGCCTCTGGCCTGTACCCCAGTTCTGTATGAATAAATAAATAAATCTTTAAAAAAAAAAAAAATGCGTGATCACCTCACATACAATTTTAGTAAGTTTGAATGTTAAAGACTAAGTGGAATTACCCTTTTAACTGTTACCTATTTTTCACACTTAAAATCAAATTTTGAAATGACTTTGGTAAGAAAATACAAATTTAAATTATATTGTTCTATTCTTTTATCAACCAACTTAAAAGGCAAAGAAAATTAGATATAGTTCACCATAATTAAAAATTGCTCATTGTAGGGGCCCTCCCTGGTGGCACAATGGTTAGCAGCTGTCCCAGCACAAGTTAAATCCCCAGCCAAGGAAGTGACCCACATGGTGCAATAGACCTCTCCTGTCTAGCCTGCTGCTCTTCTCAGCAGTGTACTTCATCAATCTGCCTGTTCTGCTCCCCACTGTATCTCTGGTGAATCCTCTCACTGCTCCTGCACCTCTGTTCTGTACCCTAGTTCTGTATGGATAAATAAATAAGTCTTTAAAACAAAACAGGACCCTCCCTGGTGGCTCAGCATGTCAAAACACAGCACTAAAAAGCTAACGCCACTTCAGCATGAGTTCAATCCCCACTCTGGAGGTGACCCACATGGCATGCAGACATCTCCTGACCCATCTCCTGCTCCCCTCAGTAGTGTACTTAGTCGATCTGCCTGTTCTGCTCCCCACTCTGTCTCTGGTGAATCCTCTCATTGCCCTACACCTCTGGCCTGTACTCCAGTTCTACATGCATAAATAAATCTTAAAAAATAAAAACTACTCATTGTAATGTGCTCAATTCTAGGGATTAAAAAGATGAGTAAGTCATAGTTCTTGCCTTCAGAAATCTGTTATCTAATACATCTGTAGTTCTGGGGACTTAAAAGACAGATTAAGCCAACTTTCTGAGAATGACTAAAACTACAAAGATTGTGCTAAGACTTGAATGAACTGAGCCCACTGCAGATCTAAGAGAAAGTTGGCTGTTAGAAACACAATTGTGTTAGAGACACAATTTTGAAGTGGGAGGAGGTAAGAGGAGAAAGGGCGAAGTAATACAGTTCTAAGCTTCCATTTTTTTATTATGAAAACAATAAAATCTTGAGGTTATGTTCATTTGGGGGGAAAATGAGCAGGCAAAAAAATAAAGGAAAAAAAGGGCAAGGAGAAAGAGTTGGAATCAGTCTTGAAACAAATGTCCAACAAAAGAGATCAAAACTAGAAGGAGGAAAGTGCTGAACCTGAAGGAGTGCCCTACTTATATGCAAAATCAATACTAAAGAAATAAAAGCCAGTTTCTCCTGTTTACTTCCTAACATAAAAGGAGAAAAATTCATTCTGAGATAGGTAATCGAAGAATTACTAATTATCTAAAGTTAGGAGAAATCCAGAGTGGTTCCTCAAAGTCTGAAAGGGATCAGAAAATATGCCACTATGACATAGGATTTGTGTTCAAGACAATTACAAACAGAAAACCCAGAAAGAACCCTGTTATGAAGATCTTCCTTCCTGTCCAGTACCAAGGAGAAAAACTACCATTATTATTGGAGCCAAAATCAGCACCAAGATGGATCTACACAAACCTTAATAAAATAACCCTTATCTTCCACTACTTTCCTCCATACACTTAACTTTCCTCAATTTACATTTATAAAGATCCAAACTCCCTTTCACTTGTATTACCACTTCACAAATTTAACACCCTTTCGTAAGTCTGTATCTAATCACCTCTTGAAGACTTCATTTTTTTTTCCCCTACACCTCCATGGACATAAATTTTAATACTAATATTAAATAAAATGTGTATATTTGGCCCTCCCTGGTGGTACAGCAGGTTAAGATGCATCACTGGACGCTAGCCACAGCCGTTTCAGTGCCAGTTAGATCACTCACATGGTACAACAGACCTCTCCTGTCTCAACCGCTGCTCCCCTCCGCAGTTTACTTCATCAGTCTGCCTTCTGCTTCCCACTCTGTCTCTGGTAACTCCTCTCACCGCCCCTGCTTCTCTGGCCCCATACCCTAGTTCTGTATGCATAAATAAATCTTTTTTTTTTAAGTGTATATGTGTTCTCCCATTAATTTGTCTTTCCCTTTTAAGCTGCAGGTCCCAGGCATTTAACCTGAGATAAGAAACAAAAAAGACTTTTACCTCTCTCCTATAGATCAAATAATTCTCTAAGTTAGGAAGCTCATCTGGGTTATCTAAAGACAATAAAAATACTGAAGACTATTAAAAATAACATATTTATGGGCCCTCCCCAGTGGCGCAGCGAGTTAAAGCACAGCATTAAGAAGCTAAAGCCACTTCCGCATGAGTTCGATTCCTGCCTGTCCCGGAGGCGACCACATGGCGTGGCAGACCTCTCCTGACCCCCCTGCTGCTCCCCTCAGTAGTGTACTTCACCATCTGCCTGTTCTGCTCCCCGCTCTGTCCCTGGTGAATCCTATCACCCTCCACATCTCTGGCCTGTACCCCAGTTCTGTATAAATAAATAAATAAATCTTAAAAAAACAACAACATATTTACTCATTTTTCTAATATAAGATGCAATCTTCAATGCTGCATAGGATGTGAAAAAGATCCCAAGAAGCTATTTAATAGGACTATGATAAATTATCACAAAATATATAACAAAAGCAATTTAATGCAATTTAATAAGATTATCACAAAAAAAAATGGATATGGTAGCGACAGTAATAAAAATCAAGAATACTACAGCAGAAGTTCTTGATAAGGTATTGGAAGAACCACAGAAATAATGTTCAAAACTTTGAGCATACTTGTACATTTCCTTGGGACAAATTCTCAGAAGTTTATTTTTTTAATTTTTTATGTAATGTCCTTACATTATTGTGCATTTTATATAACATTTGATTTCTCCCATCAGGTGTCGTTCCCAAAAATCTCCCACTACCACATCACCTATATGACCATAGTCCCTTGTGTTCTTCCCTTGCTTATATGCCTCTGATCTGTTCTCCCTGCAAGTTTTGTCTTTTCTTTTCGACCTTTTGTTCAGTTTCCCTATGCTCCTCCTATGGGTGCAAGCCATTTCTTATTTTCCTTCTGACTTATTTCAATGAGTATAATCCAGTGTAGCTCCATCCATGATGCTGTGAATGACATGAGGGTTTTTGATGGCTGAATAATACTCCACTGTGTATATATAGTGCATCTTGATCCATTAATCTGTTTTGAGACATTTAAGTCATTCCCATATCTTAGCTATTGTAAATATTGTTCTAACAAACATAGGAGTGCTTTTAAATTAATGTTTCATCTCCTTGAGGAAGATTCCTAGGAGCAGAATCACTGGATCATATGGTAGATCCATTTTTAGTAATTAAGTTCTCAAAAGGCTGAGTTGATAAGTTTTGGAATTTAAAGGGGAAAAAAAGTACCACATCATGCTAAAAATTTTCTACCATGGAAATAACAAACACTATCCCTTAAGAAAAAGATGTTTTCATTTATTTGTTTTTTTAAAAAATAAAACATGTTCACTGCGAATAATTCAAGTATACAGAAATATATGAATTAAAACAGTATGAATCTTTATATCTTCTCCTATCCTATCCCCAATCTTGCTCATTAGAGCTTATCATGTGATGCTATAAATAAAATTAATAATTGAAAACGATAGGATTATGACTGAGGGATAAAAAGGGCATTCTACTGCTTTCTATGTCTTAACAAAGTACAGTATTTATAGTAATGTTTTGGCTAAGTCTACAGCAAGTGTTAAATTTGTAGATGAGTAACCTGTATAACACATGTTCAATAAAAAACTGAGTCTCAACAGAATTCAATTTAGAATGGCAAAATCTAGCATAAAATAAATGTATTTGTCTCCCCAAAATTTTATAAAAACATAAATTGAAGATAATACTACTTATCAGTTTTGGTTATTAGAGATTCAATGAATCAGAGCTTTTACCTAAAAAGTGTATTTATGAAGGATGTATTATGTGCTGGAAATTATCCTATTATCCCAGGCAAGAATACAGTGATAGCCAAAAATTAGCACACAAGTCTTATACTTATGAAGCTTACAGTTTAGAAACACACTCAAGCAGAGATGTAAAATGACAAATGCTATGAAGGACCCAGAATTTTAAAACTCACAGGTTAAGGAAAGTAGGTCTAGCTCGCATAATCAAAACTGCCTTCTCTAAGAAAGTCATGATGGTTGTATGAAGAATGGTTGGCATTAACAAGGCAAAGAAGAGCAAATAGTCCAAGCAAAAGGAACAGCATTGGCAAGATCAACAAATCTAAGGAATTGAAAAGAAACCAATAGAACTGGAAAAAAAGCAGCAAGGGGGTGGGTATATGTTAGGAGGTAACACAAGAATCAAACAATGAAGCAACTTGAAGACTTGGTTAAGTTCTGTATTCATCCTAAGTAAGGCATATGCAAATTTTAAACAAAAGTTTATGATCAAATTTGTAACACAAGTCAAAATAATAGAATTTATGTTTAAAAATCAAAGATATGGTAGTCTTTAATTGTGTCCTAATTGAGCTCCCCTTAAATTGAGAGCACTATAGCTCTTTCCATTATTGGCTAACAGAAAACCCAATTCAAACCAGCTTATGTAAAAAGGAATTTATTGGTTCATTTATAGAAAAAGTACATGTGCAATTCCAAAAATTTCATGTGAACCCTGTTTTTATCCATCCCATGGCTTCACTTCCTCTCTGGTAATTCTATCCTCAGAAAGGGCCTCTCACTGGGAATGACTGTAGTAGCTCCAATTTAACACCTTCTTGTGTCAAATCCAGAACAATAATAAGAGGACCAGCTCAGATTGGAGATAAATGAGTTGGCTAAAGTCATAAGCACTATGCTAAGGAATGATGTAATAGGTTTAATACTACCAAATGTTCCCCTTCCACCACAGGTAGAGATCCAATAAATTTATATAAGATGAAAACTGAAGGAAAGTACAGTTCTTCAAAGAAAAATGAACACATCTGTCACCAAAGTAAGGGTGAACTGATGTTGGGCATCAAACTAGTAATGTCCCACCCTCCCTGGTGGCACAGTGGTTAAAGCTGGTCATAGCTTACGTGCGAGTTCGATCCCCACCCAGGAGGTGATCCACATGGCACTGCAGACCTCTCCTCTCTCTCCCGCTGCTCCCCTCAAGATTGTAATTCGTCAATCTGCCCGTTCTACTTCCCACTCTTGACTTGGATGAATCCTTTCACCACCCCTGCATCTCTAGCCTGTACCCCAGTTCTGTATGCATAAATAAATTTTAAAAAATGAAATGAAAAAACCAGCATGTGTCCACTATAAGGGATTTCCACCATGAGGAATTTAAAACGAGCTTTGTGTAGGTCAAAGGAATAAAGATATTGAATCTAGAAAACATGAAACTATGGGGCAAGGGTATAAAAATAAAAGCTGTTCACCGATAAAATTTAAAGTTTTTGATGAGTAAGAAGGAAAGAGGGTAATTTGGTTTTGTGGCTCAAAAGGCAATAATAAAATTAACAATTTTAGTAATATTTACTTTTTATGAATAAATTAGAGAATTTCATTCCTAGTGTTGAACTAAAGCACAACTACTTAATTCATTCTATATTATTACAAATTATCATAAATTATTAAAAGTTGTTATTATTTATAATAACCATTAGATAATATTAATAAAAATGTATAATCATGTTGCTTAACCCTCTACAAACTCTATGACAATACTGTGGAAATTAAATTGTAATGCTAAATACCTTGCCCACAAGTTCAAAGGCCACAGATTTCAGTCACATACAACTTACCTCCAATTAAAAACGAAATTACAGGGAGATTTCACCTCAATATAAGAATAAAACAATTAGCAGTTAAAATGTCAAGAAATGACATGAACTCTTGTTATGACAAATCACCAATGAAAATTCATGTTTTTGAAAATGATCGCTTTCATGATTCCTAAGGATTCTTCCAATTCTATTGTAAACATATCCAATTAGTAAAAGTATATAAATAATTGCCTTGGACAGAAAGAAAATGTGGATTTCGTTTTATTTCGGCTAAAAACAAAACAGTTTAGCTTAGAATGTTAAATGATGAAACTTCATTTTGGATTTATGAACAAAATATTTTGGTAATCAATACACATCAAAATATTTTCTAGAAACTTCCAAATATGTTGTAATTAATGAATCAGTTGTGTTGACACTTGAGTGCTTTCAAAATGAACAAATAGTTGGTAATTTATAAAAAGCAATATAAAGACAAATAGTTGGTAACTTATAAAAAGCAATATAAATTCATTTAATAAAGCTATTTTGAAGGTTTAACTCAAAACTCCTTGTGATACCAAGATCTATGTCAGATACTGATTCAGAGAAAATAATTCAAATAGCAAATTTGGGGGTAAGTCAACTTTTTAGAATTACAGTATACGTAGTATTAATAAGTATGTAAGGACTGAAGCCCGCGCTTCAGTAGACTGATATCTTAGATCTACAAATCAATCTAAATCAGCAGTCATTAAAATTATATAAAAAGAGCCCTTTTCACAACAGGCTGTAAGTACCACCCTCCTCTTCATCCAAGTAAAATACCCTGCTGATCAAGATCAAAACACCCTATAGATCAAGGATGTGCTCTAGTTATCATCACCCACTTCATCAGTCACAACTGAGCTAAGCAGCAGGGAAGCTACTGCCTTTTCTATCACACAGTATCCTGCTTAAGATAGCCATCTGAGGATCTCAGTAACTCCCCCCTCACCACTGCCAAATCAAATTTACCCACTTCTTTTCATTTTCCCTATCCTACATCTGTTTAACCCAATTTCTCAAAAAATTCTTCCTTGTAATTTTCTGTACACCAATAGTCTGGTTCTCTACTTGCCTCTTCCTCTTCAGGTCTTCAGAGACTTTATATTCTTTTCCTCCTTAAGTAGTGTAAATTCAGGTTTTCCACAAAATTTGGAACTCAGTCCTAAACAAAGTGTTCCCTAAGAGGCAGATCCAATAATGCTAGCTTTCAGTTCTTGGCAGTAACCTATAAAATCAACAATTAGGCCCTCCCTGGTGGCGCAGCGGGTTAAAGCACAGCACTGAGAAGCTAAAGCCACTTCCGCATGAGTTCGAGCATGAGTTCGATTCCCACCTGCCCGGGAGGAGATCCACTCCTCTCCTGACCCGCCCGCTGCTCCCCTCAGCAGTGTACTTCGTTGATCTGCCTGTTCTGCGCCCCACTCTGTCTCTGGTGAAGCCTTTCACCCTCCGCATCTCTGGCCTGTATCCCAGTTCTGTACGAATAAATAAATAAATCTTTATTAAAAAATCAACAATTAATAATCTGTAACCCTGATTTCTCAACGTGTCTTGATCTGTTTCACTGTTGGAAATTGCTATTTGGATCCTTAAACTATTCCTCAAAAATTAGTTCTACAGACTTAGTCATAATAGCCAAAATGTTTATCAACTGACAAAAGTAATGATATACCATGTGATGATATATCACAAATGCAGTATTGTTCAACAAATTTTTAAAAATTAAGTACTGATACATGTTTTATAACATGTATCAGAATTTTGACAGTACCATGCTATGTAAAGCATACACAATGTATAATTCCTTTTATGTCAAATGTCTAGATAGGAGAATCCAGAGACAAAAACTTGATGGGTGGTTTCCAAAGGCTAAGGGAAAGAGGAAATGTGAGAAACTGCTTAATGGGAAAACTTCCTTTTGAGGAGCTAAAAATATTATGGGATTAACTAGTGCTGATGATTGGAAAACACTGTGAATACACCAAATAGTTAAAATATGTGAATCTTACCTCAGTTTACGAAAATTTCTTCTACCTCTTCACATCTTTTTCTACTAATGAAACTCATCCTTCTGACTTGAATCCTTGCAGTTTTTTTTTTCAATGTCTCCTTCTTTTACTTGTAATGTCTAATCAGCTGTCCAATCTTATAATCAATTCCCACAACCACTCATGCCTTTTCACTGGTAAATACTTGATCAGTCCCTTTGAACCTCAAATTTATAGTAATAGTTTCACTTAATAAGATCCACTTTTATAATCATTTTCTCAGCATCCAGATCTATATGCTTTCATCTACTCAATATAAAATCACCAAACTACAATTTTCTAAAATAATGTTTTCATTGTGTTATCAATTCTAAACTTATTAAACTCTCCATCAACCCAGGCAGAGCTGGGTTTCCTAGTACAATGAAGTGCAAAATAGCATATTACTCTTAAGAGCCAATATATCCACTGGTAGGTGATACTGTCAGGCTGCATAGCTAGTTCTGAACTATGTAGCCTATAGAGATAAAAATATGTAATCCTGACACACAAAGGCTGATGCTAAAGTGAAGGAAGACTAAGAAATCAAAACCTGTAAAACAAATATAGTGTATCTGATAAGCCAGAGTAAGTATTAATGAAATGAACTTTCTGAGACAAAGGATTGTCTGATGGATTGCGGATCTAAATGAACATCTCAAAATAATATTTGTTTTGAGGATGAAATACGGTATAATTGTGAACATACTTTACAATCACTAAAAAACTCTAATAAATGAGTTTAGAAAGGTGTTATAACTTATTAAATAAACACTAACAATGTAGTATAAAAAATGAAGTGCCAACTTTACTTGCATTTTTCTAGTCAATAAAGGTAGGAGATCTATTACTTGTATTCCCCTTAATGAACTTAATAGTCACTTCAGTGTTGTATTTTGTTTCTTTCTACAAGCAGTTAGCAACCCTGATTAGTTGAAAGTCAAATAATCTCTTAAACCTTGCATAGGAAAAGCAGAGTGAGTGAATAAGTGAAAAAGGAGACAAAGATTAGGATATATCTAAAAACCTCCAAACCCCTCAACACTCTAGGTATTACTTCTTAGACTTGACAAAGACAGCAAATACCCACCCACAAATGAACAAACAGCATATTCTACAGTTAAGCTTAAAAGCAATTAACAAGTTTATTCAGAGTAATGATCTTTGCTTTGGTTACTAGTTATGTACAAAAAAAAAATATCAACTGAGAGGCAGCTTCAATGCTGAAAAAAATCCCAAACCTGACAAAAATAAAAGTATATGGTTGATTAATACCTAAGGATGAAATTCATCATCAACCCATAACCAGAGGAATTTTAGAAACACATACTAAAATTACTATCATCATCCCACTGCATATATTTCCATGAAAAATATATTTTCAAAACAAAAAACTTAGAAGTGGTATTTTCACATTTTTGCAAGTTATCATTAATGTGTATCTTACTAAAAGAATTGTATTCTCTCCTTTGCTTCTACATTCAGATTGTACTATATAATTCTGTTGAAGTGAGGGGGAATATCCACCTTCACAAAATGGGAGGTAAGCGAAAGACTGAAGAACCCTTGTAAGTATCTCAGATTCCCAGAATATACTTCAATAACTGCTACAGTAGATAAACACAAGTCAAAGCGTTTATTTAAAGGCTAACTATACTGACTTCAAAAATTTTGTATATATCACAATCCAAGGAATGACAATAATTTTAAAATGATATGGAATAGTCAAGTGATGAGCACAATTATAACAAAAAGTATTTATTAGGCAGTTATAATGTGCAAAGCATTGCATTTCAACAGATCAAGAAGCAAAACATGTATCATTTCAAAAGTCCTATTGAGTTCATCATGGTGTAGAAAACCAGGAAAGCAAAAATATTTTTAATAAAAAACAAAACAAAAAATTTTTGGTTTAACCCACTTCATCACAAAGCCTAAATATATCCTGACCCTAAGAATCCAGTCAACCACTTTTTACTATGAAGGATCTCTTGAGGTAGAGGTTGGAAGGTAGGGAAGAAAAAAAGAGTAACAACAAAACAATTTAAAAGAAAAACCTCAAATAATAACTTTTTAAGTATTACTTACATTCATTAAAGATGTAGTACAAAAGATTAAATATCCTATCATAGTAGTTTAGTAGTAGATGCAAGGTGAAGCTCCATGTCTAACTGTCCAAATTAACCTGTAACCTTCAACAGTCTATCAGAGTCCACTAGATCAATTTTAGTTTATGTAAAGAGTGGCATTTTGTGACTTTCGTTGTTTCCTAGGGATTTTTAAATTTTAGGAGAACTTACTTACTATTTTAAAACAGAATAAAACTCATTCTAATTTACAACTATGTGAGTCCATGGAATCATATTATAAGTCTAAGATCCCCAGTACAGGATTAGAGCAATTTGACTTCTTCTGTATCTTGAAATATTTTGCTAATTCCATCATTGAGGTATTATTTTAGCATTGTGCTCATCAACTAATACCCACTGTGCTTTAAAAAATAAAAGCAATGATTCCAAGGACTAGAAAGTTAACTAAATCAGCACTAATGTATCACCCTCTACATTAATCTTTTCAATTTTATTCTGCATACAATATTGCATCAATTTTCATAAAAGAAAGACTGAGATATCTTTGTTGCCAATTCCAGGGAGGAAAAACTTACAGTCTACCCTTTCAGAGTACAGTAGCTGGGGGGGGGGGCTTATGAATAACAAAATATAGATTAAGAAGAAAAAGCAACAAGAGAGTTCATAGAAAAATAAAACTAAAAAAAAAAGCAGTTAGATTCAGGTTCTTATATTCCATTTTAGTAAAGAATAAATAATAAATAGAAACATGAAAACGAAGAGTTATTTAGTAAAGTTTACTTTTGCAAACTCATTGCAATGTCAAGTCAATCTCCAGTGAGTAGAGCCACTCTTCTTTTTCATGGTAAAAGAGTAAACACCTTCACTAAGAGAAATCTATGCCATGCTTTTAGGAAGATAAGGGAAAGCCTAAAAATCTCTTCCTTTATCTGTTGATTCTGTTACCGTCTCAAAATAACTTATGTCAAAGTGGCAAAAACTTACATGAGTATTTACATGAGGGTAGCTTACGCTGATCCTCTCATCTGCATTGAAAACAATTAAGAAAATAGAACTTCTAATGCCCTGCTGGTAATGGAAAAGACATATGACAAAGGTGTTTCATAATTATTAAATGAATTAGAAGATGAAAAGATAGAAAGCACTTTAGCCTCTAATGATAACTGCAACTGACCATAAAAGGAGAATCTCAGGCCCTCCCTGGTGGCGCAGCGGGTTAAAGCGCAGCACTGAGAATCTGAAGCCACTTCCGCATGAGTTCGATTCCCGCCTGCCGCCTTCCCCGGAGGAGACCACATGGCGAGCCAGACCTCTCCTGGCCCGCCCGCTGCTTCCCTTAGCAGTGTACTTCGTCAATCTGCCTGTTCTGCTCCCCACTCTGTCTCTGGTGAAGCCTCTCACCGCCCCTGAGCCTCTGGCCTGTACCCCAGTTCTGTATAAATAAATAAATAAATCTTTAAAAAAAAAAAAAAAGGAGAATCTCAGACCGCATTTTCAGATGACATAAACTACATAAATTTTCTAACAATCAACAATCAATGAGTGAGCAATATACCCTAAAAAATAAAAGGAAATATATTCTCATTCATCAGGAAGAACATCATGCAATATTTTCACAAGAATACAGACATGCTGTTCTGCCAAAAGGACATGTGACACATCCTCATTCTTTAATTCCAAAATTTACTTGATATAATTCATAAAAGGTGTTGAATGCGGTGTATACAAAGGTGACTGAAAGGAAACATGATGTAGAAATGTTGCATTAAACATTATTCTAAAGTAGTTGTCTACAAATCTAAAATTGATGATGAAATATCTGGCAATTATCAAGCCAAGAAGATGGCTGTTCTCCCTTTCACAAAATTATAAGCCACTGAAAGTTTAAAAAAATAAATTCTTCAAATATTAAATTTGATGGTGCATGTGCAAAAAAGACCCAAAGGAAGTAATAAGCTAAAATCTATTAAGGAAATATCTGAAATCTCCAATTCAGTATTTACAAAATGAACACATTCCACGTTTACATTATGACAGTTGATGAGTAGTTTGTTATATTCATATGATATTGCCCATTTGAAGAATATATACTTTCAAAACCTGGAAAATATAAAATAAAAATCTGGACAACGTGTGCCACAGGAATATCATAAACTTGGAAGATGCAGATCTGCAGAGATTCATAAAAAGGGTGAGAATAGAACCACGAGTATCAGAAGAAATATAAAACTTACATGAGTATTTAAAAATTTATCCAAAAGGCTGGTTATAACAATTCTTTTTATATATTTAGAAATGACTGAGCATCCACCGTGAAATATTTCTTAGATATAGCTTAGTGGCCAGCAAGAAATTTTCCTTAGTTGACAGTACTGGGAAGAACTGAAATATAAATTTTCACATGTGGAAAGCAAACGTCAACTGCACATAATTTGGATTTCAAACTTTTGTTACAAAAATTAGTTACTCTTCTCAATTTAATGCATTCTCAAGCATCAATAAATTTTAGAAACCCTGCATAAATTAACCTAAAGAGAGTTCCATTATATAAAAACTGAACAAGTGTTACTCACTAAGGTCCAACCTTTACTTGCAAAACAAATGACTTAAAGATGATGGTCTATGTTTCACATTAGTACTCAGAGGATGCTTTCATTGTATAAGGAAAGTTTCAGTTACAAAACTGTAAATTACTCAAAAGTGTATTTTCCAGACATCTAAGTAAAGAAATTGCAGGAACTAGGAAGAGAAATCTGATCTTACCTTCTAAACACTATGTTCTTCACACAGGTCCCACAATGAGGAGAATTAAAAAAGTGTATATTTCTTGTACAGATACAAAAAAAGTAAAAACACAAAAAAGCCTTAAAAATGTACTACAATTATTTTATTTGCCAAAAACATGTGTTGCTGCATATTTACTTCAGGGATGATAAATATGTGTTTTTGAAGTTTTTTCTAGGTATATGTAGAGATTTATGTTTTAAAAATCTCTGATAAACTAAAAAGAAAATCCTCTAACAAGTTATTTTACATTATACCTTCATTTTCCTGTAAATTGTACAAAATGAATTAAATTATATAGTTAGAAAAAACGATTTAAAATGTAAACAAAAAATATTTCCCTTCCACCTACATGCTACATAGCAATACAATTTGTTATGGTATACTGAGAATTAAAAGAGTCCTTAAAAGATAACTGGGGGCCCTCCCTGGTGGCACAGCGAGCCGAGCTGGTTAAAGCACAGCACTAAGAAGCGAAAGCCACTTCCTCATGAGTTCGATTCCTGCCTGCCCCGGAGGAGATCCACACTGCGAGGTAGACCTCTCCTGACCCGCCCGCTGCTCCCCTCAGCAGTACTTCGTAGATCTGACTGTTCTGCACCCCACTCTGTCTCTGGTGAGGCCTCTCGCCGCCCCTGAGCCTCTGGCCTGTTCCCCAGTTCTGTATGCACAAATAAATAAATCTTTAAAAAATAATAATAATAATTGGCTTGCAGAAAAAATATAGTGGTTGCCAAAGAGAACAGGCTAAAGGAAGACAGGTAAAGGGAAGAAAGGGACCAGGTCAATGACATGGGAATAATGTTGGGAGGGTGAGTAGTGACTCATCAAATACACCATAAAATGTAACCTATGTTATGTCATGAAATGTATATATATGGATATGTAAATAACTGACAAAAAATTGTCTTTAAAACAATAGTCAGAAAATCAAAAATTTGTGTTCTCTGAAGCAGGTAAACTATTCAGAATTACATATTTAACTGGCAAATGTCACACTTCTCATCTTTCAAAAAGTAATTTGAAACAAAAAAAGTCATCAATAATCTCTAATTTCCTGTTACCTAAAACTAAAGTTTATTTTCTACTTACAAAAATTGCTATCCCCTGTCCAATTGATATGGGGGGGGAAATTTTGGTGCAGTTGTAATGTTCTCTTGAGTAACAAATGTAATTATCTCTTCCTTTCCTTTGTCCTCCCCACCCTCACTAAAAAATTATAATGACCTGTAGTAAAATATGGGGCTACAGAAGCAGGACTGTACTAGAGAGCCTATCTGGAAAGAGTGGGTTGAAATGGAGAGACAAGATTTGTAGTTCTTCAATATCAAACCACTTCAAAATGTTTCTATTTATCATAGTTCACTATGGCTACAGGAGCCCCAAGAAAACTTTCAAAGAAGGCAGTATCTTTCTGATACTAGAGAAGTGTCTCCAACCATATGGATATCAAATTACCTCAAATAAACATACCAAATACTAATGCCAAAATAGCATCCTATAACATATTTGCTAATTGCAAAGAAAACAGTTACAGTTAAATGGAGTCTGTCACCAACTTATTCAAGATACCAAGTTCAGGATTACTAATAAACTAACTTTATTTTACTTGTTTTCTGATATAATGTGAAGAACACTGCATGACTTATGAAATATTCTTGTCAAAAATACTAAGCCTGATCTACTCAAGCCTTCAGGCCTAATTTTCTTTATAGAATACAGGAAATAATGGGTTATCACTTAAAACCCACAAGAAGTAAACTACAGAATGTGGGTTATTCTACAAGGATATTAGGCTGGTCTTGTCATAAAAGTAAAGTGAGGGACATAAACTAATTAAAAGAAACACAAGCAAATGTAATTCATGATTGGTCCCTGGATTCCAATGAATGAATAAATAAATAAATAAATGACTAAAACATACATTTGGGGGACAACAAGAAAATATGAATATTTATTTCAAACATACATTAAATAGCAGGGCTTATTCTTACATTTCTTAAATGTGATTATAGTATGTGGTCACGCAGAATGTAAATCTTATGAGATACAATCTGATACACAAGCAATATTTAGGTATAAACCATCATGCAACCTGCAAGGGCTTTGAAAATGTTCAGCAAAACACAATGAAATAATTGGATAAAGCAAAGGCAGCAGAATAGTAACAACTGTTAAAACTGGTGGTTTGGTTTGTGTATTCAATGGGCAATTCTGGCACTGGCAAACGCAACACTCCTGCCCTCCTCTGACTATGCAGGTACCTCTCTTTTGCTTTCTTTTTCCTAATCTGTTAGTTGAAAATTTAAAAAAAAAAAATTGCTTTTAAAGGGGAGAAGGAGCTTCTAAATATATTTGGTAAAAAAATAACATGTTTAGGGCCCTCCCTGGTGGCGCAGCGGGTTTAAAGCACAGCACAAAGAAGCTTAAGCCACTTCCGCATGAGTTCGATTCCCGCCTGCCCCGGAGGTGACCACATGGCGCGGCAGACCTCTCCTGACCCGCCCGCTGCTCCCCTCAGCAGTGTACTTTGTCGATCTGCCTGTTCTGTACCCCACTCTGTCTCTGGTGAATCCTCTCACCCTCTGCATCTCTGGCCTGTACCCCAGTTCAGTACGAATAAATAAATAAATCTTTAAAAAATAAATAAAAAATAACATGTTTACTTAAAAAGTTGGCAAGGTGAAAAATGAACTCAAAAGCAAATGCGCAAAGGAAGGAGCAAATCAAATGTAAGGGAATGTATTTCTTAATTATTTTTAGATGTGCTTCTGCTTATTCTCCTCAGCTTATTCTCTCTCTCTCTCTCTCTCAAACACACACACACACACACACACACACAAATGAGCTGGGCAGTGAAAGAGGAATCTAGTCATAAGCTCTTCTAGTAGACACGTGACCCCAGGAAAGCCCTCTCCCTGAGGCTGTTTCCTCACCTATGAAACCGTTCTATAAACATAGACGATTGCAAAAAGGGTTATAGCATGTACAAATCAGGGCTATTGGATGTTAAAAGACCAAGAGGACACAATCCTCACTTAATTCTCTCAGCAAACCGGCTGGAGTTGGCAAAGAAACTCCCCAAAAACAGGACACCTCACAAATGCTGGGGGTTTTGTACTTTAAAACTCTTCCTAAGTTTCAATTTTATGTACAATGGCCCAAATAACGCTTAGTCCAAACCTGAAAACCATAAACATTAAGTTCACAGAATTTTTAAAAAACTAACAAATCTTTGCACTCAAAGCGGTTCCCTCAGACGAAGATCTCCCGAGCTTCAAGCGGGGTCACTTTGACGTTTCCCCTCAAGGCAGATTCTCCTAGAAAGCGTTAAAAACTTAGGTAAGTTGGGAGAAACTCCTTCCATCTCTAGGGCTGTGCAAAACCTCACAGTTGGATTCCTCTTTCTGCCTCATTAAGTGAAGCCTAAAATCTCGGTTAGAGAACGGCATTCAACTCTACGTTTCTCCTCAGGGCCCTTGTGGAGAATGTAAGTGTTGCTGCATATTTACTTCAGGGATG
>NW_004567124.1:13993305-14003207 GCF_000260355.1 Condylura cristata | reverse complement strand
CCCGGAGCGAGGCGGCGCAGGCCGCGCGGGAGGACCTCAGCCTGCTGCAGCGCGGGGCGGGCGGGGGCGGGGGGCGCTTACCGTGAGCGGAGCGGATCGGCCTGACTGGGGCCCTGAGGAGGAGGAGAAAGAGGAGGAGGAAAAGGAGGAGCACGAAAAGCCACACGGCGGCGACGGCGGAGGCTCCCCTAGCGGAGCGGGCAGCCGAGTCGTGAGAAGGGGGGTTGGGGGCGCTCTCGTGGAGCCTGCGCGCTGCCTCATGGGTAAGCTCCGGGTCAGCCTCCGCGCGTCCCGGCTCCCTTTCTTCTCGCCGACGCGGGAGGCGGGCGCGGCATGTGCGCCGTGTCGTCGGCCCTCGAAGGCCACGGCGCCCGCCACGCGCCCAGCTTCGGGTAAGGGCGAGGGCCCGGCGGCGCGGCCGTGGGTGTCGGTGGGCTGGCCGGCCAGCTCGGGGCAGAATCCCGGCGTCCGGCTGCACCGAATCCGAAGGAGTGGAAATGTGAGTTCCAGGTCCTCCCTGCGTGAAATAGCTAGTTCTGGGGCTTATAGAGTAAGGTCTAGGAAGAGAGACACCTTTAAAAAAACAAGCCAGAAAACTGCCTAAGGGACGAAGACATAAACCAGGTGGGAAAGGAGTGAAATTAGGTTCTTAAAATGATTGGCTCGTTTTGCTGTCTTCTAACTCTGCCATCGGGGTGCTTGTAATAACTTTCAAAAATAAATGCTTTTACAAGAACACTGGACAGGTTGCTGCTAGCATAAGTACTGCTACACACTGTACTCTGATCTGTAAAGAACATTTGCTCTCCCAGTGATCCTTACAAGATCGGTGACAGTTCTCAAGAGTCACCTAGATTTGCAGCCTATCTTTAGCATACTATGTAAATTGTACTAATTCTTCCTGCCTTTTCGAGTTGGTTTCTTCTCTCTCATCCAGGCTCCACCCGGCTTTTCTCCAGTGTTCACCATTATCGGTTGCTTCCTTCTTGATTACCAGATCAATCTTTTCTCCAGTGGCCATTTGATTCATCCCTAGAGATGTGGCATAGCTACAGATAACCATGACCCAACTGCACCAAAATTACTTTCTTGGCGGCCCTAAAGATGAGCTTTAGAGGAAGAGACTGAGAATACTCAAAATGAGAAACGTGGAAAATTAGGGGTTCGAAATTCTTAAAGCATTCTTCAGTTTTGGTATAGAAGATCAGAAAACTCTGAACAACACATTTTCACCCCGAAGTAATATTTTCAAGAAAGACCAGATTATAAAGAATGCCTACTGAATAAATATAAAGGATGCCAAATTATTATAAAGGATACCTAATCACGCTTAGTGAAACAGCGCATAAGAAGTAAACTGGATGATTTATTTAACCTACTCTACCCTTAAAACTCTTTCCTTGGTTTCTAGAATACCACTTTTTTGGCTCTCCTGCCTTACTGACAACCTCTTCCCATCATTTTTCAGAGTTTCATACCCTTGACTTGTTATATTTTCAGCCCCTTTACATGCTCTGCATGTCCCTAAGTGTCCTTATGGTACTCATTTTTATTAAGTGAGATCTTGCTTCATACCCTTGCCTGACTGATTGTAGTAGAGTAAGGTAATTTCCCAGCTTTCACTCCCAACTCTTTTTTTCACTAATGCAATTTTGCATCGATTTAATACCATTCCCTTCCAATCCAAGAATGATAGTCCCAACTAGCCAAAACCTACCAGAATTACTTTCACTTTCTTTTGTAGAACTAAACTAAAATGGAATTACTAATGTCAAAGACCTAACAGAGCCATTCAGTGCAATAACACAAAGGAAACTTAACTTTACAGGAATTTACAGCCTTCTCAGAAATCATCAGAGGATACCAGCCAATCCACGAATGCCAGGTCTGACACCATTTCAAACTTCCTTATTCATCTGATTCATCTATTGTGCTCAAAGCTAAGAAGGAAGACCATTAGGCAGCCAATCAATTGAAAAAGCCAAATAACTATTTTCCCCATGAGACCCCCTTAGTCTGTAAGTAGCTTGGAACTCATTGCTCTTGCAGTCTTGAGCTTCCCAGTTTACAGGGCTAAACTCTTGCAATAAATTTTATGTTTTTTATTAATGTGTAATGTTTGTTTTTTGACACTTTTAACCAATTTTTGTTTCAAAAACCAATTGTTGTGAACCCCCGGACTGAACAGGTTTTTGTTTTTTTTGTTGTTGTTGTTGTGTGTGTGTGTGCGCAAAATAAGTTGGTTTTTTCTTTAAGTGATAATGGCATTAGATTGTGAATCTACAGAAGAGCTTAAACCTCCCCCACCACACACTTGTGTGTGTGTATTTTGCTGAGGAACCAACTGAAAACAAATCTAACACTTAGAGGAAGAGCTGGATAAATAATAGGAAAAAGTCAATCTCTGAGAATACCGTAAACCTCCAAATTAAACCCAACCTGAACTCCATTCTAGACTTTTCTGTTATATGAGTTGACAAACCCCTCTTCTATTTAACCTGAATGGGCCCAAAATAAGCCATTATGGAATAAAAATTACTTGTAGCTGAAGGTACAAGTAAATCAGTGAATTACTGAAATCTCTTTCTGCCTAAAAGCAGACTTTAAAAGAATTGAATTGTCATAAAACAGGGAATACTGACTAATCTAAATAGATTTTAACACAGAACTATCTTTATCTCCCATCTATTTTCCTTTTATGCCTATTTTTTCCAGAATCATTTGTTTTCCTTTAAGTACCCTCTCCCTTCTACCCCTTCACCTATTAAGATGGTATGTAAATTCCAAATCTTAACAGTCCCTTTGAGGCACATTCCTTTGTGAACTACTCTACCCTGTAGAGGATTAAGTCTGTCTTTTCTCTTGCTAATCTATCCTTTGTCAATTTAATTTGCAGCCCCCTAACTACAAACCTAAGAGAATAGAGAAGTTTTTCTCCCTGACAAAACCAACAGAAATTTCGGTTTACTGCAATTGCAAACATCCTAACTATGCTGAAGACATTGGTAAATATTCCCCATGTTATTTTCCTCTTGCACATCCAGAAAACGCACATTTGTAAGTGCCCTTAGTTCTAAATAGGGTTATGTAACTTTCTGGAATGCAGACAGAAGCAGTGACTGCTAAGTTTAAGCCTGATTTTTAAAACCTCCAGTGATTTATACTTCCTTTTTGTTTTTCACACATCGGCCAAATAAAACTCGAGAAGCTAAGGGAGGGCAGCAACATTAAATGGAAGAACACGTGTCTATTAGTGAATGCAATGAGCCTATTCAGTGATCCTCGCTGAACTGATGAAGCAAAACACAAACCTTTACTAGGTTTATGATACTGAAATTTGAGGGTTGTTTGCTACAATAGCTAAAATCATTAACCCTATTTAATAACAGAAGTCGTGGCCATAACAAAGAACTACCATAACAACAATAACAAATAAAAACCTAAGGTTAGATGGCATTAACTTAGCATAGCAGACATGGGAACTAATATATTAGACTGAATTCATTATTAGGTGATTCATATTAGGTAGTGACTAAACTGTTCCATATATAAGTACATAATTTGCAGCTCTAAGGGAAGCACCCAAAAAGCAACATTAGTAGTGAATTTTGGTGTTTCTTTAAATGTGGTTCCAAGGCATTACCAGAAGATATGAGAATAGAATTAACCAGTTTACAAACGGAAGTGAAAGGGGATAGGGAGGATCCAGCATTTGATGACCTTGCACTACTTCTAGATTCCAAGGAGAAAAAAAACACTGTAAAAGACTTTGAACAAGGAAACCCCAGTAAAAATTGAACAAAATGACTCTGTTTTGGGGAAGAGATCAGATTACTCATATATATATATATATATATATGTTTTAAATAGCCCCAAAGTAGGAGCTGTTTTATCAGGGTATAATTGATAAAAGTGTATATACTTAGGTCCTCCCTGGTGGCTCAACACGTTAGGACGCAGCACTGCAAGCTAGCCACAGCCGCTTCAGTTTGAGTTGATTCCAGGCCCCAGAGGGGATCCACTTGGCGCTGCAGACCTCTCCTCACACCTGCTGCTCCCCTCAGCAGTGTACTTAGTCAATCTGCCTGTTCTGCGCCCCACTCTGTCTCTAGTGAATCCTCTCACTGCCCCTGCACCTCTGGCCTACACCCCAGTTCTGTCTGCATAAGTAAATAAATCTTTTTTTTTTAAGTATATATACTTAAAATATATAATGTGATGATTGGTACACTTAGCCTTTGTGAAAAAGAGCTTGCAAGTTTGGGGATCCTTAGGGGCCCTTCAAACTGCACACTTAACAAAATGATTACCACACTTAGGTTAATTAATATATCCATTGAAGGAATGAAGGAAGTAACGCAGGCCTGAGCAAAACTAGCCCAGGCAAGCCCCCCCCCACCCCCGCCGGAATGCAGGATAGGTTGAAGAGACAATGTACATTTAAATTGATTGGATAATGGGAATGGTGTGGCCAAGGCTGATTGGACTGGAGGCACCAGGAAATGAGACATCTATTCCTGGAAACCTGTCGGTGGGTGGTTGAACTGTGACCCAGGCTGTGATGTCTGTTAATCTTTGAATCCATTTGCTAAGTTGAATTTGGCAGGCTCTGATGTATGTAACGGCCAACAAGGCCAATATATTCCCTGAGATTCCTTTGGTTGGGGTCTTGCCTGAATCCTGCATGTCCGGCAGGGAACGGCTCGACCCTGGCTAGCCAGCCCAATAAACTACGCTATGATTTGCATTCTTGCGTGACACTCTGTCTGTCACAGTAATCGAGTTCTCGGACCCTAACACCATCACCTCATTTTGTTACTTAAAGGGTATGTTTGTGTGTATTAACAAAGTATAAATAAGCACAGTTCTTAGCAAATATCAAGTATACAGATGCAGGTATTAATTTGGAGCTATTAAATTGAGCAAGAGACTTGGTCAAGAAAGCATAGCTATAAGGCAGCCTATAGAACTATGTCTCCAAAGAGAAGAGAGTCGTATTTCAGCCGTTACTCTTTGGTGTCTAGTCACCTTTTTTGATTATTACCTTTACTTCAAGTTTCACAGTGTTTTTACTTCCAACATCCAGGATCTACAAACCTTTCTCAAAGGACTACACTCAGGGTATTGGAGTTACTTTACCTACCTTCATAGAGACTGGAAAGCCCTGAGAATTTATATCTCTGTAGGGCCATCTCACTAAAAAGGACTGATAAATACAGGCATGTGAAAACCTTGGATCCCCTGTGTTGGCTGGAAATAATTATAAAGTACAATTTACACTCCAGAATTTCCTTGTAGTAAGTATTAGATTGAAGCTACCCTCTGTAAGGTTTTGTCTAAAGTCTTAGCCTTTGCTGTGTGCACATAATTTTAACTTATACTCCAAAGCCACTTTTCTTAATTTAGCTTTGTGATCCTAGGAGCTGGGACTCTGCAAACTCTGGGATTTGCCAGACATTCCTTCTTACATGCTGCTGTCATTGAGACCTGATTGAAGCAAAATATAAATATTTGGAATTCTATTAGGACTGTAGCTCAGGAGTCTTGCTTAGAGATGCCTTCAAAGCAAGTTCTGAATTGCCTGGATAGGGTTGGGTAGCTCACTATGTGAATTAGAAGTCAACTTGTTAGAGCATGAGTGTGTGTCAAAGGGCAAGGGGCCATTACAGCACAGTGTCTGAAGCACCTGAGCCATTTTCTCTACCCTCACTTATATGTAGCCACCTTAGACCACAGTTCTTAGCTTGCCAGGCTGAATAGGGGCAGCTGGGAAGGAGCACGGTAAATCCATAAATTGAGGAGGACCAAAGAAGGGGCAGACACACTGGAGGAGAGATACTTAAAACAGAGACACATGGGGAAGCTACTCCTGATCCTTGGCAGTGACAATGTTACCTTAATTATGTAGATTATATGGTACATTTTTTTTTTTAAGATTTATTTATTTGTGCATACAGAACTGGGGTACAGGCCAGAGGCTCAGGGGCGGCGACAGGCTTCACCAGAGACAGAGTGGGGAGCAGAACAGGCAGATCAACGAAGTACACTGCTGAGGGGAGCAGCGGGCGGGTCAGGAGAGGTCTGCCACGCCATGTGGTCACCTCCGGGGCAGGCGGGAATCGAACTCATGCGGAAGCGGCTTTAGATTCTCAGTGCTGGGCTTTAACCCGCTGCGCCACCAGGGAGGGCCTATATGGTACATTTTTAATTTTAGGTCTCTCATGTCCCAGCTCTCTGGGATCTGCTTAACCCTTTACTGTAGTTTCCACTGGAAGGTGACTGTATTTATGGTAGACTAAGTCCTCAGCTGCCCCATTTTTGGAGCAAACTTATTTAGCCTGGCATTTGACCACAGAGGGTGGATAAATCTTGGAGTATTATTACATTTCTAAGTGTTTATTATTATGGCCTGCTTATGTGGTCACTCCCTTCCTCTCCCCAACCCCAAGAGTCATATGTTGAAACACTACTCCCAATATGATATTTGGAGAAAAAAACCTTTGTAAGGTAAGTGGTCAAGGTCTCCCTCTCCCTCTTTCCCCCTCCTCATCTTCCTTTCAGGATATGACAAGAAGGCAGCTGTTTACAACCCAGGAAGAAGTTCCTTACCGGACACTGCATCTGCTGTTGCCTTGCTCTTGAACTTCCTCAATTCCATAATTTTGAGGAAAAAAAAGTTTAAAAACCCAGTCTGTGGAATTTTTGTTATCAGACCAAACTGACTAGGACAGTGTTGATTCAGACCTCTATTTATTCTCCCTCAGTTGTAGAGATTTAGCTACTTTTTATGTTGCTACCTTTATAATATTTAATGCTATATTTTTTACCTTAACAGTTCTTTATTTAAATTCTTTTCTGCAATCATATCATACCCCATGCCTGATACTCACCTTTCCCATAGCTGTGATCTAAAAGCACCTTTGTACTGATGAATTTAGCGGAACTGGATGCCTGGTCACCATGGCTGGTTTTAAGTTTGGCAAAGTGGATATTCTTGCCATCATGACCACTTCTCTGAGCTCAACTACATGTCTACATGTTCCAGTATGATTCCGACCATGCAGTAGTGCAGTAGTAGAGTCTGGGCTGAGAATAGCCAGCTTGTCATTGGAAAACTCATCTCCATCTTCCAGGAACATCAATTGGAGTGCTACTGATGCTGAACATGTTATGTATTTCACTTGTGTCTAAACTGCCTTTGAGAAGGGTAAGGCCAAAAGAGTCATCATCTCTGCCCCTTCTGCTGATGCCTCTGTGTTTGTGATAGACATGAACAACAGGAAGCATGACAACTCCCTCAAGATTTTCAGTGATGCTTCCTGTACCACCATGTGCTCCCCAAACCCTAAACATATTCGTCCATGACAACTCTGACATGGAGGAACTCATGACCAAATCCATGGTATGGCTGCCACCCAGAAGACTATAGAAAGCCCTCTGGGAAGCTGTGGTAATGATAGCTGAGAACCTGCCCAGAACATCATCTGTGCTTCCACTGGCACTACCTACCAAGATTGTGGCCAGCATCATCCCTGAGTTAAATAAGAAACTTGCTGACATGGCCTTCTATATCCCCAGCTCCTGCATGTCAGTTGTGATTCTGAACTGCCACCTGGAGAAAGCTGCTAACCATGATGATTGCAAGTAGGTTCGAAGCAGGCAAACAGAATCTTTCAAAGTTGTCCTAGGCTACTTTGAGGACCAAGTTGCCCAGATTTTAACAGGGGTACCCACTTCTCCCCTTTTGATACAGAGGCTGGCATTGCCCCCAATGACCAAGTCATCCAGCTATTTTCCTGATATAACAGTGAATTTAACTATAACAACAGGGAGGTGGACCTTATGGTCCTCATGGCCTCCAAAGAGTAAAAGTCCCTTGGATCACAAGCTCCAGTGAAAGTAGAAGACCAGCAAGCCCTCAGCTGCTGGGGTGTTCTTTTCCCATTCATTCAGCACACTGAGGATATCCTGACCTCACAGTTCCATTCCAGACTCTCTAGAGAAGGAGAGAGGCTTAAGGAGCCCTGTCTTGTGTGCCATCAATATAGTACACTATTCTCAGTCAAATACAAACAAGAAAGTAAATGCTGTCTCAAAAAAGTAGATATGCTTCTGTTTTCTAACAAGATCCTTATTGAAACATTTGCCTTCCACCTCTTCTTTGCCCTTGTTTCTCCCATTCTCATACACTGCATCAAAATCCTTTTCTAAGGATCTGCTTCTGGGTAATTCAATCTAAAATATTCTCAGAAGAAACCGGGTGTGGTAAATGTCATGTTAAATTGACAACAAATGGATCAGAAGCCTGTTGTATTTTTGAAGAAATTATATTACCAAAGTAATCATGTACCTAATCAAAAGTCACTTTTAACTGTCCAGGCTATAAAACCCCCCATGGCTGACCACTACCCCTTTAACATATGAAAACTATAGTCTCAAAGGGGAGAAAACTCATTCAGATATAACCATGGAAGATTACAGGAAAGGAAAATTTCCCAAAGGGGAGAACCAAAGAAAATAGAATATGATGGGAAATTTTAATGTGTCAACTTGACCAGGTTAAGGGACCCCCAGATAGCTGGCAAAACATTTCTGGGTGTGTTTATTAGGGTTTTCCAGAAGAGATTAAGCTTAGTAAAGAATACTTCCTTCACCAATGCTGGTGGGTACCATCTAATCTGAAATATCCATCTTCTATCCTCACATGTCAGTGTTCTTTGTTCTTGGGCTTTGGACTTAGAATGGGAATTATAATATAAGCTACCTTCAATCTCAGATTTCAGAACCAAACTGAATTATTCCACCAATTTTATTAATTTTAAAGAGCTAGAAAGGTAACTAGATAGATACATATATTCATATATATCCTATTGATTTTTTTTTTCCGGCAAGCCTTGACAAATACAGAAGATATATACTCAAAAGAAGAACTACATCTTAATTATCTAATAAATAAAATGTCTTCATTCCCAGCATAGAGGGTCTTCAACATGTCTTATAACCCAGATTTCACAATTGCTATGGAGCATTGCTGCTTTGCCTTTCATTCCCTATTTTTTTTTTAAGATTCATTTATTTATGCATACAGAACTGGGGTAGAAGCCAGAGTTTCAGGGGGTAGGGGTGGTGATAGGCTTCACCAAAGACAGAGTGGGGAGCAGACAGGCAGATTGATGTAGTACACTGTTGAGGGGAGCAGCCGGTGGGTCAGGAAAAGTTTGCCATGCCAGGTGGATCACCTCCGGGGCTGGGGATCAAACTCAATGGGGCTGAGGATCAAACTCACTGATGTGGCTCGGGCCAGCTTGCAGTGTTGCGTCCTAACCCGTTGCGCCACCATGGAGGCCCTCATTTCCTTTTCTTAACAAAATGTCTTTTATACTTATTTTCCTTCATTTCCCCCATTTTAAATTAGGTATAAGTCTGGTAGGAGTTGTATTCTTTTAGTTCTTAGGTCATCAGACCAAGATAAATGAAATCTATGTCTTATGAAGAGATGTGCACATCCTTGGGGTGTTAAAATGATGCAATGCCTTGATGTGATTTTGGGACATATCCCTTGCACAGTAAGCCTAGTGTGAAGAAGAAGAGAAAATGGACATTTGAGATGAGAAGTGTAGATAATGGCAGAGATAGTCAATTTCCTTCTTTGATAATTTTCCCATCTCAAGTTTATATGGCAGTCTATTAGAACTCTGTTAGCTGTATAAATTCTGATTTGTAGTGTCTCCATTTTCATTTGTTTCAAGATAGTTTTCATTTCTGTTCATTGATCCAGTGGTTATTAAGGAGTGTGATGTGTAATCAACACCTATATGTAAATTTTCCAACTTTCTTGCTACTGATTTCTAGCATTGTGTTTAGGAAAGACAAGTGGATGATTTTTTTTTTTAAGATTTATT
>NW_004567124.1:13962251-13993205 GCF_000260355.1 Condylura cristata | reverse complement strand
GCATGGCAGACCTCTCCTGACCCACCCGCTGCTCCCCTCAGCAGTGTACTGTGTCAGTCTGCCTGTTCTGCTCCCCACTCTGTCTTTGGTGAAACCTCTCACCACCCCTGCACCTCTGGCTTGTACCCTAGTTCTGTATGCATAGATAAATAAATATTTGGGGGGAAAAAAGCATTTAAATAAAGTTAATAGACTTTCTTAGAAGTTTTAGGTGTTCATTACATGGACATATAGACCAATAGAATCTGACAAAAAATCCAAAATAAACCCACAGATTTATTGACAACTAATCTTTGACAAAAGAGCAAAGAATATGCAATGGAACAAAGAAAGTTTGTTCAATAAATGGTGCTGTGAAAACTGGGCTGCTACATGCAAAAGAATGAAGCTGACTACTCCCTGACACCATGCATAAAAACCAACTCAAAGTGGATCAAAGAACTAGGTACAAGTTCTGGAAGCATAAAATATATAAAAGAAAATATAGGTGAAACACTACAAACACCTCAGTAACATCTTTCCTGACACATCACCCAAGCACAGATACTAAAGAAAATGACAAACCACTGTAACTACATCAAGTTAAAAAGCTTCTGTACAGCAAAAGGGACATTAACCAAAACAAAGAGACACCCTACTGATTGGGAGAAAATGTTTGCACACAATACTAATGATAAGGGACTGATCACAAAGATCTACAAAGAGCTGTTAAAACTCAACAAAAACAAAGTAAACAACCAAGTCAAAAAAAAATGGACAGAAGAGCTAAAAAGATACTTCTCCAAAGAGGAAATGCAAATGGCCAACAGGCATATGAAAAAAATGTTCAACATCACTGGTAATCAGGAAAATACAAATCAAAACCACAATGGGGTACCATCTTATACCAGTGAGAATGGCACATATTAAAAAAAAAACAAAACAAAACAAAAAACCAAAAACTAGCAACAACAAATGCTGGAGAGGTTCCCTCTTGCAAATTCAAACCAAAAAAGTATTCCTCCATTGGGTCATCATAAGAAAAATTCTATGATAATAGAGTTTATAATTCAAGAGTAGGTTTCAATCTATCCAGCAAATTGGATGAACTGCAAACCCTTTCAGTAGGCTTCCTTAGTTATTATTTCATCCAAGCTTCAATAGTGAGCATCTCTGAATATGAGATTAACCCCCTTGCAAAATAACTAGAATACAGCTATTCATTGTTATTAATTAAGTACAGAACTTTATGTTTTAACAATGTTTTAACATTGTCACTAATTAAGTTAAGAACTGGGATAGCATTGGATGTTTTATGGTGAATATTAAAATATGCAAAAATCTGCCTATTTAGAAAGTCACTTCACCTGGTAGTTGGAATTGTGCCAAAGAAAAAAAGTACTAGGAATAAGAATGAGATGGTATTTACAAAAGTAATTTGCCCTCCATCTAAACTACAGATCAATGGATAACTGATGTTCTAGAGTTCCACAACATAAAACAAGGCAGCAATAATTTTGGTCTGGAAAATGTTAAATACAACCACCACCACCACCACTCTTTGTCATTTAAATGACAAACACTTTTATACTAAAATATCCATAGAGCATCAAGATGTAAGTATTGTTAATTTCTTATTATGCAGTATTCCACGTGATGATTGACTGCTTTTTGAATATAATAGTAACCCAGAATTGCCAGAATTAAAATTTATCAAATATGAAATTGGCATTTTAAGTGATCTATCTGGTAAATGATACATAAGTGAAGTCAATATTGTAACACAAGGGGTGCCATATTTTAAAGATAAAACTGCATATATTGCAAATATTGGAAAGCTATAGTGAAATGGCTAATTTATTAGAAGTGAGGTTCTTCAGTTCTGGAACATCCTTCACCATTATTTCTTCCAAGTGGTGCCTCTGATACAGTCTCTTCTTCCTCTGCTTTTGGAACTCTGATTAAATAAATATTAGATCTCCTATTCCCCTCTATATCTCCTTGTTTTTCTATATTTCACATCTTTTTTTGCTATCTATGCTATATTCTGCATAATTTCTTCTAAAACATGTAATTTTCTTTCATATTCACTAATTTTAAATTTTCATATATTGTACTTCTTTCTATAAAAAAAAGCATTGATTCTTCTTCAAAACTGATCAGTAACTTTTTAGAATATTCTTATTAAAAAAATTTCTATTCCAGTACAACCACTTTGGAAAACTGGAGGTTCCTCAAACTACTAACCCTGGTGCTTCCCTATGACCCAGCAATCACACTCCTAGGTATCTACCCAAAAGACACAAAACACTGATTCAAAAATATACCCACACCCCCATGTTTACTGCTGCTTTATTTACAATTGGAAAGACATGGAAACAGCCCAAATGCTCAAAAGTGAATGACTGGATTAAAAAGATGTGGTACATATACACAATGGAATATCAGCAACCAAAAAATAAATAAATAAATAAACATATGCCTTTTGCAGCAACATGGATGGAGCTGGAAAAGATCATGCTTAGTGAAATAAGCCAGAAAGAAATGGAAAAATACTGGGTGGTTTCATTTATAGCAGGAATATAAGAGACCAGGTGAGAAAATAATAATAATAATGAATAGCTATATACCAGAGACATTTTATGGGGGTGGAGTGGGGAATGGGATCAAAAACAGTGGAGGGAGGAAAATGCATGGACTATGGTGACAGCACATGGGTGATTTGGTGATGGGAAATCCAAGGGGATTGCAACTGAGATGGAAAAATGCACAAAATGATGACACAGTGAAAAAAGAATTAGGATAATAAAAAGTAAAGTGGAAGCTGGAAAAAAAATTTCTATTCCTTTATACATAATTCAGGCTTCTTAAAATAATCTCTGTCAATTCTAATACTACTATATTTTGTTCTCTAATTTTCTCATGGATTATTTTCCTTATTTGTGTGTACAAGTAACACAAATGCTATGGGGGTGTCACTGTATACTACCCATTGTCCTTTGAATATTATGTAAAGAAATGTTTTGAAGTCTATATGATGGTACTTTCCTTCAGTTCAAATACCCTTTGTTTTTTTCTTTTCTTTTCTTTAGTGTCTAGGTTATTTAGAAGTGTGATATTTAGTTCCCAAATATTTGAGGGCTTTCTAATTCCAGAGTTTCTTTAAAGTAAATAGACTTTTGGTCCCTCCCTGTGGTGCAATGGGTTAGGACTCAGTACTGCAAGCTGGTGGCAGCCGCTTCAGTGTGAGTTCAATAGCTGGCTCCAGATGTGACCCACATGGCATGGCAGACCTCTCCTGACCCACCCGCTGCTCCCCTCAGCAGTGTACTGTGTCAGTCTGCCTGTTCTGCTCCCCACTCTGTCTTTGGTGAAACCTCTCACCACCCCTGCACCTCTGGCTTGTACCCTAGTTCTGTATGCATAGATAAATAAATATTTGGGGGGAAAAAAGCATTTAAATAAAGTTAATAGACTTTCTTAGAAGTTTTAGGTGTTCATTACATGGACATATAGACCAATAGAATCTGACAAAAAATCCAAAATAAACCCACAGATTTATTGACAACTAATCTTTGACAAAAGAGCAAAGAATATGCAATGGAACAAAGAAAGTTTGTTCAATAAATGGTGCTGTG
The DNA here is from genome assembly GCF_000260355.1 of Condylura cristata. Lineage (NCBI taxonomy): Eukaryota > Metazoa > Chordata > Mammalia > Eulipotyphla > Talpidae > Condylura > Condylura cristata. The sequence goes on along the minus strand of NW_004567124.1, from coordinate 13,989,588 downwards.
AAAACTGGGCTGCTACATGCAAAAGAATGAAGCTGACTACTCCCTGACACCATGCATAAAAACCAACTCAAAGTGGATCAAAGAACTAGGTACAAGTTCTGGAAGCATAAAATATATAAAAGAAAATATAGGTGAAACACTACAAACACCTCAGTAACATCTTTCCTGACACATCACCCAAGCACAGATACTAAAGAAAATGACAAACCACTGTAACTACATCAAGTTAAAAAGCTTCTGTACAGCAAAAGGGACATTAACCAAAACAAAGAGACACCCTACTGATTGGGAGAAAATGTTTGCACACAATACTAATGATAAGGGACTGATCACAAAGATCTACAAAGAGCTGTTAAAACTCAACAAAAACAAAGTAAACAACCAAGTCAAAAAAAAATGGACAGAAGAGCTAAAAAGATACTTCTCCAAAGAGGAAATGCAAATGGCCAACAGGCATATGAAAAAAATGTTCAACATCACTGGTAATCAGGAAAATACAAATCAAAACCACAATGGGGTACCATCTTATACCAGTGAGAATGGCACATATTAAAAAAAAAACAAAACAAAACAAAAAACCAAAAACTAGCAACAACAAATGCTGGAGAGGTTCCCTCTTGCATTGCTGGTGAGAATGCAAATTAGTCCAACCATTATGGAAAGCTGTGTGGAGATTCCTCAAATTGCTAAAAGTGCCCCCCCTTTATGATCCAGCAATTCCACTCCTGGGCATTTACCCAAAGGACTCAAGAATATTGATTCAATAAAGCACCTGCACATCTATGTTTACTGCAGCACTATTCACAATGGGTAAGCTATGGAAACAACCCAAATGCCCCAAAATAAATGGCTGGATCAAGAAGATGTGGTATATACACACACAACAGAATATTACTCAGCAATCGAAAAAGATAAAATCATGCCATTTGCAGCAACGTGAATGGAGCTGGAGGGCTCATGCTAAGTGAAATTAACCAGAAAGAAAAAGAAAAATACCTGATGGTTTCTCTTATAGGAGGAATGTATGGGACCCAAATAGGGAATGGAGGGAGGAAGTAATTATTAGAAGTAAAAACCAAAATCAACAGGCAACTATGAGCCAGAGACATTCTTGGGGGGAAGGTTGGGAGGAAGACATTGGATCAAAACATATGGGAAATGAACAAGGGACCATGGTGATAGTACACTGGTGAATTGGTAGTGGGAATTTCTTGGGGACCATATATGAGATGATAAAGCATACATTGTATGAAAATAAAAATTATGAGAAGTCAGGTTGTCAAAAAAATTGGGCAGCAAGTACAGTGTTCCCACATGGTCTCTCCCCACTATCTCCAGTATCTACTTACAATATTAACATATTGAATTATTGTGACAGATTTGTTGCAACTATTTGCAGAATACACTGGGGATCATTCTGTGTTGACCATTCTGTATTTTGAAAGATGTATGTTATATCCACCATTGTACTATCATTTAAAATAGTTCCACATCCCTCCCCCAACTCTTGGCAACCATTAATCTTTTTTTTTTTTTTAACATTTATTTACTTATGCATACAAGAGCTGGGGTGTAAGCCAGAGGTACAGATGGTGAGAGGATTCACCAGAGACAGAGTGAAGGGGTGACCCACATAGCACAGCAGACCTCTCCTGTCTCATCCACTGCTCCCCTCAGTAGTGTATTCAATCTTCCTGTTCTGCTCTGCACTTTGTCTCTAGTGAATTCTCTCACTGCCCTTGCATCTCTGGCCTATACCCCAGTTCTGTGTGCATCAATAAATAAATCTTTAAAAAAGAGAGAGAGAAAGAGCAGAGTGGGAAATAGATCAGGCAGATTCACTGAAATGCACTGCTGAGGGGAGCAACGAGCCAGACAGGAAAGATCTGCTGCACCATGTGGGTCAGCTCACTGGCTCTGGATGGAACTCATGTTGCAGTAGCTGCTGATAGCCTCACAGTGCTGAGACTTACCCCTTGCACAACCAAAGAAGCCTACCATTAATCTTTTTAATGCCTCTATAGTTCTCTATTTTCTCAAATGTTATTTATTTAGAATAATAGAGTATGCAACCTTTTCAGATTGCCTTATTTTGTTTGGCAATGAGGCTCCTTATTACTTGTATGCCTTGATGACTAAATTTTTAAATCAGTGAATAACATTTCATTGCCTAATGTTACCAGTTTGTTCATTCACTTATAGAAGGACATCTTGGTGATTTCTAGTCCTGGGCAACTCTAACTGAATATACTATAAACATTCATGTTCAGCCTTTTGTGTGGACATAAGGTTTTAAAATAATTTGTGTAAATACCTAACATACTAAGTTTGATTCACATAGTTGGGGAGTAATACAGCTAATATTTAAACTCAAATAATATGATCCAGAGTCTATACACTTAACCACTATGCTACATGTCAGCTTGTGCAACAAATCAGGTAAATAAAGTAAAGGAAGATGGATGATGAGTTTTAAGTATGATTTTGGAAGAGGACTAAGACTTGGATAAACAAAAGTGGGAAACTTTCAATCTGAAATTATATTGAAATGCTGCTTGGAAAAGTTTGAGGTAGTGATGAGATAGTACAACATTGTGAATTGCTTATGCCACTGAATTATAACCTGAGAAATAGTAAATTCTGTGTTATGTGTTTTTTACAACAATTTTTAAAAAGCCTAGAGTACATGTTGGTTCATGGATATAGGAATAAATTAATCTGAAGATAAACTTTTATTGGGGAAGTAAAAAGCAATGCAGTTGAATATGTTAATTTAGAATAAAATTAGTATGAACTTCTAATTATAGTCATAGGGAGTCATCATCAAAAATTTGAAATCTGCAAATTCTAAGTGTTAATTTGTGCTATATGAAAATTTACTGGGTTGGCAAAGCTAGAGGCAAGAGAACTAACTCAATTTAGTTTCAGTGTGCTTAGCTGTACCTTTCTCATTTCCACTGAGTGCAGCTTTATAAGATAGATATTTTCCCCATTCTATAGTCAAGGATGCTGAATCTTACTATTGTACTAGTATTTGGTAAAAGTATGGTAACCTGAAACAGATCTCAAATCCAATGTGATTTATGGCTATCAGAAATAACATGGGCTTAGAAATCAGGTAGACCTTTAGTTTATCCTGATTCAGTTTTACTAGCTATGTGATTTTATGAATATTATTAGCTTTCCCAGGCTTCAATTTTCTTATCTTTGAAAGTTTGATAAAATATATACCTCCTAAGGATTAAATTCTACATACATCATGTGATAAGCGATTATTAGTACATAACACCAAGAAGTGCTCATACTTTTCATTCATTTTCTACTTTCTTAATTTCTGATGTTTATTCGACACTTACTTATAGCCTATGTGAGAATCAGTAGTTTTTGATTGTCTCATAGTTAAAATTTCACATTTGTAAACTAACTTTTCTTGCATTGATGGTCGTTTTACACATCACTCTTTAGTTAGTAGGAAATGAAATTTTACTAATTAAAGGCACAAAATTCTAAAGAAAAAATATAAAAATGGTTTGGAAACTCATGTACATATTTACTTAACACCATTTCATATCTTTAAGAAGGTTTTTGGAAACTTATTTAGAAAGCTGAAAAATCCTTGAATACTAAGTGGCTTAACAGGAATTTTTTTAATGAGTTAAGTGTAAATGAATCAAAAACACACAAATTCTATTTTCTGTAAATAACACATGGTTTTGAAAACTGAAAATGTACTTGGATAAAAATGTTTCCTGTGTAATACTGAATTAAAACTCTTTAAAAATAAATTTCTCCAAAATGAGGCAAGCTCTATTTAGATGTTACAGTTGAATTTCTCTCTGTTCAGAAAGAAAATACTGATCACATCATGTATTTTTTATTTTGTTGAGACAAAATTACTTTAGTAATATCCAAGTTACATCAGATGAGACTTCTTACATATTTTCATTTTCACAATGGATAAATTAATCATTCTCTTCCTGGACAAAAGAAGTAACAATTGTTTTTATCAACTTAAGTTGTTACCATGGGAGCAACTTTAGGACCTCAGACATCAGAACAGTAGAGTGTAAGTGAACAGATAGGCATGAGTGGACAGGTTTTGGAGAAATATGGCACCACAATTTCCCAACAGAGCCATCTATTTTGTCAGAAAAGCAGAATTGATCAGCTGAATTTTCATCAAGATATTAAAACCTGGGCCCTCCATGGTGATGCAACAAGTTAAAACACAGCACTATGATGCTATCACAGCCACTGTGATGCTATCACAGCCACTGCAGCATGAGTTCAAAACCCCACCAGGGAAGTGACCCAGAGGGGTCAGCAGACCTCTCCTGACCAGCTCACTGCTCCCCTCAGCAGTGTATGTTAGTAGTTCTGCCTGTTCTGCTCCCTGCTTTGTCTCTGGTGAATCCTCTCACCCTACACACACCTCTGGCCTGTACCCCAGTTCTATATGCATGCAAAGTACATAAAGTACATTGCAGCATGAGTTTGATCCCTAGCCAAGGAGGTGACCCACATGGAGCAACAGACCTCTGCTGTTCATCCACTGCTCCCCTTAGCAGTGTATTTCAGGAGATCTGCCAGTTCTGTTCCCCACTCTGTCTCTGATAAATCTATCACACCCATACCTCTACCCTTTACCCCAGGTTTTTGTATGTATAAATAAGTCTTTACAAAAAAAGAATTGGCAGTCTTCTGAAATAGTGGATATTATCATTTGTATTCTCCTCTCTCCTAAGATGATAAAAGTAACTACACTGTTAGTTGTAAAATAAAAATATACAGATAAAATTCTTTTAGAATAAAGCACAGGTTTGTACAGTGAAATGGACTCTAATATATGACCAAATGGACATTGATTAAAAGGGTCAAATGCACTGGCAGAAGGATAAACATATATCCCAATGGAATAGAACTAAGAGTCCAGAAAATAAACCCTGAGCATTTACAAATAATTGGTGTTCAAAGGTGCGTCAAGACAATTCAAAGGGAAAGAATAATCATTTCAAAAAACTATACTGAGAAAATTCAGTATCTATAACCAAAAGAGGAAGTTTGGGCCTCTACTTATACTGTCTATAAAATTCAACTCAAAAGAGGTTAAAGACCTAGAGGAATCAAAGAAAGCTAACAGAAAAGTATTAGTGGAAAACTAGGCATGTATCTCTATAGCCTTAGATTTGGCAATGATTTCTCAGATACAAACACCATGGGCACAAGCCATAGAAGAGAAAAAATAAAATGGACTTCATCAATATTAAAAACTTAGGTGCTGGGCCCTCCCTGGTGGCACAGTGGGTTAAAGCACATCACTAAGAAGCTAAAGCCACTTCAGCATGAGTTCAATCCCCGCCCCAGAGGTGATCCACATGACGCAGCAGACCTCTCCTGACCTGCCCACTCCTCCCCTCAGAAGTGTACTTCACCAGTCGGCCTGTTCTGCTCCCTACTCTGTCTCTGGTGAATCCTCTCACTACCCCTGCACCTCTGGCCTGTACCCCAGTTCTGTATGCATAAATAAATCTTTAAAAAAAAAAAAACTTAGGGGCTTCACTCCATCAAAAAGTGGGCAGAAAAGCTAAAAAGACACTTCTCCAAAGAAGAAATGCAGATGTGCAAATGGCCAACAAGCATATGAAAAAAATGTTCAGCATCACTAATAAGTGAAATGCAAATTAAAACCACAATGAGATACCACCTCACAGCAGTAAGAATACCACAACTTAAAACAACTAACAACAACAAATGTTGGCAAGGATGTAGATATAAAGGTACTCTCCTGCACTGCTGGTGGGAATGCAAACTAGTACAGCCACTGTGGAAAACTCTTTGGAGGTTTCTCAAACTGCTAAACATGGAGCTTCCATATGACCCAGTAATCTCACTCCTAGGTATCTGCCCCAAAAGACACAAAAACACTGATTCAAAAAAACACCTGCACCCATGTTTATTGCTGCTTTATTTACAATTGGAAAGACATGGAAACAACCCAAATGCCCAAAAGCAGATGATTGGATTAAAAAGATGTGGTACATATACACAATGGAATATTACTCAGCAATCAAAAGAGATAAACACATGCCTCTTGCAGGAACATGGATGGAGCTGGAAAAGATCATGCTTAGTGAAATAAGCCAGAAAGAAAAGGAAAAATACCAAATGGTTTCACTCATAGCAGGAATATAAAGGACCAGGTGAGAAAATAATAATAACAATGAACAACTATATACCAGAGACATTTTACGGGGTAAAATGGGGAATGTAATCAAAACAGTGAGGGGAGGGAAGTGCACTGGACTATGGTGATGGTGCTTGGGTGATTTGGTGATGAGAAGCCCACAGGGATTGCAACTGAGATGGGAAAAGTCACAAAATGATGTAAAAATAAACAATTATATTATTTATATATACATTTGGGGAGGGGGGAGCTTAGGTGCTTCAAAGGACTCCATCAAGAAAGTGAAAACCTGCAGACTGGGAGGAAATTTTGCAAATCATCTGGTAAGTGACTGCTATCCAGCATACATAAAGAACTCATAGACTCAATAATGAAAAGACAAACTACCCAACTTAGAAACTGGCAAAGGACCTAATAAAGTTTTTTTTTAAAATTACATACAGAAGGCCAATAAGCACATGAAAAGAATATCATTGTCACCAAGGAAATGCAAATCAAAACCAATATGCAATGACTTTAACCAAAAATACAGATAATAAAAAAATGTTGGCAAGTATGTAAATATATATATATATATACACATATAAATATGGAACCCTTTAATATATCAAATAAAAATGCAAAATGAAATAGCTTCTTTGGAAAATAATCTGATTATTTTTTAGAAGTTTAAACGTAGAGTTACCATATGTACCTGAGTCCACCAATGAATATATACTTGATAAATTGAAAACATGTTCGTATAAACACCTGCACATAAACAATGATAGCAGTATTATTCATTATAAACAAAAGTGTCACTGGTAGAATAGATAAATAAAATGCATTATATATATACACACACACACAGACTTAACAATATTTGATAAGAATAAAGTACTAATACATGCATACAACATGATGAACCTTGAAAATATACTATATAACGGCCCTCCCTGGTGACGCAGCAGGTTAAAGCACAGCACTGGGAGGCTAAAGCCACTTCAGCATGAGTTCGATTCCCGCCTGCCGCCTGACTGTAGTTGTCTTTTCTCATTTTTCTATTTTCTAGATATTTATCAGCACACTGGTTAGAATATAAGCCTAATTTAACCAATAATTATATGCTAATTCATCTGACACATATTTCCTTTTTCCTAGTATATGCCAGGTTTTGGGTACTACAAATTGAGTAAAACAAATTTGCTGCTATCAGCTTATATTCTAGTAAGGGGAAAGAGTGGGTTGGCAGGAGGAAAGCCTTCTTTAAGGAAATGACATTTGAACAGGCACATGGATTAACAAAAATGTAGAAGAGAGTATCAAATAGAGAAATGCAAAGCATAAAGGCCTTGAGTTGAGAGGAAGTTTGGTACAATAGTGAGTAGTAGTTCTTCAATATAGTGTGCATTGCAACCAAATAGAGAACTTGTTAGAACAGAATGCTGGCTCCACACAAAATGTCTGACTAAGTAAACTGGAATGAGGCCCACCCAAGATTTGGTATTCCTAGCAAGTTCCCAAGTAAATCTAAGATTGATGAGAATCACTGTTAGAGGAACAGCAAAGAAACTTAAGTGGTTAGAGAAATTAAGAGTAATTGGGAGAATGGTAGATAATAGGGTGTCCAGACTAGCTTATACTAGCTGAAAGAGTCAAAAAGTGTGTCTCTCCTCAACCTCATATTGAGTGATGTCCCATTTTTAGCTAGACCATGGTGGAAGTATTTATACCTTGGAAACAAGCAAATATAGCAAATCAAGGACACCACAACAGTGGTAGGGATCAAAGCGGTAGGCAATGGAGGACTTTTATTCCTTGACAAGGAATTTGTACTTAAATGCAAAGGCAATGGGAAGTCTTTGAAGAGTTGTGAGCAAAGGACATATGAGATCTGATTAAGCGTAACGTCCTAACTACTGGCTGAAATACAGATTATCATGTATATGTTGTACCCTCTAAATTCAACCTCTCCTTCTTGGTTACAATTAACTGTTCAGCTAAAGACTGCATTTTCAGCCTTCCTTGCAGCTACAAGTGGGTATATTGGCATAAGTATATGCCAATAGATTGTAAATAAAATGACTTGTGAAATTTCTGAATCACTGGATAAAAAAGAAATCCTTGTCCTGATTGTCAGCTGAATTTTTCCCTCTGGAAAGCCACAAGGGAAGCCACAAGCCAGACATATTTGTGAACCTCTGTTGTCCACGCAAATGATGACAATGCTCAAGGACAGAAGCAATGACTTAGAAGCAACCCCAGTATCTAAATAATTGCAAGAGCAAAGCTAGCATTCAACTTGTGAGAAAGAAAGAAATGTTTTTCTTTAAGCAACAAGCAACATTACTGAGTCTCTTCCTTACAGTAGTTCTTACCCTAACAGCAGAAGTTAGAGGGGAAGCTTTAGGAGATACTGATTGCTCAGGCAAGAGATGATATAGTTTGATTTAGCGCATACGCCAACTGGACTTACTTGCTCTGAGACCCATTCTTTTTTCTTCCCTCCCTTTGCTAACTGGTCCCTGCATTCTGCATTTTCCAGATCACCTGTCAGTTGGCTTCTGGCTGAAGTTGAGCTCTATTTGGAGATGGGAGGGACTAGAAAAAGGTTATTTTCTTTCTTTTTCTCTTTGTCTTTATTTCTGTTTGAGACTACATTTCTGACAGGAATGTAATGACTCCAGTGCCTACCTTATGACATAATCCAGCTGCATCTGCTTAAGCATGACTTCTTCTCATTTTGTCCTCCCAGCTTAGACATGGCAGCAGCTTCCTACTGCTGTTAATTTCCGGGTTGTCTTATTTGTTCCAGTTAGTTTATCACTTCTTACATCATTTCTGTAACCAATTCCCTGCATCAAATCTACTTTGTTTCAAATTTCTATTTTCTAGTTTAAGCCTGAACTAATAAAGAAGAGGTAGTAGAGTAGTGAAAAATTCCTGGGATCAGTACGGATTTGGAGGTAGAAATGACAGAATTCATTAGGAATTTGATATGGAATATGAAGGGAATTAAATTTCAAACATGAACATTTCCCTGAAACCTCCCACTAAACTATTTCTCAGTCTCCAAAAATATTGCACGACCATTTTCCCAGTCTTGAAAACAAAAATCCAGACTACATCCTTTATCCACTACATTACTCACCCTATCCATCATACAATTTAATCCCAACTTTTGTGACATGTGGGGATATGTCTGTGCATTTATAAGAGTCCACTGTACCTCATCATACCCGATCAAAAACTTTAGACTGGAAAGAGAGCCAAATACAGACATTACTGCTGATTTCAAAATTTCTAGTGAACTTCAAAAACATTGTGCTTTAAGAAAGAAATTGGATTCTATATCAAGATTAGTCTGACTTCTGTGCCATTACCAAGATAGTTTCAGGGAGTCTAGGGAAGTATAAAACCTAGATTTTGCTACATCTGTTGGGAAACCAGAGCATTTTTAGATAGGCTGAGACATGGAAGCTAAAATATGCTTGGGAGAACCTAGGAAAGTGGAAAGTGATCACTCGTTACAAAGATTGATGCTCAGAAAACTATTTTCCTTTGATTTAGGAGTACTGAGGATAAAGACAACTTCTGGGAAGGAAAAAAGACTTTCTTATTTATTAACGTTGTGACCCAAGACAATTTGACCACTCTGAGCTTCAGTTTGCTAATCTATCAAGAACATGGAAAGCATTACTTGGCAAGATTGTTGTGAACATTAACTCCTGAGACAGGCCTTAGAATATATGTGGACCACATTGTAGGGTAAGTGAACTACTATGACTTATATACCGTCAGTTAATAACTGTTGATCTTCTACGCAAGTGGTCCCCAGAGCAAATGTCAGCTGTGGTTTGTTTCACATAACTAAGATAAAATGTCTTCACTGCAGAAATTCATTACCAACTTGTTTAAACTTGTGGAGGAAATATTTGTGGCTAATGGAATAGGGTATAAAAATTGGGGGAAGAAAGGCAAAATATGATTGTTAAGTGCAACACTAGCAGTTACAAATATAAGAAGTATGGTCTCATAAGAAGTTTCTCCCTTATGAAATATGGTAATATTTAATTTTTCTGGACCTACTGGATTATATTTAAAATGTACTACCGACAACTTATATTTACTTGCTTCCTAGTTAAATGAGATACTTAAAACACATCATACATTTGAGTCTTAAATATGTTTTATATAAAAATAAAACCTCCAGGGCCCTCCCTGGTGGCGCGGCGGGTTAAAGCACTGCACTAAGAAGCTTAAGCCACTTCCTCACGAGTTGTCTGCCCCGGAGGAGATCCACATGGCGTGGCAGACCTCTCCTGACCAGCCCACTGCTCCCCTCAGCAGTGTACTTCGTTGATCTGCCTGTTCTGTTCCCCACTCTGTCCCTGGTAAATCCTCTCACCCTCCGCATCTCTGGCCTGTACCCCAGTTCTGTATAAATAAATAAATAAATCTTTTTAAAAAAGTTATTATAAAAAAATACAAATAAAAAAAATAAAACCTCCATTCTTCAATATATAAAGCCATTCCTGACAAAGTATATTGAAAAGGATAAGTGAAAATGATGAGAAGATAGTGGTTTTATTTTAACCTATTTTCTGACATCTTTTTGATTTGATAGTAATAAGCATGCATTACTTTTTTCTTGAACAAAGAAATTAAGTTCCAAAACACTAAATATAGTGTTTCTATGATTACTGGACTCTCTGTTCAAGCACTAGCTTGTTCTTTCTGTTTATACCCAAAATAAAATTAAAATTAGTTACTTTTCCTCATAAGAGGTATAATGTGTTAATGCAATGTGTCAATTTGGCTAGGCCATACTAGCTGGATATTTGGTCAAAAACCAGTCTACTTGTCACTTTGAAGGTATTTTTAGATTAGATTAACATTTAAATTAGTAGACTTTGAGTAAAACAGATTACTCTCCATACTTGAGTCAGCCATTTCCAGTCAATTGAAGGCCCAAAGAGAGAATTGATGTTCCCCAAGGAAGAATTAGGTCTCCAAACTGCTTTCTCAGATTGTTTCAAAGTCCAGCTATAACATCAACACTTCCTGGTGTCTTATCCTGCAGTTTTTTTGACATGCAAATCCTATAGTGACATTATGCGGTAATTTTTTTCTTTAGAATAACTCTCCATGCATGTGTGTGTATTATTCAGTGTCATAAAATATGTATATAATATATATGTGTGCTTGTATATAGATATATATTTGTATTAGTTCCATATCTGGGAGCATATTTCCAAGACCCCGAGTGGATTCCTGAAACCATGAATACTAATGCTATATGGTGATTTTTCTATGCTTTTTCTTCTATATACATACCTATGATAAAATTTAATTAATAAATTTGGCAAGTAAGATTAATAACAATTGTTAATAAAATATACACCAATGTACTATAATAAAAGTTTTATGAAAATGGTCTTTCCCTCTCATTCTCTTTCAAAATGTCTTCTTTTATGTAATATTTTCATGCTGGGTACTTGGAATGGATAAGAAGGGAATACTTTGTTACATGTGCATGTATAATGTACCTATTATGTATAAATATTATGATATGTATAATATATAGATATAGTAATACATATATAAAGTATATATGTACCTTATTTTTTTCTGTTTTTCTGGAAAATGCTGACTAATACAGTGGGAAATAACTAGACATCAGTGTAAGCAAAAGAAAATTCTCAATAAAATGTTTCTAAAACTTGTAACAATTGCTATTTTATCATTAAAATTCTGTCACAATTTTTTTTTCCTATAGGAACAATTATCTCAAAATTTTGACATGAAGTCTTTTCATTTACCTTTTTCCTTAATAATGTCTTAATTGAGATATAATTTACATGCCATAGAAGTGGCCCAACATAAAGTATATTATTCAGTGATAGCTAGTGTACTCAGTGTTGTTAAGTTGTCACATCAGTCAACTTTAGAGCATTTTCATTTTCCCAAAAAGATACCTGGTATCCTTTAGCCACCACTCCCATCCAGCTTCCCACTATTAAGCCAGAAGTAACCACTAATCTCTATAAGTAGAAGCATAAAACATGTAAGTACTTATGACTGGCTTCTCTCACTAAGCATAAGACTTCCAAAGTTCATCCATGTTGTAACATCAGTACTTCATTTCTCTTTTATTGACAAGAGGCATTCAATTGTAGGGCTATACCACATTTTATTCATCCATCTCATCAATTAATGGATATTTGGGTCGTTTCAATGTTTTGATTATTTTCATTTTCTTGATCTTAGTACTAAAATGTGAAATGACTAAAACAGGAAAGAAGAAAAAAAGTATAGAATATTCAGAAAGTTACATAAGTGATGACCGAATAAATGAGTTCTTAGAAAATAATCCTCGGCCCTCCCTGGTGGCGCAGCGGGTTAAAGCACAGCACTGAGAATCTGAAGCCACTTCCTCATGAGTTCGATTCCCGCCTGCCCGGAGGAGACCACATGGCGAGCCAGACCTCTCCTGACCTGCCTGCTGCTTCCCTCAGCAGTGTACTTCGTAGATCTGCCTGTTCTGCTCCCCACTCTGTCTCTGGTGAAGCTTCTCACCGCCCCTGAGCCTCTGGCCTGTACCCCAGTTCTGTATGCACAAATAAATAAATCTTTAAAAAAAAAAAAGAAAATAATCCTCAGTGTAGGGATGATTTCTATTAACTAATTAATCATTTCCAAAACCATAATTATTAATGAAAAACCTTTCAAAATATCTTCTTATTTCAAGTAATGGTGTTTAAGTGTTTTTCTTTATGAGACCAGAAATTAAAATGACTGTCTTGGCAAATATAACCCAGTTGCATAAACCAAAGGATTAAGAGTACTTTGAGAAAGAATAATGATGTATTCTCCTTGGCTTGGAAAATGATGTTAAATTTATATATAACTTATGAATGAGTATATTATAACCACTTGAGGGTTTCAATCAAAACAGCATTTCTGTTAGGAGATCATTTCCAGTTCACAAAATGTATTTTTTACATTAGAATCCTTCTGGACTTAGGTCATATTGAATATCCACATTTTCCTGTCAACTTAATTTCAAATATCCATTTCTAAAAATGAAATGAACAGAAATTTCAGACTTTTTGTAACAAAGTCAGTTGCAAGTCTATAGAGGAAAGCTTAGATTTAACCCAAACATTACTTTATGTAATACAATTTCTGTTGACACTATAAAACCCCAAGGCAGTATACTTTTCAATGACCCTTAAACTTGCTAGAATAGTCCATATTGCTTCATAGGTTATATTTTAAAAAATAGCTAAGCTTACATAGAGCAGAGCTGTGTTCTACAAAGAACATAAAGTCACTGAACCTAGTATATAATGCAGATTTAAAATTTTCATAAAAGAAAGAAGAAACACAGAAACTTACTGTGCATTTAAAAAAAGTTTTTGCCTTCCCACCAGGAATTGCCTACCTTCTAAACTTTATGTTTGGTTTGCCTATAGGTATGTTTATATAATTTTAGCTATTAATAGAATGCATTAAGTTGACTTGCATTGTTAAGTGAACAATGTTTATCTTGGTGTTCAATGTTTATCTTGGGTGTTTCTTAATTTCCATTTCCTCTGTTTCCTTTCTTAGTGTTCCTTCCTCTAAAAACAATGTTTTTAAATGATTTATACAAAGATGTTAATGACAACTTACCCATTTTCAAAGAAACTATTTCATTTTTTTTAAAAGGCCATACTAACACAAAGGAATAAATTGTTACTGATTAAGTTGCACACATTGCATACAGATTAAAGTCATTTTTCAAGGCTTCCCTGAATTCACACTGCTTTTTCCACAATAGAGCAGACTATAGAAACATAAACATAAAAAGAATTTAATTTGCAGAACAGCATAATGAGTACATCTAGCTGAAGGAATAAGTTCTCAGTTCATATTCCCAGTATCAATGTAAGATCAACTATTTTCCTTCAAATCTGAAACTTATGGGAAAAGACATCAATGGTTATGATCGAAAAATCAAGGGACATGAAGCTGTTGTATGAAACCCATATAAGTGGGAATGAACCAATTCAGGTATCTTCCTGTAAGTGGTGCAACTTCTTGCTCTACTTCTCATCATAATGTTCTTGATTACATTGTCAGCTGGGTCTCCTTGGTGCAAATATCCATACTATGACTGGAAAGGTTTCCCTAACTTGGAGGTCTCTAAAACCAAATATTTACTTGAAATTGACTTATCCTAAACTATAGAAGAAGAATTAGTGCGATAACATTGGCATTTCCGCATTTCCAAGAAAACTACTCAAAAGAAGAATGAGAAACAGTAATATAAGTTACGATACATTCAAATAGATAAAAGAGTAGCCACACCACAAATAGAAAAGCTGACATAAACTGTGAAGATCAAACAAAATGTGGATGGAAGCAGGAGGGGATGCCTGACATTTCAAGTCCTAGGAAGAGTCAATACTACCTCAAGATGAAGAGCAGGCCCAAAGACATAGAGCTAAAATTCCCATGTGTTCTAACAGGGAGAGGGTGTATGGGGAGATTAACAAAGGAATCCATGATTTTGAGAAGCAATGATGATAGGAGAACTGAAGGACTCATGACAAGTCATATTTTAAGAAATGGTCTGTTATTCAAGCAGATGACTGAAGAACCTTGGACACAGAATTAGCATCTCCAACCTATGAACCATTTTCAAATAGCTGATCTTGGAAAAGGCCACACATCCAACATGAGAAATCAAAAACCAACCATCCACATCTATATAAAATCTTACAATAGGGAAAAGGAGCAAGAAAACAAATGCAGAGGAACAAATACATGGATATTTTCATGTAACAGATGTAAAGGTTGACCAGATGTTTTGTCACAGATGTAAACTGTTAACTTGAAATTCATCTATAAAATAAGATTTCATGTTTATAAAAGTCTTAAAAAGGAAGAGAAAGGCCCTCCCTCGTGGCACAGCAGATTAAAGCACTGCACTAAGAAACTAAAGCCACTTCAGCTTGATTTCAATCCCTGCCCCGGAGGTGAACCACATGGCACAGCAGACCTCTCTTGTCTTGCCCGTTGCTCCCCTCAGCAGTGTACTTCATTGTTCTGCCTGTTCTGTTCCCCAATCTAGCTCTGGTGAATGCTCTCACCACACCTGCATCTCTGGCCTGTACTCAAGTTCTGTATACATACATAAATAAATCTTAAAAACAAAAAAAAGTAAGGGAGAGAAATCAATGAAACTAAAAGTTGGATCTTTGAAAATATTAAATTGATAAGCCCCTAGCTGGGACACAAATCACTGATATATAAATGAAAAGTGGACATCACTACAGAGTCCACTGACATTAAAAGGATAATAAAGGTATACTATGAACATCTCTATGCTCACAAATTTGATAACATAAATGAAATGGACCAATTCCTTGAAAGATACATCTGCAAAATTCACACAAGAAATAGATGATATGAATAACCCAAAACCCATTAAAATATTATGTGTATATATATATATATGTGGGGGGGATGTATACACACATATATATATATATTACTTTAAATTCCATATACTCATTGATGGTACATAGGAAAGCAGTTGGTTTTTGTATACATATATAATTTTGTATCCTACAATCTTGCTATCAATACTTACTAGTTCCAGGAATTTTTTGTTGTTGTTCAATTCCCCTAGACAACCATGAATCATGTTATCCTCAAGCAGAGACAGTCTTATTTCTTTTTTCCAGTCTACTTTCTTTTTATTTCCTTATATTTACCTTATTATTTATATAATTATATATATAGACATATCTATGTATACACACATATATGTCTATATATAATTATATGTGTATATAATTATGTGTGTGTATACATAGATATGTCTATATATATAATAACTTCCAAAGCAGAAAGCACCTGGTCTAGATGGATTCACTGGTGAGTTCCACCAAAGATTTAAGGAGGAAGTTATATTAGTCATCTATAATTTCTTACAGATGACAGAGCAGAGGGAATATTTTCTGACTTACTGTGAGGTAAGATATTATAAGAAAACACAAACACAGATATTATAAGAAAACTGCTAGCCAATTTCTCTTATGAATATAGATATAAGAATCCTAAAGAAATATCAACAAATCCAAAAATGTATAAAATGAATTATACACCATGACTAAGTAGAATTTATTCTGTGTTTACAGATGGTTTAATTGAAAGTTAATTAGTGTAGTCAATCACATCAAGAGGCTATAAAAAAGAAAATCATGGTCATATCAATATATGCAGAAAGATCATTTGATAAAACTCAACACCCATCTTAGTTAAATAACAATAGAGAGTAACTTCCTTAAAGAAAATCTACCAACACACCTGCAGCTAACATATTTTTTGATTAGAATTATTTATGAAAACCTTCTCACTAAGATCAAAAACACTGTGAAGATATCCCCACTAATACTCTTTTTCAACATTATACTAGAAAGCTTAGTTTTTCAATAAGATGAGCAAAGGAAATAAAAGATAAGCAGACTGGAAAGAAGAAAGAAAACAGTCTTTGCTTATGGGCAACATGATTGTCTAATAGATTGCCTAGTAGAATTGACAAAAAAAAAAAAATCCTGGTACTATTAAGCATTTATAGAAAGATTGTAGGATATAAAATTCATATACAAAAGCCAACTGCTTGGCAGGCCTGGTGACACAAAGGGTTAAGTCTCAGGAGTAGGAAGCTTTCAGCAGCCACTGTGACACAAGTTCAATCCCAGCAAGGAGCTAACCCACCCTGCACAGCAGCCATCTCCTGTCTCTGCCTGCTGCTCCCCTCAGCAGTGTACTTCAGTAGATCTACCTGTTCTACTCATCTTTGGTGAAACTTTTCATACCTCTCCTCTCTCACCTCTGGCCTAGACTCCAGCTGTTATATGCATAAATAAAACAAATCTTAAAAAAAAAAAAAAAAAAGCCAACTGCTTTCTTATATGCCAGCAATGAGTAAATGAACCTTAAAAGTAAAACATGATACATTAGCCTTCCAAAAGTGAACTACTTAGGGATCACGAATTATGTGCAATATCTATATGAGAAAAACTATAACCTCTGATGAAAAAAGGTCAAAAAACTAAAAAATGGAGAAATAGTCCATGCTCAATATTGATGAATTTTCAATATTGTTGAGATGCCAGTTTCTCTTAATTTTTCCGCAGATTCAATACAAACCCAATAAATGCCCAAATTATTTTTTTAGATACTGTCAAACATATTGGAACATTTTTGTGGAGAGACAAAAGACTCAGAGTAGTTATCAGCATTGAAGGAAAACAACAAAACTAGAGGACTAGTTCCAACAGATATTAAGTCTTACTGTAAAGCTACAGTAATCAAGATAGTGTGCTAAAGCCCATAATGAGAAACCTTCACCTAAGCTTCATACTCCTGAGACTTAACCCTTTGTGTCACCAGGCCTGCCAGGTTGGCTTTTGTATATGATTTTTGTATCCTACAATCTTTCTATAAATGCTTAATAGTACCAGGATTTTTTTCTTTTTTGTCAATTCTACTAGACAATCTATTAGACAATCTTGTTGCCCATAAGCAAAGACTGTTATCTTTCTTTTTATCCAGTCTGCTTATCTTTTATTTCCTTTGCTCATCTTATTGAAAAATTAAGTTTTCTAGTATAATGGTGAAAAAGAGTGTGAGTGGGGATATCTTCACAGTGTTTTTGATCTTAGTGGGAAGGTTTCTATTCACCTAAACCAATGAAACAGAATACAGAGCCCAATGCAGACCCACATTAATATGTATTCAACTTATCTTTGACAAAGAAGCAAATACCGTACAATGGAGCAAAGGCAGTCTTTCAACAAATGTGCTGAATGATCTGCATGCAAAAACATAAATCTAGATAAAGAAATTTACAAATATTAACTCTAAATGGATCAGAGATCTAGATATGAAATGCAAAATTATGAAACACATAAAATCAATAGATAACATAGGAGAAACCCTGGATGCCCTCTGGTATGAGGATGACATTTAGAAAAAAACACCAAAGGCACAATCTATGAAAGAAATAACTGACTATCCGAACATTAAAATTAAAAATTTCTATTCTTCAAAAGGTCATGTCAAGAGAATGAGAAGACAAGCTATCCAAACATACTGGAGAAAATACTTGTAAAAGATCAGAGAATGGGTTCTGAAAACTCAATAATAAGAAAACAAACAGCTTGTTTTAAAATTATATCAAAGTCTTAACAGATACATTACTAAAGAAGACATACCAGTAACAAATAAGCATATGGAAAGATACTCCACATCATCAGGAAAATGCAAACTAATTAAAAAATGAGATTCTAATACATATACCTATTAGGATGACCAAAATCTAGAATATTGTAAACATCAAAAACTGATCAAGACATGAAACAACAGGAACTCTTGTCATAGTTGGTGGGAATGCAAAATGGTACAGCAACTTAAAAAGACAATTTGGGCCCTCCCTGGTGGCGCAGCGGGTTAAAGCACAGCACTAAGAAGCTAAAGCCACTTCCGCATGAGTTCGATTCCTGCCTGCCCCGGAGGCTACCACATGGCGTGGCAGACCTCTCCTGACCCGCCCGCTGCTCCCCTCAGCAGTGTACTTCGTCGATCTGCCTGTTCTGCTCCCCGCTCTGTCTCTGGTGAATTCTCTCACCCTCCGCATCTCTGGCCTGTACCCCAGTTCTGTACAAATAAATAAATAAATCTTTAAAAAAAAAAAGACAATTTGACAGTTCTTACAAAATTAAACAGATTTCTAGCATAAAACCCAACAATAACTTTCCCTGCTATTCACTGTACAACTCAAAAAATTACACATGTGTATTTACAACAGCTCTATTCATAATTGCCAAACTTTGAACAAAACCAAGATAGCCTTCAATAAGTGAATAGATAAATAAAATGTGGTACACCTAGACAATGGAATATTATTCAATCCTAAAAGAAATGTGCTATTATGAAAAGACCTGGAGAGAAACAAACTTCATATTACTAAGTAAAATAAATCAGTCTGAAAAGGGTGTATGACTACAAATATACATCATTTTGAAAAAGGAAAAACATGAAGAAAGTAAAAAGTCAGTGGTTGCCAGGGGTTGAAACAAAGAGAGGATAAATAAAACGAGCACAGAGTAAGTTTAGAGTGGTAAAAATGCTCAGAATATACCATAATGATAGGTGCAGGTCATGATATACTTTCTCAAATCCACAGAATGTACAATTGTGAACCCAGGTCAGTCACAAAAGGAGAAACATATTTTCACATATCTGAGGTACCTAGAAAATTCAAAATAAAAAAGACATAAAATAGAATGGTGGCTGCCAGGCACTGAGATTGGGAGTTCAGAATGAAGAATTAATATTTATGGATATAGGAAAGGCAAATCATTTTAGAATTAGGTATTAGGTAGGTATAGTAACACTATAGTGTGACTGCACATAATGACACAAATCTATACACTTTAAAAAAAAGTGCTAGAGTGATACATGTTATGTTGCATGTATTTTACCACAAAGGTACAAAGTTCAAGAAGATAGACAATAAAAAGAATAATACATGGGGGGAGCATATTTCTTAGGGAGGTAGGGAGAATGGCTTAAATAACAGGTAAAATTGGAAGTAACATAGGGAAAGTATTGATGAGAATGCAAAAAGGAACACAGAGTTTAGATACAGAAACACAAGCAAAATAAATGGCATATGAAATGGTTAGAGATAAAATGATATGAAGGGATAGCCAACATTTATCCAAAAGTCTGATATAATATATTTAGAACAAGTATTTGAAATATCAATGAAAAAAATGTCCAGTTTGAAAGGACATTTGAGGTCTCAGGAATCAGCACAAAATGATCAACACAGACATATCCTAATATAATAGCTGAACTTTGAAGATAAAACCTCCTTAGGACAATCAGGCAAAACAGTCATTGGTGAAGAATAAACAAAAACAGGTTGACACCAGATTTCTCAACAGCAATAAGCAATTCCAGAAGGCTGGATAAATGCTTCTAAAATCCTTAAAGAAAATAAATGTGGCCCAAGTTATTTCTAATATCCAAATATTCCTAGTATATAAAGGCAAATACTTTTTAATATTTATGAACTGTGGAAATATAGGAAAACTATAATTTATATCACAAAGCACCTACTTTTTTAATCTATAAAGAATCTTGTTTAAAAAAAAAAAACTATAGGTAAACCAATAACCTTGAAGATAAATGGCCAAAGAATATGAACAGTTTACATTAAAGGACATATAAAAGGCTTTAAGACATACATGAAAATACATCACATTCATAGTGAGAAGGGCAAATGAAAATTAAAGTGTAATAACATAATTAACCAATCACATTGGAAAAGATCACAGAAATTGGTAACAGTGCCTTAGCAAATGTATGTTAGAGAGGCATTTTCATATATTGCTCAGAGGAATGTAAGTTAGTGCAACATCTAAGTGAGGTAATTAGGCAATAATTATCAAAATTACAAACACACAAACTCTTAGAATTAATAATTCTATCTCTAGAATTTATTCTATCGATTACTTACATAGATACAAAATAATTTATATATAATACAAGTCTTTGCTGCATTATTTGATAATAAAAAAAAAGACTGGAAACAACCCTAATGCGCATCAGTGTGAGGCTAGTGACATAAATTATGATATATAACCATTCATTAGAAAACTATGCCATCAAGAAAGATGGGTAAATGTATTATATTTATAATGATTGCAAGATAAACAAGTTTCAGAATATTCAGAGTTATTATCATGTAAACACTGCCAGTACCCTCATAAGTGCACTGAAGTAGCCTCTGAAAATGGACAGGTAACAGGTGAGAGTAAAAGAGAATTTATTATTGTATGCTCTTGTACTTTGGGAATTTTGAAATGGGAATTCACACCTATTTGTAAGTAAGAAAGAAAAAGCAATGTTTAAATTTGTTATGCCTAATATCTCTTCTGGAGAATGTGTGAATCTTCTTAGAAGTGGCTACGGTAAGTGTCCTGGGCTATCTAGTTTCCTACCAACCAGTTTTGGGTTATTTATCACCTTCTGAGTCTTCTGAATTTTCCCTATTCATATTTCCATGATAGCATGAATCAGAATAATGTTTCTTTGCAGCAAGGCTTTTTTAAGATTTTAAGTAATTCTCATGCTATTCATATGAAAACACTCCATAATCCATTTAAACAGAAGTCTTTATAAACTCAATTTTTTTTGTTAATTGCATTGAATTTAAATAAGAAGGGTTTTTTTCAATTTCTTTTATAATCCGTCAAATTAGAAATACTTCCTTTCTCTTGAATAAGCAACATTTTAATTCTTTTAAATGGGACAAAACTATGAAAAGCAGAAACTGGTCAAAAGTGACTCATGCACCTTTTTATTTTCTATCAAGTCCATCCAATATCCAAATAATTATTTTTAGGCATTCTCTTTTCAACTATTTACTTGAAGGTAGAAAACTTCAGTTGTCTAAGCACTCCTAGATGCTGAATTTATGCAGCTTGCTTATGACTGGAAGTGGACTCTACAGGGGGTATTAGAAACTCACAGGTAATCCCTGCAGGATATTGCTAGGTTATTGGTCTAGCAATTTAGAGGACAATCCTTACCCCTTACATTTAAAAAAATATAATCTTTCATGAGGTGGGGAGTATAGCTTTCTAATGAAATTTACTTACAATCTCCTGATGCCCTCTTAAGCTTCTACCAATGGCAAAGTCCCATCAGACCTGTCCATTCTAAAGTCTATTTGATATTAAAACAAAAGGAAAGGTCTCTGCCTAAGTAGATTAGGCAGAGATCAAGCAAGCCAGATTTCTAAACAAGGGAACTTTAAGCATGGAATTTGCATATATTATTCATTCTCCCTCCATACAAACATGCAGATATTGCTCAGTGAACTTTGGCCTAACATGCTTAAAAACAACTTTTATATTATTAGTATCTCCCTTTCTGTGGCTGCTGCCAGAGTAATTTCAAGCTCTGTTGGGGATTTTCACAGTAACTCTCTCAACACTCTTCAATATCCTTCTCTAAAATGATACTTGGTATTTTGTAAACTGAAATGGTTTCTTTGCCTCCATGTGGCAAGTTTCTGCTCTGCACATTCCATGTCTCTTCCTTGTTTGGCATTTTTCCTGCCTGTCTTAGCTGTGGCAAAATAGTAACATCTAGGTCAAATTTAATTTAATTTAATGAATTTGGCACAGTAAAGAAGTTGTATCCTGTGTAATTCTATGAAGCACCCTTTATTCTACTTGGCTACAGCTATCTAGGGTTTTGTGTTTAGAGTGTTTCATGTTCATCCCTCCGTTTTGTTTATGAAAAAAAAAAATAAAGGAATTTATTATTGCCATTACTGGCCTTAAAAACAGAGTATCAGAAAAAAAAAAGAAAGAAAAGGTGCAAGCTGACCACAGATCTGAGGCATCCAGGAGGGGAGAGAAGGAGGCAGGGTCAAAACAAGGTAAAGAAGAGCACAAGGGACTATGGCAAAGGATCACAAGGGCTATGAGAGTGGGAGAACTATGGGGACTACACTTTAGGAGTGAAATCAAATGTCCCAAAATTAGCAACGCTGTAAGAGAAAATTAAAAGTACTTCATCTAAAAATAAACTTAAGGAAAGCATCAACTCCATGGGGTTAAGACCAAGTGGGTGGTGTTCCTCTCCCTAGATGAATACTTGGGAGCACTCTCATCACCTTTCTGACCACCTGTGTCATCATAATAGTAACCTCAGTTCAGCAATGAGAATCTCCATTTCCCAAAATAATTACAGTTCTTAACTTCGTTTATTGTCCATATCTTCTTTTAATACAGGAACTAGTAAGCACATATTATATTTCCTTTTTCTGCTATAATAAATTACCTCATTAGTGACTTAAAACAACACACATTTATTAATGAATATTTCTGTAGCTCAAAGGTCCAACATGGCTCTTAGTAGACTAAAATCCAGATATTGACAGGAGTATATTCCTTTCTGAGGGCTTTCCTGCCTTTTCTGGCTTCCAGAGGGTACCTTCATTCCTTGGTTAATAGCTCCATTCCTTTATCTTTGAAGCCAGTAATATCATATCCATTTGATCATCCTTCCATTATCACATCTTTCTATCTGGACACAGATGGAAAAGGCTCTCTGATTTTAAGGACTCATGATTAGATTGGGCCTATCATAATAATCAAAGATTATTCACTATCTTACGGTCTCTAGCTTAATCATCTGCAAAGTCTCCCACCATTCATTCAAATCAACGTCATCCCTCACTTGGCTTATTGCAGTAGCCTTTCACCTGGTCTCCACCACAATGCTCTTGTCCACTATAATTATTTTCACAGCAAAATCAAAAGTTGTTTTGCACAGTTAAGTCTGAATACCTGTTAAACAAGCAAGAGGATTTCCGTTGGTTAGCATGTAGATGAATCTTCAATTCTGGTGCTTAGGGAGAAATACATTTAGGAGGCTTCAACATATAGACAGCATTTAAAGGCACAGGGCTAAAGGAATAATTAAAGAACCAAGAGTTGGTAAAGAAAAGGCAGACAACTGAGTTCTAAGAACTTTCAATAAGGAACAAATCAACAACAAAGACTACTAACCTCTCAGTGAAGATAGGAGAAAAAATAGGAGCTTGTGGTTTTCTGGAAGTTAAGTGAAGAAAGTGTTTTGGGAAGATTAAAGTAACAGCTGTGTCAAATACTTCTAAGGTATTGAACAATATGAAGGCTGAATTTGAGGACTGCCAATGGATTTGGCAAGATGGAAGTAGTGATCTCAACAGAGCATCCCAGAAAAGTAGGTACAAAACCCTGATTAAATGTTCCACAGCTGTGGAAAAGTATCACTCAAATCTTCTGCAGTTGGGAACATAGTTGACTGACAACTCCAGCTGCAACCACTGTAGATCCACACCATTAAGACCAAGTTTTTTTCCAAGCTGCTCCCAATCAGTGATTAAAACTGGAAAGATGATATTGCAGATCCAATCCTGTGAGAGACAGAACTTTTCTAACAGACAACATTGGTTTATGAATTCCCCATCAAACTCATGAAAACTTTCTTAGACTTCTACTGCATCTGGTATTCTTCCTAACTCTCCTTCCTTCTCGCTCTCCCTTCACAGGCATCAGACCTATGTAATGGTCTAACAAATCTCCCCCCAAATTTCTGCTTCTTCTCTTTATACTTCACTAGTATTTCTAAATCTCTAACCCATCAAATACCACCTGCTTTTGCACTCAAACTAAGTTAAAGAGTAGGAGCAGACATAGAGAGTAGAAAAATTACACCTTGCAGGACAGCAGGAGATCTTGATTTGTTGTTGTTTTGATGTCATGAAGATATTCTTGTATGTTGCTCAGAATTATTCAATAGTGTAGTAGAACTAGTGATGTAGGGAATACAGATAATAATCCTAAGCACAAAATGCTTGAGAAAACAAAGTGTTGTGAAATACAGTACACAAAGAGAGAAAGCAGCTATCTTCAACATCTCCTTGGCATTCTACCCCCACAGTTTATCTAACTAAAGACATCTAGGTCAAGGGTAGTTTATAATGCTTCTTACCACCCAATAACACTTTAGAGCCTTCTAATTCTTCATGAGTGGGCAGATAATAGCATTATATGCATAAGGATAAGAAAACTAAACCTCAAAAAGTTTAATTGCATTTCCTGGTTTGCAATATCTTACATTGCTGATTCCAGCCTCAGTATTTATTCTGTCACTACATCACACTGCCTCTCAAAAACAAGACATTGAATAGAATAAAACAGGCAGAGATGGTCACATAGAATTGAATGCCAGTCTAGGGGAGAACTGGAGTTCATATTCAAGATTCCAGGGCTATTCAATAGGCATTACTATAGAGAAAAATGGAATAGAAAAAATGGAATAGACTGCTAGGCAGTTCATCTGATTGATGTATCATTCTGAAAGCAAGCCAATACAAATTCAAGTGTATGGCAACAAGACAGCTGCTGAGATATTTCATATAAGAACAAGAAGGCTCAAAGCTGAAAGTAGGAGGAAATAGTCAGGAAGATTTCCTGAACCCATAGAGCAGTGCTACAGAAATTTTTATAGGGTGCCACAGTCTGCAGTTTGGAAAGGAGTTGTTAAGTATTATGAGTTAGCATGAATGCAGGCATAATGTAGTATTGATAGACATGGAGAATTCAAACATTTAAGGTTCCTATCATAGGAGACCATCTGGACGTTCTCAAGAATATGAAAAGAGGATCAGAGCACAGTAGTGAGGTTGTGATAGAAGCAGATGACTAATTTCTCTTGACATATGATGTTTGGGATGAGGGAATATCCCCTTCTGGATCTAAGAAGATGTGTTTGGTAATTTTAATGAAGAGATAGAATTTTAATGGTGTCATTTCTATAAATTTCTTAGTCAAAGAAAGAATATGAAAGGGGAGGGAGTATAAGTAATCCCTGGGGATCATGCAGGAATGGATCTTTTATTTTTTCCTCAATCCCGTGATCACAGTGGTGAATAATGTGTCTCTCCTGATTTGCTTAAACATTAGAATGATTAATTTTAATATTTTTATGCCAAATACTATTTTAATAAATAATAATTTCTACTTTTCCCACTAAAGGGACAGAAATAGCAATAATTCTAACCTCTAATTACACATCTTTTCTGTCCATAAAAGCCAATCAATACCACCAACACATCTTTCCCTGTCTACCTTTTCCCCTCTCTTAATTTCTTCCTGTCTGTACCTCTGCCTTTTTCTCTCACTTTTATAATCATGTTTTGATATGAGTGTTGGCCTCATAAGCTTTCTCCATAAGCTTTCTCCATAAACTATATTTTCTTTATAAAAGGAGAATCATTGAATAAGCATGTATAGTGAATGGAGAGAAGATATACAGGATCCACCATAAAAGAATAAAACCACAGTAACAGTTATAGACTGGAAACAACTGAGAGAAAGCTGAACCTAGAAGTCCATAGCTTTGGTGAAGTTCCACTGATGCTCCATCTTTCAGAACTCTTGCCAAGATAAGTGAAGGATGACAAAAGGGAAAAGTCAAAGTAAATGGAACATATGTACAAATAAGTATTGATAGAGAACAAAATTCACCTGAGTAATAATGATCAAATTGACTTTATTAAGCTATTCATGTACAGGCTACATTTATCTAGTATGCAGAAAGGTGCAAAAAGGAACATCTACCTAGTACGAAGAAAGGTGCTAAAAGGATGTACAAAATAGAATGCTTCTATAAACAGAGAGATTGTAGTATAAGAAAAAAAATATTTTTTTAAGGCAAAGCAACCTACTCTTAAGAGAAGGAAGGGAAGCCTCATTGTGCAGATTATCCCACTAGTACTCACCAAGAAGTTCTGGATTGATTGGTTTAAAATTAGATTTTTAGGGTAGGCTGAAACTGCAACTAGGTTAGCTATTAAGTATTGGTGGGACTTGGCATAAACAATGTCATTTTGGACAGTTTTTTTTTTTCTCTCTCTCTCTCTCTCTTTTTTTTTAAACAGTCTCTTAATTCAAATTGTTCACTAACCATTTAAATATGTTCTCTCTCCCAGATCTCATCTATCTGATCAAATGGAGCCCCACTACCCACTGTAAAGGAAGAAATATTAAACCTTTGACATTATATTTTGCTGCAGTATTCAAGTTTCTTCTATTTTCAATTTTATGCAGTTTACATCCTTTGCCTTAATTTCTTTAGTAATAAATCATTTTCCATTAAACTTACTTACATTCTGGACTAAGCAGTCTTAAATTATAATGGATACAAAGTCAGATTATTATGTTCTCTGCAATCTGTCACAGAGGAAGATCCCAAAAAACTATTGGATAAAAGGTTTTCATTTAGCTAAAGCAATCCTGACAAAAAAGAACAGAGGTATGATGTTCCAAGGCCTCAAAATATACTACAAAGTCATCATAGTCAAAATTGTTTGGCATCCATTAGAATAAAAATATATATATATAAATAGGACTTCCGGAAGATGGCGGCAGAGTAAAGACACCGAGATCACCACGTCCAAGCCGGCATAGGAATTGAGGACCGAAAACAGACTATAGACTCACTTACTACAAGTTTTAACCCAAACGAAAACACCCTGGACTC
>NW_004567124.1:13939555-13955661 GCF_000260355.1 Condylura cristata | reverse complement strand
TGCAAATAAACTCATACTGCTATGTACAGTTAATCTATAACAAAGGAGGCAGGAGTACCAGTGATGTCTTTGAGGACCCAACTACAACAAAGGAAATAAGAGCAAAATTAATCAAATGAGACTACAGCAAAACAAATGCTCTTTGAGTGAAAGAAGCCACTATTAAAATAAAAAGGACAAAAAAAAATTAGCACATCATACATATGTGAAGGAACTAATACACAAGATCTACAAAGAACTCACACAACTTACAAAAAGAAAACTAATAATCAAAAGATGGGTAAAAGAATGAAATAGATACTTCTCTGAAGGAAAAAACAGATAAATCAAAAGGCACATGAAAAAATGCTCATCATCACTTATCATTAGGGAAATGTAAATCAAAGCCACAGTGAAATACTAACTCATGCTTGTGAGATTGGTGGATGTCTAATATTGGGTAGTTAGAAAAGTCATGATGTAATTTTACTGTGTTTTTGTCACAAAATTGTCTTGACTTTCTAACAACCCAACAGATCAGAAACAAGTATTGGCAAGTGTGTGGAAAACAGTGTTTCTCAAAACATTAAAAAAATATATCTACTATAAAATCCAACAATTCTACTACTAAGTTAACTTGAAAAATGCAGAAATACCAATTCAAAGAGACAGATGCTTTCAATGTTCACGATAGCACTATTTACAATATTCAAGTTATGAAAATTGCCTAAATCTGTTGGTTAATATTCCAACAGACAAATGAGTAGATTAACAATATGTGCATAAGAGTCCTCCCTGGTGCAAGAGGTTAAAGCACAGCACTACTAAGCTAGCCATAGCCCCTTCAGTGCCCAGCCAGGGAGGTGACCCACAGGGCCCTGTAGACCTCTCCTGTCTCACCCACTGCTTCCCTTAGCAGTGTACTTTGTCAATCTGCCTGTTCTGTTTCCCACTCTGCCTTTGGAGAATCATCTCACTACCCCTGCACATATGGCCTGTACCCCAATGCTGTGTGCATAAATAAATAAATCTTTTTAAAAATTAAAAAAAGAATATGTATACATACATACAATGGAATATTACTCAGCAATGAAAATATGAACTCTTGTGACTTTCAACCACATGGATAGAATTGGGGTGTGGGGTGGGAATCATGCCAGGTGAAATACTACCAGATGATTTCACTCTTATTTGGAATATAGGAAAAAAAGAAAAAGTACAGTCAAAACTAAAACAAATCCTAGAAGTTAAGGTTACCAGAGATGGGGGGCAAAAAGGGAAAGGGTCCCAATATATTAAAATGGAGAATTATTGATGCTTTAGTGGTAGGCATAATGTAGTGGCTACATCTGAATCTATGCCCATAAAATATAAAGTAATGTAAATACAATAAATCTATGGTTAAAAATGGAAAAGAAAGTAGTCTAATAGATAGAAATAGAATGTAGAAGGGTAGGTGCTAAAGACTTGGAGTGTAAAGAGTTGTATAACAGATACAGAATTTCAGCTTTCAAGAAGTTTTCAAAAGTTCTAGAGGTTGATTGCACAACAATGAAAGTGTAATTAACACTACTAAACTGCATACTAAAAAAGGTTAACATGGTTTATATTATATTATATTATTTTATATTACCAAAATTGAAAAAAAATAATTAAAATATAGAATAAATGAGACCCTAAAGAGAAAACACTGAACTAGATTAACTATTTCCTAAGAATCTCAAGAATATGTATTTTTTTAATTTATAGGAAGTGTTTATGTGTAAGCTTCATTTCAAAGAGTATAGTGACTTTCTTTCAAAGAATACAGTATAAGTAGAGGTGGGAAGGTAGAGTAACTCTATAATGTAAAAATCAGCCAGTTGACCAAGGTTAACATCAACTATGCTAAAAGATGGTGATAGTACATATCCCAAATATGATGTTGTAAAAATGTCACTTTACCTCTGTGAGCTTCCTCCCCAAAATATACAATGTCCGTTCAGTCATAAGGAGACTATCAACTAAATCCTAATTGAGGGACATTCTGGTATAGATCCAAAAGAGTGAGTCCTTTGTCCTCTAAGGAAATAATTTACCAGAGAGTTCTAGGTAATAAAAACAAAGAAACTATCAGAGCCAAGAGAAGTCTGAGGAAATATGACAACTAAACATAATATGGTATCCTGGGTGAGATCTTAGATCTGAATAGATTGACCCTTGTTTAACCTACTTGGATCCACTTGTACAAGGATTTCTTTCCCCAGAGATGGAGGGTCAACTCTAAGGATTTATTGGAGCATCTGGAGATGCTGGTGTCCTCAGGGTGAGGTAACTCCTTACCATATCAGCAGGGTGAGGTAACTCCTTACCATATCAGCAGCCTTAAGATACACATTATTCAAGGGTCAACTGTAATTTTCAAACTCTGAAGCCACTCACACATTTAAGCCTTTGGTGATCATTACAAGAACTGGCTAGCATCTATGAAGAACCTGGTCTTCCCCATCACAGCTGTATGTGACAGTCACTTGAGAAACTTTTTACAAAATGACAAGGCATAGGATCCACAGTTCCCCAATTTAAGTGTTCTAATGTGCATTTGGAATGAAAATCACAAAACACTCAAATTAAAATTGAGATCAACAACAGACCTGGGCCCCACTTGGCCACATACATCAAGTCCTTGGTTTATGTATCAGTTAAGTGGATTCACTATAAACATCTAGCTCCTCTACTAATTTCATTGGATCTTACTGAATACTTACAATACTCATTTCCTAGCACCACTGTAAAATATTACCACAAACTGGAGGTTGAAACCAACAGAAATTTATTCAACCACAATTCTGGTAGTCAGATCTCCAAAATCTGTCACTAAGTTAAAACAAAAGTATCAAGGGCCTTCCCTGGTGGTGCAGTGGGTTGGAGCACAGCACTAGGGGCTAGAGTCACTTCAGCAGGAGTTCAATACTCACCTGCCCTGGAGGTGACCACATGGTACTGCAGACCTCTCCCCACCTGTCCGCTGCTCCCCTCCAGAGCTTTAGAAGAAAATCCATCTGTTGCACCTTTCAGCTTCTGGGGACTGCTGATATTATCATTTGACCATGTCCATGCTAGATACTAAGAAGGTTCAAAAATCAAAGTATAAGGATCTACTTTCTAGGAGCTTACTATCTAGTATGGGAAAGGCAAACAACAACAATTAATCTAGCAAAGTAAAATTAAGTGAATTAAGGCCCTCCCTTGTGGCACAGTGGGTTAAAGCACAGCACAAAGAAGCTAAAGCCACTTCTGCATGAGTTCGATCCCTACCTGCCCCGGAGGAAATCCACAATGGTGTGGCAGACCCCTGATGATTTTTCTCTCACCTCAAAAGTAATACCTGTGTATTATAAAAAATAAAAATACCTTGAACAATACAGAGCAACCAAAAAAGAAATGGATTCACCCATAATCCAACTAATGAAAAATACCCATTATTAAAATGAGTGAAGCATGTGTACATATAGAGATGAAGTTGTACTTCCAAATTATATGGTTTGGGCCTCCCTGGTGGCACAACGGGTTGAGTTGTCTGATAAGGACTTAGGACTCATGACTTTTTCTTCAGTACCCACACATTTACCCTCCTCTTACATTTATATACAATTTATGCCAAGTCATCATTTAGTATTTACATTAAAATGATATCAGTGTGAACATACTTTGTGCCACTGAATTTGTATACTTAAAATGGTTAAAATGATAAATTATATGTTATATACATTTTACCACAAGTTTAATGGAAAAAAGCTGCAAAAATAAATGATAGAAATGCTTTTGCGTTAGTCCTTTAGTATACTACTGTATTTTATGTCTAGTACAACTTTTGTTTTCCACAGGTAGTAATTGCCTCATGTTATATTCCCCCTATTTGTTTGCTTTTTATGGGACTGGTCCCAAAATTTTCCGTAGAAGTATAAAACTTAACATCATGACCCTCAAATACATCAGTTTCCTGTTGTGGGAGACAACATCTGTTCTCGGTGTGCTCCCATCTGAACTGGAAGCTTCACCCTGAGCAGCTTTGTTTTCATCCTGAAAAGTTTTTTCCCCTCCTTCCAACAATGTTGGATTCCTTGTTTCCTAAATTCCAAAACTTTTTTCTCACTTTACGACCTCACTGATGAAGGACATACTTGAGTAACTTCCTGAAAAACTCTGCACCGGTTTTTTTGGTGCTTAATCTGTTTCACGCTGATTCTTAAAACTTTGTATATTATCTGGTTTTTCTATAATTATTTCTGTCCACCTTTTTTTTGTTTTATTCTTATTAGAACTCCTGTCATTCATTTGTTGTCTTTTTCTTGAGTTAATAGTATCATATTCCTGTCTTTGCTCTTTTCCTTATCTTGCCCTTTTGTTTTTTCCTCTGGGAGATTTTTCTCAACTTCATCTTCCAATACCTCTATTAAATTTCCATTTTTTATAGAGAAGAAAATATTGGCAAAACACTACATTACATACACTGAAGTAACATCTTTAAAATGCAAGGATAGTGAAGGGAAGGATAAATAGCTGGGGCTACATCAAGGTAAAAAGTTTCTATACAGCAAGAGAGACACTACACAAAACAAAGAGACACCCCACTGATTGGGAGAAAATTTTTTACACAATACTAAAGATAATACTCATTAGAAAGATATACAAAGATCTGACAAAACTCAACAAATATAAAGTGAACAACCCCATCAAAAAATGGGAAGAAGAGCTACAAAGACACTTCTCCAAAGAGGAAATGCAGACAGCCAATGAGCATATGAAAAAATGTCAGCATCACTTGTAATAAGGGAAATGCAAATCAAAGCCACAATGAGATACCACCTCACACGAGTGAGAATGGCACATATTAAAAACAAAAACCAAACAACTAGCAACAACAAATATTGGCAAGGATGTGGAGAAAAAGAACTCTCCTACACTGCTGGTGAGAATGCAATCTGGTCCAGTCACTATGGACAGCTGTTTGGAGGTTTCTCAAACTGCTAAAAATGGACCCCCCCCATATGATACAGCAGTTCCACTCCTAGGTATCTATCCAAAGGATACAAAAACATTAATTCAAAAAGACACCTGCACCCCTATTTGTTGCTGCACTATTTATAGTAGGGAAGATGTGGAATGAACCCAAATGCCAAAAAAAAGACAACTGGTTCAAGAAGATGTGGTACAAACATACTATGGAATATTACTCAGCAGTGAAAAAGGTAAATTCATGCCTTTTGTGGCAACATTCATAGCAGGAATATAAGGGATCGGGGGAAAAAAAGCAATTGTAATAAAGTAGAAACAAAAATCAATAAACAACTATAAACCAGAGACATTCTATGGGGGTGGAGAGAGGAACAGGATCAAAACCAGTATGGGAAGAGCATATAGGACTATGGTAATGGCACATGGGTAAACTGGTGGTAGAAAATCTATGGGGATTACAACCAAGATGAAAAAATGTACAAAATGAAGAACAATGGGAAACATATATATTATATATATACATATATATAATTTTAAAAATAAAAATATTTCCATTTTCTACATTGCCATTTTGATAAGATTTTTTAAATACATCTAATTTTAGTTATAAAACATATTCTTTAATTACTAGTAATTAAAAACTTTTTCATTAGTCAATGGTATTTATTTGAATATGAACTTTTACTTTAAAATCTTTGCATATTTTTCTGTTAAATGATTAATATTTTTCTTATTAAATTGTTGTTTTTCTTTACATTAAAAAAGTTTGGTTTTTGCCTATTATTTACTGGTTTGACTTTTTTAAAAAAACCTTCTTTTTTATCCTGGACTCCTTAATAAATAGTAAAATAGGTGAATGTCTTCTCTATGGAACCTCTTCAGGAAATATAAATTTTTCTTTTCTGGTTTCAATAATCCCAAAGACTTTTGCCAAATTTCACTTAATTATTTGGATTCCTTCTTGTATTCTACTCTCAATTACTTCCTAGAATTTTACATGTGCACTAAAATGCCAGTGCCCAAACTTGGCAAGATACTTTAAGGGTATGACCAATTCTAAGTTTAGCAGAGGGATACTTTCCTAACTCTTGGATGTCACAGGCCTATTAATATATTTCACTATCACAGTTTTATAAAAACAGCCACTATACTGCTGAGTCATTCTCAGCTGGTGGTCTTAGGCTACCAAGCTATCAAATTCACAAAACTAGAAATAATGTTTAATTTGTTAAATAAAAGAAAAAATTCAAAAAGATCCTAGAAATTTGTTACAATAGACAAAAAATGAAACTCAGGGAATAATTAATAGTATTATATTTCATTTATAAAAACGTACTGGAGCACAGGATAGGGATGAATTCATTTAACATTGAAACGTTTCATTCACTTAACAATGAAACATTTTCCTTTGCTGTAGACTTAGTATCAATCAAATACAATGTGAAACAGCTGCCAACAATTTAAAGTATTTCTGGCAAGGAAAAAAACCTGATTATCAGACTATTCATAAACTCTTCTCTCCCTTTCAGACAAATACATTTCTTTTATGTTCTTTTTTTTAATCAACTCAGTTCCTTGGCCTGTTTAGGAAATTGGTGAATTAGGTTAGAAGAAGATTTCATTGATCTATTGGGAATTTGGAGAGAAAAAAGACATATGCTGAGATGAAAAGAGGCATGAAGAAACACAAAAACCAAAAGTGCGAGCTAAGAGGAGAGTTTGGGAAGCTCAAAAAAGAAAAAAGAGAAAGAAATTGTGTTAGCTGCTATGTTGTAGCATAGGAGACCTTTTAGATGAAGAAGGTTTTTTTTGGTTGTTTTTTTTAAGATTTATTTTATTTGTACATACAGAACTAGGGTACAGGCCAGAGGCTCAGGGGCAGTGAGAGGCTTCTCCAGAGACAGAGTGGGAAGCAGAACAGGCAGATGGACAAAGTACACTGAGCAGCGGGCGGGTCAGGAGAGATCTGCCACACCATGTGGATCTCCTCCGGGGCAGGCGGGAATCGAACTCCTGCGGAAGTGGCTTTAGCTTCTCAGTGCAGTGCTCTAACCCGCTGGGACACCAGGGAGGGCCAGATGAAGAAGTTTTAGGAGAAGTGTTGCCACTTGTGATGAATATCATTTCACTTAGTTTCTAAGAGACAAGTAAAATGAAGTTTTCAAATTATTTTCAAAATATCTAAAAGGATACTTATTTTTGGATAGAATATTGAGCTGAGAAGCTACCATATAGCATTTGAACTGCATACAGTTTATATGGTCTATGTCACATCCACAGAACTATGGTGTGAGCCACAGAGAAGATGACTATCACCTCATATGCTCAAACTTCATTTGGTTCATTTTCTTCAGCTCTAAATATTTCACTTTCACAAGACGTATTAGTTGCAAGGGCTTCCATAACAAAGTGCTACAGACTGTCTTAAACAATACACATGTATTTTCTTACAATCTTGAGAGCTAGTAAGTCTGAGTTCAAGGTGTTAATGTTTGTCTTCTTCTCAAGCATCTCTTTCTGGTTTGTAGATTGCCACCATCTCTCCTTGTCTTCACATGGTCCTTCTGTGTGTGTCGGTGTCCTATTTTCTTTTTATAAGGACACCAGTATATTGGATTATGATCCACCTAATTTAATCATCTCTTTAAACACCCTGTCTCCAAATACAGTTATATTTCAGCTCTTGGGGGGACATTAACATATGAATTTTGAGGGTACACAGTTCATACCATCAGGCTTCTGTCAAATTTAGTATTATTTTTAGACCCCTCTGGACTTTATTGCTGTTTTCACACAGTGACCCTAGTTCTTACAAGCAACGAACAACCAGAATAGTCCCAACTTCTTCATTAAATTATTATTAAAAGTAGTAATTTAACCTGGCTAATGCTGATGCACACTATATTTCACACAAAAAACACTTAGAATCTGGTAGTTGGTCAGATATCCATGAAATGGTATTATGTAAGCTGGCCCTTGGAGGTGAGATAGATGGATATTCACATGAAGAGAAACAATTTTCTTTTTTGTAAAATGAAATAAGAGGAACAGATAATCTGTAAGATCTCTTCCAGCCCTAAAACCCTACTGTTCTGGTCCAAGACAAAGAAAGTATATTTTATTAAATATAATTTTAAAATATTGGGCATGCAGGTAATAAAAAGATCGAATTAGTACTTATAGAAATTTTTTCTTAAAATTTGAATGGAAATCTAAAATATCTTAGAAAAAAGTCATTTAAGTCTGATTGTTAACCCTTGAAAATCATAACTATTCATACTCATGGCAAATCAGGCTCCCAGTTTCATATGGGTTCCATAACCAGAATTTCATTTCATAAATGTATATATTCAAAACTGGACTCAAGAGGTGTGGAGGTGACTTGTGTCAGTGTGAGATTTGACCATGTACACTCACATCCTGCTGTATATTTAATATCCCTTCATAACTACCTGGAAAAATATGCTATATTTCTATTTCCTTTACCTTAAGCTTATTTTACAGTTTATTACAGAAATAGTAACAATTATTCAGTATTAACTGCCTGTATAGTTAAGGACAGAATAACAGATAGTAGACTTTTGCAGGGCACAGGTAAATATCTGAATATGACAGTATTTTACATATTATATTTATTCATATTTCCCAAAGCTTATGTGGAAATCTATTCACATACTTTTCAAAAAGCAAGGATTACACAGTGGATCTGCCAATCCCTAAAATTAGTTTTTAAAAATACCTTGTACAAGTCAGAAAATATGGCTCATCTCTTTGAAGGTTGAAGACAGGCTAATATTTTACTTTGCTTTAAAAAATGATAAGGGCAAACTATCAGAAAAAGTTGTGAAAATGTAACAGTAACACTTAGAGGTTCCTTTCTGACATGAATTATTACACTTTCAAAGACTTCCATACACTACCAAGGCTCATTTCTGACATCAAGTTAAAATCACTTTAGCATGAATAATTTTTAAATGAAACATTTCTGAGGGTGGAAGAGAGTCATACTGGATTTTATCTTGTTATTAAATTCAAGAAGTACCTTGTATCAAGAAAGTGGATATTGTGCCCAACATTATTAACATATTCTATTTAGAAAAATGACATTGTTATTCATATAAAAACAGATGTTGGTCTAGATAAGGTTAAAAGCCTTCACAGGTCTCAAACATGTACACAAGAAATTATAGAACTTAATTATAGTTCTAGCAAGGATTTGACTGCTCTTCTGCTATAAAGCCAATGTTTAAATTATCTACTGCTGCATAATAAACCAAAACTCAGTGTCTTAAAATAAAATTTAACAAACATTCTCTGCAAAGGGCCAAACAAATGTTTTCAGACTTTGTAGGCTTTACAACTTCTGTCACAACTATTCCGTTCTGCACACAGACAATATGTAACAAAGTAGGTGTGGCTATCTTCCCACAAAATTTTATTTGCAAAAAGAGGCAGTGAACCAAATTTGGCCCACAGGCTATAGTTTGTGGATTCCTAGCTTAGCAAGGCTTATAATTCTGTGGATTAGCATTCTGTGGAGGTGACTCATATCAGCGGGGCTCTCAGTGGGATGACTTGTCCCTGCTCTGCATGGTTGGATATGTTGACACGTTTATTTACAGTCAGTCATCAAGTTGGCTGGAGATAGAATGGTCCCGAATAGTCTCACTTGCATACCTGGTATTGACTGAGGCTTGGCTATACACCTCAGTTTGTCTATCGTGGCCCCTTATGCTAAAACCGTGAGTTTCTCACATGGATTCCAGCAGGGCAATAGCAGAAGCATAGAAACTTCTATGAGGCCTCACCTAGGAAGTAACACAATGGTTTTTTGTTTGTTTGTTTTGTTTTTATCATATTCTCTTGGTCCAAGTCATAAGCTTGGGTCAGATTCAATATATTGGGGAATAGATTCGGTGTCTAAATGAAAAGTGCCAAAGAATTAGTGACCATTTTAAATTCACTAGGGGGAGTAAGTTATGTCACAACAAAGTGATGTCAGTTCCTGTAAGACTTTTAGTTGTAACTTTCCTGCTTTGGAAAACCTGTCAAAACTTCAAATATGTAGTCACAGTTCTCACCATAAATCACTTAACCAAAACTTAAGCACAACATAAGAAATGATTAAAACTTCCATTCACAGTATTTTTAAGAATTTTGTGAAATGAAACAGTTATGAAAGTAAGAGATCTTTTGAAGTCTCAGAACAAATGTTTTCATTTTTATTTTCAGTAGAGTGGTTGGTTAAGAGGGTCACTTGAGGAGATAGTGAGATCTGAAAATGTGGATGGTTGTGATGGCCTGAACTTTATTCCTTGGGGCTGATTACTGTT
This sequence comes from Condylura cristata, assembly GCF_000260355.1. Lineage (NCBI taxonomy): Eukaryota > Metazoa > Chordata > Mammalia > Eulipotyphla > Talpidae > Condylura > Condylura cristata. The sequence continues at coordinate 13,945,351 of NW_004567124.1, read as the reverse complement.
GTTGGAGTGGCTCCTTTTAGGAAACTCCCTTCTATGGGTCATTAAGGTGATCTTAGCCAAGTTTTGTTTCTGTAAAATTATACTAATGTACATGTTAATTAATCAGTATTTTGTTGACAGATTACCCTATTCTTCATCAAATTTTACTAATATTCCCATTCACTAACTTTTTTGCTAAATTAATTATTATGAAGATTGTCAGGTAATGCTTTTCTAAAAGTTTATTGTTTTTTCTATTTTGACAGTTATAAGGAAAATCTCTTACTCTCTTGTGTGCCAATTCACTTGTGTGCCATCACCGTAGTCCCGTGCACTCCCCCTCTGCCCAATTTTTGATCATCCAGTATTTTTCTTTTTCTTTCTGGCTTATTTCACACACACACACACAAATCCATATATACATATGGATTTATACACATATATATGGATTTATACATTACTCTTTTATTTAGTCTTATAATCCGTATAGTACTTACTTATGCTGACAACCAATATGTCTCAGATTTGGCTAGTGGAAGCCTCTGAAAGTTAATTTTTCTATCCTTTTTTAAAAAAAAGATTTATTTACTTAAGCATAGAAGAACTAGGGTGTAGACCAGAGGTATGAAGGGTGAGATTATTCACCAGAAACAGAGTAGGGGGCAGATCTACTGAAATATTCTGCTGAAGAGAGTCGCAGGCAAGACTGCGAGGTCTGCTTCACCATATGTGGATCAGCTCCCTGACTGGGGATGGAACTCAAGCCATAGTGGTGGAAGCACTGAGACTTGACACCTAGGCCACCCAGGAGGCCCTTTCTATTCTTTTAATATTTTCATCATTCTTTGAATATTTCCTTGTTTTATGACACAAGTAAATGTTCCAGACTCATTTTTACTTACCCTGTTTCAACTCTGGCTTGTTCCTTTCAATGAAGAATGGAGTTTAGAAGTCAAGATCTAGATGCTAAATGTGTTTTGCTATTGGGATATTGTTATTTCCAATCTCTCACAATAGACAGAGCTGGGGATGCATGTTATACATAGACATGTATGTACACATTTTGACCTCTGTCTATCTACCTACCCACATATTAAAATCTGTGTGTTCACCAGTATTGCCAATCCAAAAATACCAGATTCATTCTAGTTTTCTCACTTGTACCTTTAACAGTGAGATCCTGCCACAACCATTTCCTCAATATATATACCTATTTGTTAAATATCCCTATATATAATTAACTTTCTTTTGATTCTGCTGGCCCTCCATGTGAACCCTCTCCTCACTCTATATTCACACTCTGTTCCAGGCTGCCACCTCCTAACATTGATGCCCTCCTCAGGAGTCAACATTATATGCCAGGACATCACATGACTGCCCCCACTGCCCTCATAGACCTTTGTAGTAAATCTTGAAGGAAGGAAATGAGTATATTTTCATGATATTTTTTTCTCCCTGCTATATGATGTAGGGGTTATAACTAGATATTTACATAACTGCATTTCAAAGCTTTAAAACAGTTTTTATGTGCTTGAACTATAGATAACTAAAAAGTATAACAATACATACATTACCAGTGAAGTCATTATTATGTTATTGCTATTATTGCTTAATCAATATCACTTTTTGTAATAGTTTGGATTCTTCGGTGTTTAGACTTCCAGTTAAATGACTGACCAATGTAAGCATCACCATTTTCTTATTTCCTTGTACTAGACATGTTAATCAACAGGTTTTTAAAAATATATATATAATAGTTTATTTTTATAACATTTTGTGCCTTTTTTCCATCCCAGTTGTAATCCCCATGGACTTCCCATCACCAATTCACTTGTGTTGTGTGCCATCACCCGTGCACTCCCCCTCTGCCCAATTTTTGATCATCCAGTATTTTTCTTTTTCTTTCTGGCTTATTTCACTAAGCTTGATCCTTTCCAGCTCCATCTATGTTGCTGTAAATGGTATGAGTTTATCTTTTTTTGATTGCTGAGTAATATTCCATTGTGTGTATGTACATCTTTTTAATACAGTCATCTACTTTTGGGCATTTGGGTTGATTCCATGTCTTTCCTATTGTAAATAAAGTAACAATAAACATGGGGGTAGGTGCAGGTGTCTTTCTGAATCAGTGTTTATGTGTCTTTTGGGTAGATATGTAGGAGTGGAATTGCTGGGTAATATGGAAGCTCCATTTTTAGCAGTTTGAGAAACTCCCAAACAGTTTTCCATAGTGGTTGTACTAGTTTGCATTCCCACGAGCAGTGCAGGAGAGTTCTTTTTTCTCCACATCCTTGCATTTGTTGTTGCTAATTGTTTGAAGATGTGCCATTCTCACTGGTGTGAGGCAGTACCATATTGTGGTTTTAATTTGCACCTCCCTCATTACAAGGTTTACCAGGCCCACAACCCTCCTAAAAATGCCTTCCTCCACTAAACTCTGTTTAATATTACCTAACTATAATCTCTGTAGTAATCAAAGCTGACTAGACACTGAACCAAAGGCCATCAACCTGTTTTGACCAGTGAAATGTCTATGATAAATTCTACTGGTTCCTGTCTATAACACTTCCACATTCCCTGATCTACTTTATGCTGACAGCACCTGCTATGTTCAATCTAAGGAACATAAGGCAAATTGGATGTACATGGAAGTTAACATCCCTGGAATCAGCCCTCAGTGAGTGACAGGTGTGAGTTAGGGGACAAATAACCATCTTCTTTGCCTCTAAATTGGGGTAACTATGAGAAATAATCTATATGGTCTATGAGAAATAATCTATAATCTATACGGTCTTTGCCTCTAAACAGGGGTAACTATGAGAAATAATCTATACAGCCTCCCATAGGAGTGAAATCCAGTTGCCTATAGAAATAACCTGCTTAAAATGAATCCTTTCCTGACTTCCCTTGCTTTTCTCAATTCTCTATACCCCTAAAAATGCTTTTAGCAGCCATTTACCAAGTTAACTACCAGTTAAGTCATTGCATCCAAGTGAGTTTCTGCAGAACCCAACTACTTAAATGTCACAATAGTTATTTATAAAGTCAACAGATACACATAACCGGGAATTAAAAATGGAAATACATATATTTAAAAACTATTGCAGTTATAGAAAGGAAAAGAGATGTGTAAACACTATTTGAACCAAATGACAGAATATCAGAATGAAGATGTAAAAGTACATGCCTAGTGGCATTACCCTTTGGATCTAGAACCACACTCCATTCTAATCTGGATTAGACTATGCCCTTTTACAGGTGTTCTTGGATTTCCAAAAGATTTTTTCACTCTAAAATTTTACATGTGCCCTAATAATAATGAAAGCCAACATTCCCACCCCATACCTACCTGAATTTATATTAAGAATCTCTGTTCTGTGACACTAAGCTGCAACAGGGGAGGCATCAACTTTGTGTGTGTGTGTGCATACAGAGCTGGGGCATAAGCCAGAGATGTCGGGGCGGTGAGAGGCTTCACCAGAGACAGAGCAGGGAGCAGAAAAGGCAGATCCAAGGAAGTACACTGCAGAGGGGACCAGCGGGCGGCTCAAGAGAGGTCTGCTGCCATGTGGGTCACCTCCGGGAGGGGCGGGGATTAAATTCATGCTGAAGTGGCTTTAGCTTCTCAGTGCTGTGCTTTAACCCACTGAGCCACCAGGGAGGGCCCCATCAACTTTATTTATTTTTTTTTCTTCCTGTACAGCAGCTAAAATTAAGCCTCAAGTGAAGAATACTCTCCTCTGCTCAGCTCCACCCTCCTTCTGGGTGGAACCCGTAACTTCCCCTTTTACTAGGGACCACCCAGTTACAGCCCTCATGTGATAACAAATGACAACTTTATTTCAAAGCTGAATAATACCCACATATGAAAGATGAATAATATCCCACATATGCTCAGAGAATATTGTGATTATGTATCTGTCTTTCAATACAGAATCTGTGGCTTCTGCATCTTTGCTTGTTGAAAATGGTTGCAGTGCATGAGAGGGGCGTGTGTGTCTATTTTCATGCCCTCCCTCACCTTGGTGGGAATAATATTTTAGTTTTAATGAGCACATGTTTTAGGTACATCTCCAACATTTCCTAGTGTGTAATTCAGTGTGTCTATCAGTGCTTGATGGATAGTTGGTCTGAGTGAATAACTACACACCCAAATCTTCCCTTTGACTATGGAAGACACTGCTTTCTGTCATCTTCTTCCTTTAGGGAGAAAGGGAAAGAGAAAGAGAAAGGTGTAAGAGGGGAAGAATGCACTACAGTGTTGAAAGTTTCATTTCAATACTGACAGTTTTGGGGTGTGATAGAGGATTACAACAACCTTTCAATCATGTTTTTGTAGCTGTTGCCATGATAGTTGGAGTTGTAGGAATTTATTAGAGTGTAGGGAAAATACAGAGAAGTAAATATAGGTACAACACTCCATGACATTCCACTCAGAAACATCTTTGAGGACTTATCCCAGAAGCTAAGGAAATAAAGGAAAAGATACACAGCTGGGACTACATCAACTAAAAGGTTCTGTACTGGGTCTCCCTGGAGGCACAGGGGTTAAACTCTCAGGACTTTCAAGCTGTCTACAGCCACTGCAGAATGAATTCCATCCCTGTTCAGGGAGCTGACTTACATGGCTCAACAGACCTCTCCTGTTTGTCCAGTGCACCTGTCAGCAGTGCATTTCAGTAGATCTGCCTGTTCTGTCCCACTCTGTCTCTGGTGAATCCTCTCAAACCCTCCAGACACGCCACCCCCTGCCGCACCTCTGGCCTATACCCCAGTTCTTATAAGCATGAATAAATGAAAACAAATCTTAAAAATAAATTAAAGTTCTATATAGCCAAAGGGACAATACCAAAGTGAAGAGACAGCCCAGAGATAAGGAGAAAATTTTCACTCCATACAAAAGATAAGGGACTGATCTCAAAGAACATTGCGCCACCAGGGAGGGCCCCATCAACTTTATTTTTTTTCTTCCTGTACAGCAGCTAAAATTAAGCCTCAAGTGAAGAATACTAGGATAACATTTGTTAATATTTGTATAATTAATATGTGTATAATTATCAAAAGAAGGGAATTTTTTAAAGGTATTTATAAATGTACTCAGGATCAGAACTGCTCTTTTCATCATAGCTATGAAAAACGAGAAAAGGGCCCTCCCTGGTGGCACAATAGGTAAGGAGGCAACATTGCAAGCAAACCACAGCTGCTTCAGTGTGAGTTCGATCCCCAGCCTGGAGGTGATCCACATGGCAAGGCAGACCTCTCCTGACCCCCAACCACCGCTGTTCCCCTCAGCCATGTACTTCATCCATCTGCATGTTCTGGTCCCCACTCTGTCTCTGGTGAATCCACTTACCACCTATGCACCTCTGTGCCGTACCCCAGTTCTATATTCATAAGTAAATAAAGCTTAAAAATAATTAAAAACTGGCCCTCCCTCGTGGCACAGTGGGTTAAAGCACTGCACTGAGAAGCTAAAGCCACTTCTGCATGAGTTCGATCCCCGCCTGCCCCAGAGGCGACCACATGGCATAGCAGACCTCTCCTGACCCGCACACTGCTTCCCCTCAGCAGTGTACTTCATCGATCTGCCTGTGCTGCTCCCCACTCTGTTCCTGGTGAATCCTATCACCCTCCGCATCTCTGGCCTGTACCCCAGTTCTGTACAAATAAATAAATCTTTAAAAAATAAATAAATAGATAAATAGATGGGACTACATCAAGTTAAAGAGCTTCTGTACAGCAAAAGAAACATTATTAAAAACAAACAGAAAGATCACTAATTGGGAAAACATTTTCTCACACAAAAGTAGCGATAGG
>NW_004567124.1:13934843-13938353 GCF_000260355.1 Condylura cristata | reverse complement strand
AAATAAATAAATAAATAAAAACTGGGAAAATTAGTTCCTTTTTTTGTCCCTCAGAAAAAGTACTTGATCAAATTATTATACCTTATATGTTGTATGTCCTCTTCTGGGGATTGTGCTCTCTTTCCATACTCCTTTCCTATATACATATATTCCTTTGGTCAACTACTTGTCCCTCAATTCATCAGGCTATTTCTCTGCCTCCAAGAAGGTAGATGCCCTTCAAATTGGTCAGTTTTAATTTTTTTTATTCAAGGTGGGTTGCATATGACCTAAGATCAAAATTCTGCCTCTTCATTTTATGAATGAACTATGAAAAGAGATCCTCTTCATCTCCTGAGTTCACCAAGCTATGGCAAACTTGATTTTGTTTATACCTATTGCTCATACCTCATTGCCACTAACCCCAATAAGGAAAGCCCACATTCAGCAGCTAGAGCCAATACATGTAATTTTACCCATAGGGAATATATTAGTGGACATCAACTGCAAACATATATTTGTGAAGGCACAGCCTCAATGGCAAAGGAAACAAACCAAAAACAATTAAGTAGGACTACAGCAATCAAAGAACCTTTTATATCTTTAAAGAAACAACCCCAAAAAGAAAAAGGTAACCAACAGATTAAGAGAAGATATTTGAACATCATGAATCTGAGAAGGTTAAATTCCAAGATGTATAAGGTACTTAAATAACCCAATAACAAAATCCAGGCAACCAGGCAAGAGACCTAAGTAGACACTTTGCTAAAGAAACCATTCAAAATGTAAAACCACAATGAGATATCATCTCACCCCTGTGAGAATGGCCCATTTCAATAAGAACAGAAAGAGTTGGAAATGTTGGTGAGGATGTGGAGAAAAAGGAACTTTTGGGCCTTCCCAGGTGGTGTAATGGGTTAAAGCACAGCACTGCAAGTGAACCACAGCCGTTTCAGTGCCAGTCCGATCCCCAGCCCCAGAGGTGATCCAAATGGCCTGATTGACCTCTCCTGACTTGCCCGCTGCTCCCCCCAGCACTGTACTTTGTCAGTAGGCCTATTCTGCTCCCCACTCTGTCTCTGGTGAATCCTCTCACCGCCCCTCACCTCTAGCCAGCACTCCAGTTCTGTATGCATAAACAAATAAAGCTTAAAAAAAAATAAAAAAGCAATTAAAAAAAGAAAGAAAAAGGAACATTCATCCACTTTTGGTAGGAATGCAATTTGGTACAGCCTCTATGGAAAATGGTATGGTGATACCTTTAAAAAATAAAAATGGAAATTCCATGTGATCCAGAAATACCTGGGCTATGTATTTCCCAAAGCATATGAAAACACTAATATGAAAAGATTTATGCCTCCTATGTTCAGAAAGTAAAAGATATTAGGTGGTTTAACTTATCTGTATAATATAAATAACCAAAAATATACACTAAATAAAGCATAGCAAAAAAATTCTAACACCGTGAGAAATATACTTAGTGCCAGAGGGAATGGAGGGAGGAGGAGAAGAGGTGATGAACAATAAAGAGGTGATGAACAGTGGAGAGGTGATCAGATATTGGCACAGTTTTGCTGGAGAGTAAGTGAAGCACGTGCACATATAGAGGAGTAAGGCACAGCCCATAAGTTGTATAGATATGTAAACAATTGACTAATTTTTGAAATTTCCATTTATGTTTTTAGTCATTTTGAGATTGTTCTATCACTTGCCACCAAAACAAACAAACAATAAAACTAGCTATGTATACTTAAACAAAGGAAAAAAACTAACTCTAAAGCTGTCAGGAATACTTTAAAATTTAAGCCCTCTGCCCCCCCCCAACACACTCACAGAGTGGCCTCTCTGGTGGCACAAGGGGTTAAGTCTAAGCACAATGAAGCTATCACCAGCCACTGCAACACAAGTTGATCCCCAGGCAGGGAAGTGACCCACATGGCGCAGCAGACATTTCCTGTTTCACCCACTGCTCCTCTCAGCAGTTTCAGTCAATCCACCTGTTCTGCTCCCCACTCTGTCTCTGGTGAGTCCTCTCACTCACTATCCCCCCACAACACCTTTGGCCAATACCCCAGTTCTTAGAAGCATAAATAAAATAAAAAAATTTTTAATTAAAAAAAATCTTCCTACAAACACTCCACTCACACCCAAGTCCTTAGAGTCTGATAGAACATCAGTAGCAGGCTATGACTGTCTCCCACTGCACTGTGTGTTAGTCTGGGAGCCTGTAGCAAGGGCCATTGTGCACCAGATGGTTATTTATAATAGATATTAAGAAATATCCAACAGAAGGAATTTCAGAGAGAACAGAGAAGATTCTTACACAGTGCATAAAGAAATTATGAGAAAAATGTTAATACTTCTCCATAGAAGTCAGTTGAATACAAAACTTTTTCTTCCCTGATATCAAAGGGTGTGGATAAACTTAGCCAAATGTGATGGCTGACTTTTTCCCAAAGCCTTTAATATATGTATCTGAGTAAATCAAAACAATCTAAATGTCTTCTGTCTAGTTTCACTTGGTTGTCTCATTAATCTTAAACTGTTAGAGCTTCCAAAGCTGATCTTCTTTTAATGCCTCTTATCAGTGTAATATCTCCACCATTTATCCAATTTATGTGTGAGCAAGAAACCTGGTGTTATCTTTACCAGCTTCTTTGCCTTCTTCCATAGCCAATTAATTACAACATGAATTCATTTTATCTTCTAAGTGTCTATTGAATCGTGCTGCTTATTCCCAGTTCTGCTGCCACTACTTCTAATTTTTCATCCTAGACTACTGCTACTCTCCTCTTACTGCCCTACAATCTGTCCTCTATTCTAAATGCGACAGTGTGTGTGTGTGTGTCTGTGTGTGTGTGTGTGTGTGTGTGTAGGTCTTTTAGTGATTTCCTTGTCTCTTATTTAAAACTCTTCAAAATTATGTTGACACCTAATTGCTATACAAAATCCATCTGCCTTCCTTAGGGTAACAGCATCCTAAATTTCCTTTAGAAAAGCACCCCTTCAGCAGGTGGTTTAGGATTACTCCCACCTCGAGGTACATAGTTGTGGATTCCTTGATGGGCATATTCTCCTCTAGCCACAGAGATTGTTTTAAAGAACAGTACTTAACCCATGCCTAAACCACTTAGAGAAATTGGTTTTAGGTGGGCATGTAATTTAAACTGATATAATCAAGGACACTGATTGGTTCTTTGACCATCATGGCAACCAGTCTAAAGGAAAAAAAAAGAAAGCAGAGCTAAGAGACCCATAGAATCAGAAATAGAACATGAAGTCATTATTTTCCTATGAATAAAGCTGGTTAGGTGGGGTCTACATTCTGAACTTCACAATTACCTAACACAATGACATTTTTTTTCTTAAAAAATGGATTTTCTATCACTTGCATCTGAAACATTGCTAGTCAATACACATCCAGGTTAATGTTATCACTACATGTTAGAAAAAGGCAAAAATCCTTAACAAAACTTGACACACATTTGTTCCCTGGGCTCAAGTCATGAAGTTCTACCTTTTTTTTTTTTT
>NW_004567124.1:13916348-13933918 GCF_000260355.1 Condylura cristata | reverse complement strand
TTCTTCTTTGGAGAAGTGTCTTTTTAGCTCTTCTGCCCATTTTTTGATGGGGTTGTTTATTTTTGTTGAGTTTCATCATTTCTTTGTATATCTTTGTGATCAATCCTTTATCGCTAGTTTTGTGTGAGGAATTTTTTCCCATTCAGTGTGATGTCTGTTTTTTGTAATGTCTCTTTTGCTGTACAAAAGCTCTTTAACTGATGCAGTCCTATCTGCACCCTACTGTTGCATTGGGTGCTGTATCTTCAAAGATGTTACTGAGGTGTATGTCATGTAATGTTCATGAAGTCCTACTTTTAACCTCTGTTCATGCCTTTCCCTCTTCCAAGATCCCTTCTGACCTTCTACATACATAAATATTATGCTTATTCTATTTATCCTTTAGCTCTCACATCAAATGCCTTCAGTGCCTCAAACAGACTAGATCCTTATTCTTTACTTTCAAAGCACAATAAAGTTTCAATTTTGACACTTATAGGTACATATGTAATGCTTATTTGTGAAATTATTTTACAAAGTCTTTCTCTCTCAGCTAACTATAGCAACACAGCAGAAGTTCTTTTTCACTCACTAATTACAATCCCTGATACCTAGTAAAAGCTTTATTTTTGTTATTGTTAAGGAAGTCAAGGAGAGCACAACATTCTCTTAGCATAACTTCAAATAAATCACATTTTATCAAGTGAAATTTGGATTTGCATTTGAAAACCAGAAAATCACAGTGAATATCACTGGCTCACTTATAAGATAAAAGAGGTTAGTAAAATTTATTCTAGTCATAGTGGGAAGAGTTTTCCTGATCATATCCAAGCAATTTGTAAGAAAGAAAAATTTTAAATAGAGATATCAGAATCATGTACTATTTTATCTAGAAAATAAATTTAACAGCTATGTTAACATCCTTGTAGGATGAAAGGTTGGAGGACAGATTTGTTTTTAATGTAATTCAGCCAAAGGGAGCAGAATATGATCAAGATATTGTGTTAGAAGTAGTTGGAGTGATTTGAGGGGAGGGAGGGTAAGTGGGATTTTGAACAAAGTTCCTCCTCTATTTAAAGCTGCAATAAGAAGTCAACAAATGTTTGTAGTTTCATTTTAATGGTGGATCAAATCTCAATGCACAGGCTTTTAGTTACTGGAAAAATAATTAGGAATGATTACACTGATTTTGTTAACCTATAAATTGCATCATGGTTAAAAGATAATTTTTGATGAATTTTACTTTTAAGAGGTCATATTTCTGCATGAATATTTTTTCCTGATGTTTCATCCTCACATTAGAGGAATAATGTTGTGTATGGGAAGGTTAAGTTGATGGTATTGTTGGTCTAATGAGACTTTTATAAATGTAATAAAATTATTATATATTTAGTGAAATAATACTTTTTGTTATTTTCAATAATGATTAATTTTAAAAATGACTCAGTTTGAAATAAACTATGATTTTATAATTAAGCACTCCTAGAAGAGTAAAATCATATTATATCTCTAAATATTTGTCAAATTAAATACCTTCACTATTTACTTCTGCCAAAACTAAGTTCTCCTTGGTTTTTCACAAAACCTTGACCTCATATCTTACAACCATAATACTCTGTTGCTAATTAATTATCTAACCAAGGATCCATTATCAATATCCAAAATTCACCTGAAAATCATTTTAAAATACTCCCAAACTCCCCTATTCATAATCTTCCACTACTAAGACTGACTTAGAAAATAAGAAAATCTAAGGAAACTCAAATTTGAAAACAGTTTCTCTATATTCATGCTCATACAACATAACTCATAATAATGAGAAAGTGGATGCAATTCAAGGATAACTGATGATGAATAACAAAATGTGATAATTATATATACAGTGGAATATTATTCAACTTTATAAGGGAACACAATTCTAACATAAGCTGTACAAATATGAACATTGAAGGCATTATGCTAAGTGAAATAAGTCTAGTCTCAAAAGAATAACTATTGTATAACCCCACTCATCTGAGATATGTGGAATAGTCAAATCCCTCAAAAGAGAGTAGAATGATAGTTGCTAAGGGAGAATAGGATGAAAAGTTCTTGTTTAATGGCTGTAGAGTTTTAGTTTTGAGAGATGAGAATAGCTTTAGAGTTGGATAGAGGCAATGGTTGCAAAACAATATGAACGGATTTAAGAACACTGAACTATGCATTTAAAATGGTTAAGATTGTAGACATTATACCATGTATATCAGAAATGCATATATTTTATGTGGTAAAATAACCACAATTTTAGAAAATGGTCTAGATGTGGAAAATGTTGGTCTCAGTCATTGTGTGTGTGTCCCTTATTCTTTATTGTCGTAATTTTTATTAATAAATTCCTTTATAAATATTTACTAAGTATTGCCATATACCAGGCATCTTTCTAGATGCTGAAGACACAGCCATGACTCAAACAGAAAAATCCTTGTTCTCAAAGCATCATATTGCTATTGTATTTGATGCTATATTTGTAAGAATTAGATGTAATATGAAAAAATATCTCAATTTCCAATGGCTTTAAGCAATGGCTCATGATGGTACCCTTTCACATAAAATGTCTATTGGGCAACTAGGTAGCTTCTAGTTTTCTTCTTTATCAACCCTATGGTGTGACTATATAAGCAGGGTCCAAGGTAACAGCTATATATCTAGTCATTTCTCGTAGAGTAGGAGAAATAACGCCTACTCTAGGAATATTCTCTAGAATTGGGAGTTCATTGACTATCTATAACTATCAATTGATTGATAGTTATCTAGCTAACTAAATATTTATCTAGCTAAAATTAGCAGGTATTTATATAGCTAAAATTCAAAGGTTTTCTTACTGAAAAAGAGAAGGATACTGTAGAACTTATGAAACTCTGGAACAATTATTTTCCCAGCAGATATTGACTCTTTGGAAGGCTTAGAAAATTTATAGAGCATAAAATAAATAAGAGATTAAAAGAACATTTCAGTGGTAGGTCTCTGAGAGTTTCACCCCTTAACATGCCACTTCCTACTGAAAGGGATTGCCTTCCAGCATCGGCCAACAAATTTTTTCTATAAAGGGCTAGATAGTAAGTATCTTAACTTTTACTATCAACAGATTCTGTCAACCACTCTACTCTGCTGTGATTAAATGAAAAGAGTGATATAAAATCAGTAAATAAATGAGTGTGGTGTTTCCAATAAAACTTCACCTATAAGAGATAAAGGATGCTGTGTTTGGCTTATAGTCCATACATAACCAACTCCTGCCTTACATAACAATATAAAAACTCTTAGAAGACCTTTCTAAATTATTTATATATTTTATATTCTTATTACCTTCATGAGCTAGTAATTAAAGCCAAAGATTTGATTGAGATCCCTCAGGAAAATGTGGATTTTGTTCATACCATTATGTTAACCATTGAAACAACTAGAGGTAACAGTTAACCATTAGGGGTTATTGTGGAAATTTGCCAGTTGTGGCAAATATTCTTTTCCATTATTTGAGTTGTCTGTTCACTTTCTTGATAGTGTCTTATAAAGCATGAATATTTTAAATTGTGATAAAGTTCAATGTTTCTGTTTGTCTTTGGTTGCTTGTGGTTTTGATGCCATAGAGACTAAAAAATCACGTGTGATATAAGACGACAACAATTTCTACCAATTTCTTCCACAAGTTTTATAGTTGTAAAGATATCTAGGTTTTTAATTCATTTTTGATTAATTTTTGTGTATGGTGTGAGGTAGGATAAAACTGTAGTCTTTGTGTACAGATATCATTCTCCTATCAAGTTTTCTTAAAGAAAGTATACTTAGGGTAGGCCTTCCTGGTAGCCTAGGGGTTAAGCCTCAGCACTACCACTGCCAAAGGCCTGAGTCCAATCCCCCACCAGGAGCTGGCCTACATGGCGCAGCAGACCTCTCCTGTCCAGTCTGTTGCTCTCCTTAGCAATGTATTTCGGAAAATCTGCCTGTTCTGCTCCCCATTCTGATGCTAGTGAATCCACTCTCCCCGCAAACTGCCATATGTCTGGCCTACACTCCAGTTCTTCTATACAAAAACAAAAATATATATATATTAAAAAAAAAAGAAAGTATACTTAGCTTACATTCAATTTTCTTGGCAAATTTATTGAAAATCAACTGCCACTAATATAAGGGTCTATTTCTGGACTCCCAATTCTATAAATATATCCTTATGCCAGTCCACACTTGTTTTTACTATCCAGAATGATTATTTTTTCAGTATGTTGGATAATACAGGTTTTATTTATGTAATCACTTATGAAATATTTATTAACCACTTTCTATGTGTCATGCACTATACATGGGGCTTAGGCAGGAGTGAAGGGGATATTGTCATTTAAATTAGCCCTAGTGTTGCAAACCCACCAAGGGGTGCACTGACTGCTACGTTCCCGGTGCCCAAACGCTGTGGTCTGAAGTCCGAAGTCTGTTTATTAGGATTACCTATGGGTGTATATATAGGGTCTGTAGGTGCAGGGAAAAACAGGAAATGTGCCCGATGCAAAGGGTGGGAGTGCATGTTTGTACCAGACCTGGGGCTTCTTGTAGCTTCTACTTGAAACAAAGTAGTGGGCTGCAGCTATTTACAGGACAGAGTACACTATGCTCTGCTGACTTGTTTGTTGGCCTTACTGGGGAGTGTGCTCACCCATGCCAGGGCAGACAGGTGCACTTGTGGTCCTGCAGAATTAGCCACACTCTAGGTATAGTTAAATCTCCTTGTATATATTTTCTCAAATACAATTCCCTGGTGAAAGTTTCTTTTGATCTGTGTATCCATAAACTTGCTGTGTTGACAACACTGCACTGACAAACAGGAGTTGTGGAGCAAGCTGTAGGACGCATGATGCCAAAGAGCAAGATCCGGGCCTTTTTATTGACAGAACAAGAATACAGCATCAGTTGTGAGGGGAAGGAGGACAAGAGGAGTCAAACCAGAAAAAGTGCCCTGTTGTCTATAGTATCAGGGGTTGTGAGTCTGCCCCTCAGCTCAGGCACTTCTCATCTGCTTGATGATTCAGTATTGTAATAGTGATCAAGCCCTAGAACCCCAGCTAGGGTTGCAATCTTACAACAAGGCATTCCAATGAGCAGCTTCTAGTGTCCCTTGTCATACATTAGTCCTCGCCCCCCAAGCATTATGTCATACCTCATCATGATGTGTAAGTCGGGAGTAAGTTTATACATCAGTCTTCAGTCCCCCCAATTCCCACCCCCACACATTCCTGGTTGTATCTCACCATGTAAACCATTCCCACTGTGATCATGCTTTCTGCTCATGATTGATTTGAAAGGCACCTTTTAAGTGCATTAGCTATGACTGGTTGACTGGGCAGTTCTGAACTTGTATAGGAATGAAGAACTGCAGGTAACAAAATGGTGGCCAAACAGGCCATTTAGGAGTAGCAGACTCACATAAACTACAGATAAAAAAATAAATCTCTCTCATGCACATTCCCAACATACACTGATGGGACAAGCATAAAATAACTGCTATAAACACTGCTATTCTATGGTGGGGGGGGGGCTAGGGGGAGTTTACCTGATTCATAACAGAACTGAAATCCAAGTGAGCATACGTTGCTGGTTCTTTGATTTAAGGATCAGTCCTACTGTCTGAGACTGACTTGCCAAAGTCCAACAAGGTTCCAAGACTCTTCTTTGACAGACAAGTGGCATATCTTCAAGGTGAAGATATGAGACCAGAAATAATCTAGTCACTTTGGGAAACATGGGAGACCTAGGAAGATACTCTTTCAATACAGCTGCATAAAAATTTCATCTCAGCTTTGCCTCTAAAGAACTCAGCTATATCAGTTTCCACTGCTGCTCTAACAGACTGTAAGAAAGAATCTACTCCATGCTTTTCCCCTAGCTGGAGATTTGCTAAAAATCTTTAGCTTTCTTTGGTTTATAGAAAATATCTTCATCATCACATGGAATTTTCTCTATGTGCACATCTCCATGTCTAAATCACCCTTTTTATAAGGACACCAATCATATTGTATTAGGGTCCACTCTAATGACATCATTTTAACTAATTACATCTGCAATGAACCACTTTTCAAATGTGGTCATATTCTAAGTTACTCAGGTTAAAACTTCAAAATACAAATTGGAGAGACACAATTAAGCCTGTATCACTATGCTACAACATAAGACATAAAAGTACCTATTTTAGGGCCCTCTCTGGTAGTGCAAAGGGTTAGAGTGCAGCACTGCAAACTAGCTGCAGCCACTTCAGTGTGTGAGTTTGATCCCCAACCCCGGAGGTGACCCACATGGTGCAGCAGACCTCTCCTGACCTGCCTGCTGCTCCCCTCAGCAGTGTACTTCGTTGATCTGCCTGTTCTGCTCCCCACTCTTATCTGGTGAATCTTCTCACTGCCCCTGCACCTCTGTCCTATACCCCAGTTCTGCATGCATAAATAAATAAATCTTTTTTTAAAAGTACCTATTTTATTGTAAATCACTAGTACTTATTATAAAAATTAACTGAAAATAATACATAGGAAGTTCCAAACAACTGCTAAGTGATTAATAAATGTTAGCCAATATTATTGTTTGTCATTGAATAGAGACTGACTGAGTGCTTAGTACATGTCAGTAAATAGTGAACATTTTTGGGTCTTGTGTACCTGAAACTCACTTCATCTTTTTCTGGTAAGAATGCCTTGAAACAATTCCTTTGCCAGGTCTTGGTAAGGCAATCATTCAAACAATCAGACCTTCTTTGAGCAAGAGGTGCGTAAATGGATGACTCAAGGATGCTGTTCAGATGTTGTACCCAAAAAGTATGTCTCAAGCAGAAAAACTACAGACTTGTATCACTTATGCTGAGAAAAGTGCCACAGAAAAGACTGACCACTAGTTTCTGCTATCTGGTTACTTAGAACTCTTTAAATTTCTCTTCATAGCCTGGTAATTCACTTTTTCTTTAACTCTCTGTGCTACTCCATATCCTTGAGCACATTCCTTGTTCTTGATCACTGGAGTTTCTTTTACATAGGAAGAAATAGATTGAAATAGAAATTGAATGCTAGAAGTACCTGTTACAACTCACACTTGGAATGACAAATTTAGATTTGAAAAGCTCATGGCGAGGCAGGAAACCATAGATTCCCCTTCTCTGGATGGGGAATAGTTCCCTTCATCAGCCTTTTGTATCTGGAGTTTCAGGATATGTGTCTATCCAGTCTGGAGATTTGGGACAGTCAATTAAAGAATATCTTTTGGTTAACTCTCTGTATATTTTTCTCAGTAAAAGACAACTGGCTCTTCAGTAATCAGAAGGAGAACAGAAACTTCTCAGGGAAGTCCTTCCTGTCTATGAGCTATGGTCAAAGACAGTCAGATAATCTTGAATTCTGCTCCTTTGGCAACACACAATTCTCTCTTTCAAGATAAACTTAACTGAAGCAAAGTACAGGATACATAAGAAGGACCCTAGGCAAAGTCTTACTAAGTACTTCTCTCTGGGTCTTTGTAGCTCAATCAGGTCTTCATTTAACCCCACTTAGAGCCCATCCACTGAAATATATGGAACAGAGGAGTCCACCTTACTCTTGAATCTTCTATTCAAGCTACTGTTTGTCACTGCTCATGGAAATGTACAAAACAGAGACCAAGGAACAGAGAGAATGGTAGATCTCTCAGACCTGTTACAATAAGAGAGGATATCCTAGCACTGGATGTGGATGGAAAGCCTACTAGGTGTCTAAGTAAATTGTATCCCCAGAAAAAAACACCCCCCAATTTAAAGCACTCTCCAGGCTCCTGACCTTGTCTCAACAGAAAATAGGTTCCTGCACCCCCATGTTTATTGCTACTTTATTTACAACTAGAAAGACATGGAAACAGCCTGAATGCCCAAAAGTGGATGACTGGATTAAAAAGATGTGGTACATATACACAATGGAATATTAGTCAGCAACTCAAAAAAAAAGAAAATGAACACATGCCTTTTGCAGCAACATGGATGGAGCTGGAAAAGATCATGCTTAGTGAGATAAGCCAGAAAGAAAGGAAAAATACCAGGTGGTTTCACTCATAGCTGGAGTATAACAGACCAGGAGAGAAAATAATAATAATGATGAACAGCTATATACAGGAGACATTTTATGCGGGGGAGTGGGGAATGGGATCAAAAGTGGGACGGGAGGAGGGAAATGCACTGGACTATGGTGATGGCACATGGGTGAACTAGTGGTGGATAGCCCATGGGGATAACAACTGAGATGGAAAAATGCACAAAATGATGTAAAAATAAACTATTATATTATTTAAAGAGAAAGAAAATAGGTTCCAAAATTAAGTACCAGTGTCCTTCTCACCCAAGAAGTTTATTCCGCCATTTTTAGTTCCTAGAAGGCAGGATGTGATAAATGTTGTTGACAGTGATCTTCTAAACTATTTCTTCCCCTCCCCTTTCCACATGGTATTTTTGTAATTGAGATATACTTATCTCCTTACATCACTGTAAATTAGGTGAAATTTATCAGTTAGCTATAATCTGCCAGCACACAACTAAATATGCTGGACCAACCTGAGAGTTACATCTCATATTAATCAGGGTTCACAGGGTTCCAAGGCCCATGAACCAGAGCACTGATATCTACTGATAGAAGAAGATAAATGTTCCACCTCAAGCAGATAGAAAATCCCCCATTCCTTTGCCTTTTATTTTCTACTTAGGGCTTTCAATAGACTTGATAAAGCCCACTTAAAGGGGAAGGAGATCCCCTTTACTTAGTCTATTGATTCAAATATGGACCTCTGCTAGAAATACCCTCACAAACATGTTTTACCAGCTATCTGGGCATACCTTTGCCCAGGGACACAATTAGACATCACATAGATATTGCTGAGAAACCATAGAGCTGAAAACAATATCTGACATAGAGCCTGGGCAGGCAGTTTTGTGTATACGTGGAAGAGTTGCACTGTTGTGGTTAGGAATACTTATGACAATGTGCATTAGAATAAGAGTGCATAGTGTGGATACTGAACCAGTAGGAAAATTGAATAAGGAGCTATTGTTGGGCCCTCCCTGGTGGCACAGCGAGTTAAAGCACAGCACAAAGAAGCTTAAGCCACTTCTGCATGAGTTCCATCCCCGCCTGCCCTAGAGGAGATCCACATGGCGAAGCAGACCTCTCCTGACCCGCCCACTGCTCCCCTCAGCAGTGTACTTCGTCGATCTGCCTGTTCTGCACCCCACTGATTCTGGTGAATCCTCTCACCCTCCACATCTCTGGCCTGTACCCTAGTTCTGTAGGAATAAGTAAATAAATTTAAAAAAGAAGAAGAAGAAGCTATTGTTTTTGCTTGCCCAGCTTCACAATTTCCCTTTATAAAATCTTTCTTCCCCATGCTTGAATCAAAGAGTTCTAGAAGGGCGGGGATTTCACTCCTCCATCTTGGTTGGCGTATAACTCAGATGTGGTGTGTTAATTTATTCCATACCCTTGGCACAAAGAATGATTCAGGAAAGCTTATGTGATCCAAGTCACATCAGGAGAGTCAGACACACTCTTTACACAGGGATGGCATGTCTGATGAAATATAAATTTGTAGCTCTTAGGGTGAACATGCCACAATTTCAGGAAGAATGGAGCTTGGGCAGAGGAATGCAGAATGAAAGTAAGAGATAATAAATATCCTTTTTGCTTATCTATTTGGAGTAAATGTAATTGGCATTTGTCTGGAGCCCAGCACATTATGAACACTCTCTCTTTGATTAGGAAGTTTCCTTCCTCCCCATGTTACAAGGCAGAAAGCATGCCTTCCTCCTAGGTGGGCACAAACATGTGACCAGGTCCTGTTGGTCATCCTTGGGAAATTTCCTTTGAGGAAAGACCAATGAAAGAAATGACACATGATATTCATTTTGACATGAGAGTGATATATCACTTGTCCTTCAAGGTGGCACTAATGAGTCTTGTTACAGACCTGGCAGTAGCAACCTGCATTAGTAAAACTAAGGTCCTGCTGACAGTGGAAAATGTAGCACTGAGTGGTAGGAGAAGGTGATGGAAGCAGTAGCTATGTCTTATAGCTGTATTAGGTGGTATCCTGGAAGGTCAGTTTGAGTATGGCTTTCTAGCCTTCCTGGAAATTTTGTCACCTAACAAACATCCTTTTGTAAAATTTTCAGGTGGCTTAACCAATCAAATTTCTGTCACTTCCAACCAAAACTTCTACTAACAAAAATCAGTTATAAAGATGGATCAATGATGACAATTCTGTGAAGCAGGCATTATAATCCCCATTGCAGAGATGAAAATATAGACTTAGCAACAGTAGGTACATCCTACCCAAATCACATAGTTAGTAAATCCTAAAGCAGAGATTTGAAGTTGGTTTGGAGGTGAGTGTCCCCAAACTTTTTAAAGTATGCCATCTGAAATATGTTTTCAGAAATAATCTTATGACAGCGTAGGTTGGCTTGCCCAAAATTCATCCCAATCTCCTTCTATTGTGCCTTCCCCACACTCCAGAGACTGGAAAGTAATATTTTCCAGGCTTATTTGCAAATATGGACTATGATTTAGGCTTAGCCATTTAGATACATTTGTGAAAACTGAATTTAGCATTATTTCAAGGTCAAGAAGGAAACTGGATCAAAACAGGGGTGGAAAGTACACAAGGGACTATAGTGATGGTGCACAGATGAATTGGTGGTGGGAATTTCTTGGGGACCATACACAAAATGATAAAGCATACATTGTATGAAAATGAATATTAGTGTAAAAAACATATTTAAAAATATATGATTAAGTCAAATATGGATGAAAGCAATACCAAGGGCTTTGCTTTGATGATGCAAATCAGGAACACATGGCACACAACAGAGGCTATTACTTAGTGACTCCTGAACTACGATAAGGCAGTGGGATTTTGGAGCTCAAAGGTGGGACAATGGTCTCTAGATCTCCCAGCTTCCTAACTGTGGCAGACATAGATGTCCAGACAGGTCAGTTCTTTGGAGGCCTTCTGGAAGTTATTTGTGGAAGAACAGCCTAGAGTCCTCTCCTCAAATCCTTTTAACTATGAGCATCTAATTCCTTATATTCAGTCATTTTCTGCTTGAACTACAAGACAGGCTTTTATGTTCTACTCCTGGATTCTATCAAATACAATCATGTAGAAAGGTCAAGTACTATACCGCCAAGCAGAACTACATAGAAATTCTCATCTTTTCTCAGATTGAGGAATTTCTCAATTAAGGGAAAAAGTATGTATTCAAGGTAAATTGATGTATTTCAGTAAGAAGCACCATGGCCTTTTTAATCTTGCCACACTTGTAGCTCAAGAAACTGAATGTATCAGTCAGGGTACAGGGAAGAAATAAATAGCTCATCCAAACTGGATAGTTTGGGAAGATTTGGATTAAGACTCATTTTCGAAGATAAGCAGGAGCACAGAGTTATGCAGTGCCCCTAAACCCAAGACTACAACAAAATGAAGCCTGTTGTGGATGTACTAAATATTTGTTTCCCTGCCACAAAGGTCATATGTTGACATGCCTACCCACAATATGATGGTGGGAATTTCAAGAAGTAGTTAGATCATAAAGGTAGATCATAAAAGTATATTCTCCCATATATGGAATTCGTACACTTGTAAAAGAGACCACAGACTGTCCTCTTGCCCTTTTCCACTACAAGAGGACACAAGCTAGTAGGCAGACTAGAAGCAGGAAACAAGCCTTCATCAGACACAGATTTGCTGGTGCCATGATCCCAGACATCTGAGCTTCAGTGAACAGTTAGAAAAAAATTTCTTTTGTACAGTAAGAGATAAATTTCTATTGTTGATAAGCCATGTACTAATCATAAACTATTATTTATAAATCAATCTTTGGTAATTTGTTAGAGCAACCAAAAGCAACACAAGGCCATTAAGAACCTAAGGACAGCTATGTAGAAACGGAGCTCTCCAGAAGCTGTGACCTTAGGTTGAGCTCAGGGCAACTGGATCAATAGGAAGCATGGTGCTCTACTGTCAATCTCTTGGCCATTCTCTTAAACCAACTGAGAGTCAGAGGATAAAAGCCTGTGTTGTAGTTTTTCAGGACAACCTTCCAGATGGAAAATTATGGGGAGTAGATATGAGGAGCAAATGGTAAATATCAGCACCCCAAAGGAAAAATTCAACAACGCCAGTGTAGTAAGAGATTATAAAGAATGTAGGTTGAAATATTGTAGTGCTGCTGAATGCTTTAATATTCACAGGTTTATTTGTTCTTTTTAAAGACAGTGTATATCCTGCTCTGTGTGATGTGAGGATATTCAATTCTGTGTAGCACAGTGTCAGAGTGTGAGAAGAGGAAGGAAGCTTAGATTTTTTTTCTTTCAGTTTTATTGAGATATAATTGACATATAGAACTGTATGTGTGAGAGTGTATAACATAATGGAGTGTTTTACATATATTGTGTGACAGATCTTGTTGAACATTTCTTATTTCATAGATGAGGAACTTAAGATCCAGGGAAGTTAATTCCTCCCGAGTCACACATCCAAAATGTTGCAGGGTCAGAGTGTACACCCAGTTTAAATTGGCCCAGCACAGAGTTTCTCACAGTGTTTAAAGCTAAAAATCTGTGTTGGGCACAAGGTATACTCACTACAGAATGCCAGATTATGATTATCCATAGTCTCAGTCTTTAGCATTCCTTTGCATTGGTTTTATTTTTCTTTCTTTTCATTTTAAACATTTACCTGAGAAAGCTTAATTCAAAGATGCTTTTCCTAAAAATAACTAAAAGATATGCAGAAGGAAATTAACATAATGTATTTTATCTATAATTTATAGCGTGTGATCTAAAAGCATTGAGCAAAGCAATGCTTGTATTACAGAAAAAATTCTCCTGGGATATTTGGTTTCATTTAAAAACACCTCAGTATGGGGGGATGTGGGAGCAGCAGCCTGCGACACACTTCCATCAGGGCAAAATGTTATTCCAGTGATTCACAGCAAGAGGCCTGACAAACACTTCGAGTCAATATGAAGGTTCTTGCCATCAGGATAAAATGAGAATTGCAGTGGGTGGTCCCATTCTAGCCTCATGTCTCCTTCTACTTCTGTCCTGGCTTAGGTGGTTGCTCTGGAAACAGTGAGGTGGCAAACAAAATCATTTGGAACAACTTTTAGGAAGCCTTATGCACGAAAGTCTAATTTTTATTTGCTGCTTCCTTTTCCTCCTCTTAAAAGTGACTTTTTCAAGGCTACCTTTCCTTGAGAGGGTATACTCCTTTGACTACCTGAAAGCTGGTCTATTCTAGAGTCTTTGGCAAGGTCCAGTTGGATGACTGGACAGAATTTGGCAGATAGCAGGGGAAAGGGAAAGAGACTTCACTTATTATTCAGCTTTAGATCCCAACACAGATGGTCCTGATATCCTCCTCCCCCCACCTAAGAATTTTTCTAAAACGACACCCAAGTTTTTCTTGGCAGAAGTTGCAATTCCTGGCAAACAGTTCACTGCAGCTCTAATTATGATGACAGCTTTAATGGAGAAGATAATCATATTAAATGGTTCTTATTCAGTTCCATGTGATGAATTAGTGATTACCATGAAATGTGTTAAGCAGCCAAAAATAAGGGAGAGGGATAATGTACTGAGCTACAAGTTGAGGTTTGAGGGATTATAAAACTGGATGGAAGATGGGACAAAATTACTTTTTTTTTTAGTTTTATTTATTTTTTATATCATTCTTTATTTTGTGCATTTTCTTATCTCGGTTATAATTCCCACGGGCTTCCCACCACCAATTCACATGTGTGCCATCACCATAGTTTAGTACACTCTTCCCACCCCACCCCAGTTTGAATTCCTCTTCCCCTGTTTCCCCCTGTAAAATTTCTCTGGTTTATAGTTTTTAAAAGGAAATGAAGAGTCTAATGTCCCTGTGACTTTTTTCCGTTGTGTCTGTTAAAGAAAATTATTCTCCCACTTGTTCAAATGGTAAAGAAAACTTAAATAACAAGTATTACATTAAGAGCTGAAATTATTGCAACAGGAGAGAAATCTGGTTTAATACCCAATATGACAAGCATAAGTGAGGACTTACAGCCAACAAGGAGAGTGGGGGGGGGGGTGGTCAATGACTAGAAAAGTAGTAAGAAGAGACATCAAATGTAAGGGGATTCTTCTAAACTGACTATAACAGGATTCCTGCTGAAGGCAGGTCAAGGACTTACACAACAAAGATGAGCAATGAGAAACTTGACAGCATATCAAGGGTAATCAGTTATCAATAATGAAAGGACAGGGACCTTTCCTGTCCTGCCTCCTGGTGGCTCAGGAGCTAAAGACATAGTGCTATCAAGCTGTCACCAGCCAATGCAACATGATTTCGATTCTTGGCCGGTAGGTGACCCACATGATGTAGCAGATCTCTCCTGTCTTGCTTGCTGCTCTCTTCAGCAGTGTATTTCAGTAGATCCACCTCTTATGTTCTCCACTCTGTCTCTGGTGAATCCTCTCATCCTGCCCAACCCCCCCACACACACCTCTGGTCCCAGTTCTTGTACACATAAATAAATAGCTTTAAAAAATGAAAGGTCACACTAAATTTACATAGCATAATTGTTATAACTAGGATATGCAAGTCAAAGACAAGATGGTCTAAAATGAGGTCTGAGAATCTTTGTCAGTCTTACCTCTTGATTGTTCCTCTAAACAATGTAAGCTCATTTCTCATCTAGTCATCTTTTTTTTCTAAATATCAGCTGAAACATCTGTTGGAACTTGGTAATAGAGGATATTTGCTGAATTGTACAAGCTATCAGACATTTAATGAGGGGAATTTTTATGAAAAGAAAAAGGAAGATTAATCATTGAAACAGGCTATAAGTCCAACTTCTGTATCTAGAGAATACCAGTGAAGATTTCTGCATGTTGGACTTCATATGGAAGTAAAAACACCATTTACACTCAGGTAGATTCTCTGGTTTTTCAGTTTAAATGTGGTTTTTATTGAGTCAATGGTTTACACTGTTGTTTCTATTATGAAAGTGTTGGATTCCACCCCCCCACCCCTTTTAGGCATTGTTGCAATAATGCACCCACCACCAAAGAAGCCATAGTCCATTACAATAGATACTCGCAATCCCTCCCTTCTTTATCCTTCTCACTCCCCTCCTATTTCCTCATAGCCCTCTGGTTGCCTGTACTCCACAGTCAGGTTTCCAGGGTTACTTTTTTTCATTTGGCTTTATCAGAAACTTTGCTTTTTTTTTTTTTTTTATATTCCACATATAAGTGATGCCATCTGGTATTTGTCTTTCTCCTTCTGTCTGATTTCACTTAGTTTTATCCCTTTTAGCTCCATCCATACTCCTAAGAATGGCAAGCAATTGTCTTTTTGATAACAGAGTAGTATTCCACTATATATACTATATATTTTACATTATATATATGCATATATATGTGTGTGTATCTGTATATACACACACACACACCACATCTTAATTTTCTTAATAATATCATTTGTTTGGGGTCATTTAAGCTATTCTGACTATTATAAACAATGCTGCAATGAATGGGGGAGTGCAAATTTCCTTTTGAATTAGTGTTTATGTTCTTCCACTGACACAAGCTATGCGACGGCTATCGTCTGACAGATTCCGGTAGCTCTGAAAGATCAGACTTTCCATGCTAACTTATGTTATGACCTCCCTTTTTTGTATAATCGTAATATCAAAATATTCTGAGCAACTTTCAGCCTACAATTGGATTGCTTCAGCTGCATAAGGCCTGCCTGCCCTGACAAGCAAGCACTGCACCAGGGTGAGAAATTCCTCTGAAGTCAGAAGTAACTTAACAACTGGCTGATCAATAAAAACAAAAGGGCTGTTTCTGCAAAGTCTCTCACTGCTGGACGGAGGAAAACCCAAATCTTATTCTGCTATCTCACCTAGCCTCCTATTCAGCTTCTACAGAATTACTCAAACTTCCTACTGTCTGGCTTTAGATATGGAAATTCATCCAGGTTGCCTGGTTTAGAGCTAGTCAAGTTTTTTACCTGCTACACTTCAAAGCAATCCACAAAAGTCTTTCTGGTTAGTCTTTCAGGATTCTACTATCTAGTCTTTAGATAAGGAAATTCACCTGTCTCCTATTCAGAGCAAATTATGCTTTCTACTGCCTAGACCTCAAAGTAGAAAACTTACTTTAAACCTTTTAGCAAGTTTCCTCAAAGTAGAAAACTTACTTGAAACCTTTTAGCAAGTTTCCTCAAAGTAGAAAACTTACTTAAAACCTTTTAGCGAGTTTCTTGATTAGCAAGAAATTTCCTCTTCCTGCGACCCCAGACCATTTTCTTAGAAAAAAGGTGACTGTGGGCCCTCCCTGGTGGCGCAGCGGGTTAAGGCACAGCACTGAGAATCTAAGGCTGCTTCCCCATGAGTTCGATTCCCGCCTGCCCCGGAGGTGACCACATGGCGCGGCAGACCTCTCCTGACCCGCCCGCTGCTCCCCTCAGCAGTGTACTTCATAGATCTACCTGTTCTGTTCCCCACTCTGTCTCTGGTGAAGCTTCTCACCGCCCCTGCGCCTCTGGCCTGTACCCCAGTTCTCCCCAGTTCTGTATGTACAAATAAATAAATCTTTAAAAAAAAAAAAAAGGTGACTGTGATCTTAACCCCTTTCGTATGCTAATGCCATCCCCCTGCCTGCTGGAAATGTATAAAATAAACCTCTGCTGAAGGCAGAGCAGGAAGATTTGCACCCAACTCCGACTCCCGTGTCTTCCTCACTCCCACTCCTCTCCCCCTCTTGGAATCTCCGCACGCAGACGCCTTCCCATCTTAGGGTCCTGCCTGTGTTGCCTCCAGACACCTCAAAAGTTGGAGCTGGTCTCCGACATTCCACTAAATACCAAGGAATGACATTGCTAAACCATATGCAGATCCATTTGTCATCTTCTTTAAAACCTCCAGAGTCTTTTCCATAAGCTTTGGACCAATCTATATTCCCACCAACAGTGTAGTAGAGTTCCTTTTTTCCACATTCTTGCCAATAATTTTTGTTTTTAGTTTTTGGGTTTTTTCAATATGGGCCCTTCTCATGGGCGTGAGGTCGCATATCATTATGGTTTTGACTTGCATTTTTCTGACAATAAGTGATGATGAGCATTTTTTCATGTACCTGTTGGTCATTTGTATGTCTTCTTTGAGAAGTGACTTTTTAGTTTTTTCTGTTCATTTTTTAATTGTGTTTTTTTGTAAATCTTTGGTACCATTCCCTTTCAGATGTATGATGTGCAAATATACAGATAACCAAAGATTCCACTGAAAAACTAGCTGAAACAAGCAATCAATTCTGCAAATTGGTCAGTTATAAAATCCATACACAAAAATCAATCATTCTCATTTATCCAAACAATGAAATAGAAGAGGAAGAAATTTTCAAAATGATCACACTCATAATTGCAACTAAAAAATTTTAAAACCCTAGACATAAGAACGGAAACCATAAAATACCTAGAAGCAAAGATGGGTCAAACACTTCACGACATACACTTTAGCGACATCTTTAAAGACAGAG
>NW_004567124.1:13903671-13915285 GCF_000260355.1 Condylura cristata | reverse complement strand
TAAAAAAAAAAAATTTTAAAACCTAGGAGTTACCTAATAAAAGAGGTAAAGTATCACTATAAAGAAAACTATAGGACACTGTTAAAAGAAATAGAAGAAGACACAAAGTTATGTAAAGATATTCCCTGTTCATTGATTGGAAGAATCAACATTGTCTAATGGCCATTTCACCCAAAGCAATGTACAGAGTCAATGCAATTCCTATCAAAATTCCAATAGTATTCTTCAAAGAAATAGAACAAATACTACCAAATTCATATGCAACCACAAAAGAACCTGAATAGCTAAAGCAATCCTTACAAAAAAAGAGGAAGATGGTGGAATCACATGTCCAGATCTAAAACTATACTACAAAGAAATAATAACTAAAACAGCATAGTACTGGAACAAAAACAGACACACAGACCAGTGGAATAGAATAGAAAGCCCCAAGAAAAACCCACACCCTATGGACAGTTAATCTATGTCAAAGAAACCAAGAATATATACTGGAGCAAGTAAAGCCTCTTCAATAAGTGGTGCTGGGAAAATTAAAGTCAAATATAAAAGAATGATCACTAATAAAAATATAGATCATCATCTCATATAATACACAAAAATAAATTCAAAATGGATAAAAAATTTGAACATCTGATCTGAAACCATCAAATGTATAGAATAAAACATAGGCAAAGCCCTCCCTGGTGGCACAATGGGTTAAAGCACAGTACAGCCAGCTAGCTGCAGCCTCTTAAGTGTGAGTTCGATCCCCCGGCATGAAGGTGACCCACATGATGCAGCAGACTTCTCCTGATACACCCGCTGCTCCCCTCAGCAGTGTACTTCATTAAGTTGCCTGTTCTGCCCCCCACTCTGCCACTGGTGAAGCCTCTCACTGCCCCTGCACCTCTGTCCTGGCAAAACACTTCATAATATATACTTCAGGAACATCTTTGCAGATTTGTCTCCAGCAGTAAGGTAAACAATGGAGAACACAGACAACTGGGACTACATAAAATTGAAAAGCTTCTGCAGAGCAAAAAAAAAAAAAAAAAAAAAAAAAAAAAAACTGTAATCAGACAAAAATGTCTTTGGTGATGGCATGAACAAAGTCGCAGTCTCACAGAGCACAACATAGGTGTCACGGCATGCTCAGAAAACTTCCTAAGTAAATCTCTACAAAGCAGCAGCTCTAAGCCAATTGTCCTGTCATCCAGGTTCAGCTTATAAAATAGGATCTGGAAAGCCTAGTTTTAGTTCTCAGTGACACTAAGTCAGAAAAGTAACTGAAAATAGAAAGTGTTAATTATGAAATTTGTAGCCTGATATTGTATGAAACTACAACTTACTATTTGCACCAAGGCAGCAAGGACAGTAATAGATGTGGAGTACTGTGGGTGCATTAGTGTTGGGTATGGTAATGCAAAAATATTTCTGAAGAGGAGTGATCCTATACCTCTGAGTGTAAATCAATATTTACATACAGTGTAAATCAATCTTAGCTCAAAAAAAAAAAAAAAAAAAGAAAGAAAGAAGAAGAAGAATTGATCACCAAACCATTGATCACCTAAAGTTCATTTTGCTGGAACTTTCTTAAGAAATCACAGGTTAGACTTATTAAAAGTATCTCAAGGTTAGGAA
This sequence comes from Condylura cristata, assembly GCF_000260355.1. Taxonomy (NCBI): domain Eukaryota; kingdom Metazoa; phylum Chordata; class Mammalia; order Eulipotyphla; family Talpidae; genus Condylura; species Condylura cristata. Next base: position 13,913,665 of record NW_004567124.1, on the reverse strand, counting down.
GCGAAGGCAAGAGCTTGCCACCAAATTTTACCAACAGCATATAGATGTATATAGATGTGAATGAATTTCTCTCTTTTTTAGGTTGCCCATATATTCTAAGGTTCCCAGGCTGGCCTGGTTTTCCCAAAAGAGTTTTTAAGGATCAGCTCCATAAAAGTTACTGTAGCTTACTAAAACTCCCTGGTCAGATCTGATTATATGTACATCATCCTCTAACATGACAGTCTATTCAAAGCTCTGGTTTCAGAGCCAATGTTTCCGATTATGTCCAGTTCAAGTAGGATAATTGCTTCTTCCTGTTTATAAAAAGCAGAATTGAGTTTATAACTTAAGAGAAAAGAGAAATGAGTTTCTTAAACCCATCAATATTACAGTTTTCCAAACAAAATCCATAATCGTCTTTCATCAGTCATTCAGTCTTAGCTTATTAATTCTTATTCTACTTGCTCTTGGGTGAGCCTTTTTTTGGATCCATCAACTTTTCCACTAATGTTCTGGAAATCCTTACTCAGTTAAATGGTATGATCTCATAGGTATTTAAGTAATGCCAGCAGAATAGTTTAGAGCTACAGTTTTATAGTTAAACTCTACTTCTTCATAGTACATTCTGTTAGTGTCAAAGAAGTTTGTGAAAGTACTCACAAATATTAGTTCTCTGTATTATATCAAAATTAGAAGCTAAATTAAATAAACATTTGCAGTAATTTAAGGTTTAGTTGTTTCTCTTACTGTAAATGATCTAGCTAGTTAATTAATATCTGTTACTTAATTTTGCATGTCTAAAGTTGCAGTTCCAAAAGGTTTTAGAAACTGTTTTTAAGCAATCAAAGTATAACAACATATAAAGCCAGTAATCATCTTTAGTATTTCCCTGTTAACTATTTTTATAGCATGTGCATGTTAAACAAGCATCAAAACATCACAAAAGTAAAGAAACCTAAAAGAGTTATATACAAAATGTATACTGTTACTATTCTAGTATTATATTTAATATATAATAAACATGTGTATTTATTATATATTTATATAATATATAAAGAAAGGCACTTTTGCTTTTTTAAAAATATTTTTATTTATGTATACAAAAACTGGGGAACAGGCCCAAGGTGCAGGGGGTAAGAGGATTCACCAGAGAGAGTGGGGAGCATAACAGGCAGACCTACTGAAATGCACTGCTGAGGGGAGCAGTGGGAGAGGCAGGAGAGGTCTGCTGTGCCATGTGGATCACCTCCTTGGCCAGAGATCAAACTCATGCTGCAGTAGCTTCATAGTGCTGAGACTTAACCCCTTGTGCTCAGGTAGATACCATTTCTGCTTTTTATTAAATCAAAAATACTCAACTAGTCTTATATATCAGATATTTTCCAAAATTATATAAACTTGACATTTATTTGCATTAGTTTCTATAAAGGAATTTTAGGAATATTTGATTTATATAAGCACTCACTTTTCTCTAAGTCAGTCAGAACAGAACTACTCTACCAGATTGTATAAATTAGTTTGGTAATACCTAGAGGTAGAAAAGACCACATGTATATTATCAGTATACATACACAAAGATGCATACAGATGCAAATAGAAACCTTATAGCTTTATTCTACAATTATATCCATGGGTCATGTAAATATAGTAATACAAAACTCACTGGTTAATATAAAATAGTTGGCTCTCATCTTTGTTCCATGTTATATTTTTATCCAAATTTTGTTTCTGACAGATGGAACAAGTTAAGGTTACCCATCCACTATGAAGGGCTATTGCTTTCTTGCCAATACTTATGTAATAGAATTTAAGATTTTTCTTTTTATTTTATATGTTGCTTTTTTTGGGGAGGGGGTGTTCTGATTCTTTTGCAAGCCTGAAAGAGGAGCAGGTGGTTTAAAGTTCAGGTACCTTTAGAGAGTTGAAGGACTGGAGTGGGCAAAGAAGTCTTGCAGCAGAGGATACAGGGAAAGAACTGGAGAAGGAATAGCTTAAAGGCAATCATATCAAAGGATTCACAGAGTTGAAGGGAATATTAAAGGTGGTAAAAAAAAAAAGGCTGAAGGAACAGAAAAAGTGCAAGAAAAAGGTCTAAAAGGAATCAGTTTGGGGAAGCCATTGCAGTTCTAAATTATCTATAGTAAAATTATTCCAATAAAAAAAGAAGGTAGACAGAATAGAATAAGTATCTCTACTATGGCACCAGAAGAAGGTTTCAGTCTATTAAGATTTTATGTCCTTAACTAATGGTACTTTGCAAACAAAGAAACCTGGGACATTAACCTAACTTCTACAGTAGTAACTTCCAAAAGAGTTAAGAACTTCCCATTCAAGAATCAGCGAGTAATTACCTACTGTAAAACACCCAAAAAGATTTCCACTCAGAATGATGTTTGCTCAAGCAGGAAACTTTAAACTAAAGAATCACAGGACTTGAACCCAACACAAAGAATGTACTGCAAATCTTAAGCCTCAAAACCTGTCCTTACCAAGCCTCAACAGATTATCCTCCAGAGCACTGACTCAGGAATTGGGTTCACCAATGGATGGCTAATCAATAGGGGGAAAACAAAGACTTCAAAGGCATATACCTACAGTTCTGGATGGGAGGTCTTGGGGTCCAGTGATGAATCTGATCCTGTTCAAGTCACAGCAATGTAACTGTTCAAGAAAAAAATTATTCAGACACATTAAAATAATAAGGAAACCTTTATAAAGGACTATGATATAAAAGCATTTCATTAGAAAAGAGATTACAGCAAAACAGCTGGGGTTTACAGCTAATGAGCAGAGTGAGGAGCTCAGCACAGAAAATTACATCAAGGGAAGGGGGTCCAACTTAACAAAATTCTTGCGGAAGGTAAACTAACTAATCCTGCCTTCATCTAAGGGTCATTTATATCATTTTCTACAATAAGCTTGTCAATATTCAATGCTTCCATTTCCTAACTTCATTCTCAGTCTTCTGAGCAATACACTGCCCTTCTCTCACTTGACTTCTCTGCAGAATTTGACTCGCAGACCAATTAGCATCTATCTAGGTCAAGATACCAGCTCAGTTTTTCTCTGACATCCTTGATTGGCTACTTCTCATTTTGCTTATTCCTTCCTCTTGTTTTATATTTTCACATGTGTTTAAACTTCTATACTTTAAATACACTGACTCCCTTTATAGAGTTTATTCAGTCATAACTAACTTCTGGACTTCACAGATCTATATATTCTCCAACTCTGGTATCTGCTCTGATTTCCGGACTTAATAAACCTATCCAGCTACTGACACATTTCCATTAAATATAAAGTAAGCATTTCAAGTTGAACACTTTAAAAACATGACTTGATCTTATCCCTCAAACCTATTTTTCTCATAGCTGTCTCCAACACAGTTACTGGCTTTATTCATCACCCATGCTACTGTTTGAATGTGTCTTGCCAAAATTCTTATGTTGGCTATTAGTTCCTAAAGGTGATGGCACAAACAGGTGGTGCCTTTGGGAAATACTTAGGGCATATGAGCAAGCTTTTATGAATGGAATTAGTGTCTTAAAAAAGAGACTCATCCAACAACCACATGAAAGTATTTGGAAGCACATCCTCCCCCAGTGGAAGAATGAATGCAGCCCCAGCTGACTCCTTGGATTGCAGTCCTGTGAGAAACCTGGAGGCAGAAGCTCCTAATTGAGCTACACCCAGATTCTTAACACAGAGAAACTGAAATAATAAATGTTTGCAGTTTTTTTTTAAAGGGGGGGGGTAGGAAAAAACTCTCCAGAGATCCCTAACTCCTTCCATTGTGTGAGGACACAATAAGAGAATGCAGCTACCCAGTAAGTGGGCCTTCACCAAATGTGATCATGATAGTGCCATGATCTCAGACTTTCAGACTCCAGAACTGTGAGCAATCAATCACTGTTGTGTATAAGATATATAGTCTGTGGCATTTTTTATAGAACCCTGAATGGTCTAAGACCATCCAGTAGGTTGGGATATAAACTTAAGTTTCATTTGTAACCACTTTATTCTTTTTATACCGAGCTAGCATAAAAATCCAGTTGTGCTGATTATTAATGACAGCTAGGAGTGAATGTCTTCAGAATTCCCAGCCAGATAATTTCCAGGATTGGTGCTAAACTCTTCCCTCATGATTACATTAGTTCCAGAACTGGGTATGAAATAGTAAACCTAATAGTAAAGCTCTTTGCTTCAAAGAGTGTAAACTGGTGCAAACTGAGTTTCTGCATCTATGTTAGCCATTCCAGCTTCTAAGATGAGTGATTATTGCTCCCAAGGAGGGTGAGAAGTTGAATTTCTCCAAAAATCAGCTTTCTGGAAAAGGAAACCCAAGTGGTAGAAGCACTTGGGCTGGTTCTTCCTGGGGTCTAATGGTTCCCATAGTAGTGGCTGGAGATACTTACATGGGTTGGACTTAAACAAGTAGATCTGAGGAAGGTTGGAAGAATTTAACAAAGCTTGCTGGAAGTTTGATTGGCCTCTGAGGATGAAAAAAAAAAAAAGCCTCCCTCCCTTCTGAGTATGTTGGTTATTTTAATAGCCAAGGAGAAAAAAAAAAGATATAATAAATTTTATAGTGAATTCTAAGAATTGATAAATATATTTGATTTATTTTCTTTTTTAAAAAAAGATTTTATGGGCCCTTCCTGGTGGCACAGTGGGTTAAAGCACAGCACCAAGAAGCGAAAGCCACTTCAGCATGAGTTCGATCCCTGGCCCCAGAGGTGACCACATGGCACAGCAGCCCTCTCCTGAGCTGCCTGCTGCTCCCCTCAGCAGTGTACTTGATCGATCTGCCTGTTCTGCTCCCCACTCTGTCTCTGGTGACGCCTCTCACTGCCCCTGCACTTCTTGCCTGTACCCCAGTTCTGTATACATAAGTAAATAAAATCTTTAAAAAAAAAAAAGAAAGATTTTATTTACTTATGCATACAAGAACTGGGGTACAGGCAGAAGTGCAGGGGCAGTGAGAAAGATTTTATTTACTTATGTATACAGAACTGGGGTACAGGCAAGAAGTGCAGGGGCAATGAGAGGATTCAGCAGAGACAGAGTGGGGAGCAGAACAGGCAGACACACTAATATACAATGGTGAGGGGAATAGTGGGTGAAAATGAGAGGTCTGCAGTGTCATGTGGGTCAGCTCCCTGGCCGGGGATTGTACGTGTGCTGCAGTAGCTGTGGATAGCTTCATAGTGCTGAGACTTAACCCCTTGCACCACCCTAGAGGCCCTGAACCATGTAGATTCTTCCTCTAAGGTTATGAACACTTGAAAGATACGCAGGTGTCCAGATACTCCATTTCCTTGGGCCTGTACTTTTCAGGGGTGGCCTGCAGGTGGTGATGTAGTCCACAGAGGACTGTATGAACAAGGACTAATGGGATCTTAGCTGCAGATAAGTATGTTACGATATTGTCCAAACAGATCTTGCTTCCTTGATCCCGGATATGATTCACTGAGCACAAGAAGATGACTGAGATTCTTCCCAGGCAAAAGAACACCATAATCTGTCAGATTATCCTTCTTGCCTTGATCTCAAAATTCTTGGACCAATATAGCAAGGAATACCTACAACTTTCTCCATGTGCAAATCAGTGATAAAGCTGTCTTCCAGATAAGCCCCAAGTGACCTTCCCATGTGAGGTTGCTAGTGTTTTTGAAGAAAGGGTATCTATTTATGAGTTGAATGCCAGTTCTATCATGATACTGATGTAATAGTTACCTAGATTTAATAATATAGAAGGTAAGCAGCCACTCCCCCAGCCCCCAGTCACATTGTCATATATTCTACCTCTGCTAAGATTTATGAATAGAATTACTGGCCATGATTTGCTTGACAAGAAGACAAATATAATTGTAATGGAGTCAAAAATTCATTCTCTCTGCACTTAGATATGCAAAGAAAATGCAAGTTTCTTTATTTCTCTGTAACTCATCTTTTCATCCATGGGGACCTTGGGGGTAGGAGTGGGGGAACCTAAATTTATCCCATTCAGTCAGTTTATTTCCATTCAATAATCCAGAAAACTCCTTTATATGAATTTTCTTTAGTTTATTTAGGTAAAAATGCTGTCTTTCAAATTATCTCAGTACCTCATTTTCCTTCAAGACAGTGTCTGTGTGAATTGGTGTCCATAAGAGTTTAGAAGACCTATGGCAGCCACATTTACTCATATGTCATTTTCTGGCTCTTCACTGATGGACAGTGAGTAGCTGGTGGTCATGCTAAACTGTTGGCCACTGAATTACAGTTTTTCTTATACGGCTTTTTAAGATGAAGTAATATTTCTCTCTGAAAACTGTAGTTTTGGACTTCACAAAGTTCTTAGTCGGCTACCTATTTATTTTGACCAGAACCCTCTGAGATACCTTTGCGTCTTAAAACCTATGTATCTTACCAGGACACATGGGACTTGCTGGGTCATTTGCACCTCAGGCCTGTGGGCCCTGGACTTGTGGCTCATCTATCAACTCATCTCCTACACCTCCTCACCATCACTCCTTGCCAAGAGTCTAGCCTCTGACCTTGCCTCTTCTTGTCTTGTTTATTCCTTCCATAATACCTTAGAACTGGAAGGGGCAGTCTTTAGGCAATTCATTTTTCCATGTAATAGCACCCTAATAGGCTAAAGCAATGAGCCAGTGGCCTAGATTTCACAGGAAGAAAGGATATCTTTAAAATTCAGGAGAAATACTGTGATTGCAGTCCCAATCATCTTAATTCTTGATTAGCTTTAAATCTAAATTCAGAAAATCTTTGTGGAGAAAGCTTAACTTTAAGTACTGCTATGGAATCAATTCAGAATATAATCCAGGCACCAAAGGTTAGAAATACTTTTTTTAGCCTAGAGCAATGTAGTAGCCAATAGTCCCACATAGCTATTTAAATTTAAATTTTTAATAATTAAATTAATTATAATTAACTAATAATTAATTTAACTAATAAATTTAAATAATTAAATAAAAATGGATATATCTAAGTTTCAGCCATACTAGCCATATTTCCCATTTTGACTGGTCATATGTGACTCATGGTTACTGGGCAAAAAAGATTCAGATCATTAATATCACTGCAGAAAGTTCTATTGGACAGCTACCGTTACTTTTATTTTCTCATTCTTAAAGCACTAAAATGCTTTATTTAGGATGATGTGAAACTTTCCATAAGAATTTCAGGATATGGTACTACATCTGAAAATATATTTTTAAACAATTATTCCTTATGGCATTGGCACTGCACTGCTAAGAAGTTAAGTTAATCAGTAAATTCTACCCATTTCAAGTGTCACCAATGCTCTGTCTCTCCTAAGGAGAGGTTACATAGTTTGTGTACTTAGTGAAAAGCCGAAATTCTGAAATTCTATTCAAAAGTTATTTAAAAATTTCAATAGTATAGATTAAGTTTCCTTTTGAGTGTGGAGCTCAACATTGCTGCATAAGTCTCACATCTATAAAGTCAGCTTTGTTCAAGATAATTGTATCTGAAAGAGAATGGGTCCAGCGGGGAATTCACTAACAAGTGGCAATGCCAGGCCCCACAGCTGCACTAGTTCTGGCCAACCTCAGATGTTAACCCAGACAGCTGCCACAAGAATGCCTGTGGCTAGAGGGAGTCGCCTAGCCAGAAAGAAGTAACAAGGAAATAAGGGCCCCAACATCTAGTATTGGAAAGCCCAATGCTAGAAGTTCAGGGCATCACAGCTGCTTCCAGCTAGGTATGTTTCCATCAGAGCCAGGGACATATCCAGCCAGGAAAGGCTGAGCTTTGTAAGGCCATCAGTTTAGAAACTAAAAGAAGACGAGGGAAATACAATGCACCCAGGGACTTCAGCAGAGAGAAGTATTTTCAGTTGTCTCACTTGGTCTGTGGGTATGAATAAGCATGCTGTCCAAGAACATGGAGGAGGTCTTCCTTGTCTCATTCTCAAAGATAAAGCAATCTGAGGAAAGGCCAGAACAATAACCATTCAGAACTTCAAAATGAACGATCAATGTTGAGAAACGAGACAGAGAAAAAGAATCTACTTGTAAGCTGGCTAAACAGAAACCAAGGAAACCAAACCAAATAGAGACTGAAGGTAGAAGATGAGGTGTGGTACCTGTAAACATCTGTAAGAACAGCAGATCAACTCTCACTGATGTTTAGAGGACAGCAGATTGTTATCTGTACATGGAAATGCTGGATAATACAATACAAAATATTTTCATAAACAGGCAAGTTCAAAAGAAAGGAAAAGGTTTTAAGTGAAGAGTGGAAACAAAACCACAGTGGATACTGTGTGACTGATCCTCTGATTCATTTGAAGATTTATACAGTTGAGGACAGAAAACCTGGTGCTGCGTTCACTCTAGGCTTTGGCCACCTTCTCTGTTCAGCTCAGAGTCTGCATGAGGGATCTCCCTGAGACACAGATCCTGGGACTAAAGGAAGACACGTGAAGAGCAACAACTGCTATGAAAAATAGATTCAAAAAAAAGAAAAATAGAAAAGTTCAGCTTTCCCACTGGGGGATGTAGTACAGGTAAATAGTTTACTTTCTGAAAGGAGACTTTTTAATTTTAATCCTAACTCAGGCAGCTAGGAAACATAGCAAGGAAAGAGGAGATTAAATGAACCTAATAGAAAGTAGAAAAGAAGAAAAAAATCAAATTTAAGTAATGGTAAATATAAAACCAAGCATAAATGGTAGAAATAAGTCCAGATATATCAGTAATCAAATGCATACAAATGTTATATGTAGGTAAGGAACATTCCTACTGATGGGGCTTCTCAGAAGGACTTTTTAAAATTCAGCTCTGTACTGCTTAGTAAGGAACACCTAAAACATGATACTAAGAGGTCATGATGTATATAGATTGATAAAATATACTCCAACAATATTAATAAAAATGAAACTAATATATCAATACAGTTTTTAAATCTTTAAAATCATTACATGAGGAGGATGATGAGTATATAAGGAGAAATAGGATAATTCACATGGATTATAAATTTATAATCAGAATTATAAATATAATTTATAATCAGAATTTTGTAATTTGAAATTTTTTGTGTGTATGATTTTATAATCAGAATTATAGAATGTGTAAACAATGTAAGAATCTTACACCCCAAATGACAAGAAATACATTCTTTCTAGCACATGTGAAACATTTATAAAAACTCTATTTTCAAAATGAAAATTTAAACTAATAATGACCTCAAATCACAGAAAATGTGTTCTCTCACAACAGTTCATAAAGTCAGAAAACAAAATAATATTTGTACTACCCTTTCATTTTAGAAACTTCTAATAATTATTAGGGGAGAAAAAAAATGAATGGAGATTGCCAAATTATTAGCACTACTCAAACAATGAAAACAACAGCACCAAAATGTGTAGCACCCAGGTTAAGCACTGTCTAGAGGAACTGTAGCTGCATGTTTAGAAGGAAGCATGTACAAAGAGTCCTCACTTAAGTCCTCCATAAGTTCTTATTGAAGCTGAGAGTTTAAGTGAAACAACATAAAAAGAAACCAGTGCCTTTCCGTCTTTTCTCAAGGTTATATGAAACAATATGGGACCAAATAATTTGAGGTCCTCCTGGGACTCACAGGTAAATCAGAATGGAGAAAGCAGTAGGAAAGAAACAATAACAAGAAGTAGAAAAATAGAAGGGGAGAAGGAATCAATAGATTTGAAAACTAGTTCTTTCAGAAAATTATAAAATAGACACACCCAGCAAAACTGAATGAGAGATAAAGTGGGGTAAGTGCAAGACTATAAAATACAATTGATTTTTAGGGCCCTCCCTGGTGGAGCAGTGGGTTAAAGCACTGCACTAAGAAGCTTAAGCCACTTCCGAATGAGTTCAACCCCCCCTTCCCCGGAGGAGATCCACATGGCGTGGCAGACCTCTCCTGACCGGCCCGCTGCTCCCCTCACCAGTGTACTTCGTTGATCTGCATGTTCTGCTCCCCACTCTGTCTCTGGTGAATCCTCTTGCCCTCCTGCCTG
>NW_004567124.1:13815750-13903571 GCF_000260355.1 Condylura cristata | reverse complement strand
GCGGGGGGGAGGGAAATGCACTGGACTATGGTGATGGCACACGGGTGATTTGGTGATGAGAAGCTCAAGGGGGTTGCAAATGACATGGAAAAATGCACAAAATGTTGTAAAAATAAACTATCATATATATATATATAATATGTACATATATATATATATATATATACAATTGTTTTTTAAACATTAGAGAACACAATAATTATTATTACACAAATAAATTTGATCATTTAATTAATGCACACTTATCTGAAAATACAAAAATGATTAAAACTGACTTGAAAAAGAAGTGGCAATTTGTATATATATTTATACCTATTAAGTGATTTATATTTAAAATAACCATCAAACAAGTATTAATTCAAAGAGATGAGTTTTACCAAATCTTCAGAGTTTATTACTAGTATAGAACAGGAAGACAAAAATAGCAGGGTTCCTGCTTCATTTTATGAAATAAGTACAGAGACAAAGACAATAGGAGAGAATAAAATAAGTGAACAATGTATATAAACAATAAAAAACACAAGCTACCCGAATTCAGTAATGTATTAAAAACATATCATAGTGGGTAAAGCAAACAACAAATGTAATAAAATGATAATTGTGGAATCTGGGTGGTGAGTTTATGAGTGGTCACTGTGCAGTCCAAATTTTCTGTATATTTGATGGTTTTCATATTAAAACTTCAAGAAAAGTAAGAAATAAAATGTCTGTATGTCTGCAACCTCTAAAAACACATCATGGCAGAATCCCAAGGAAGGCTGAACATTAAAAATCTATCAACTTAATTCATCTCACCAATAAATAAATCCAATATGATTGCTCCAATTCCAGATATTACATCTGCATTCCAGGTGGCAAGAAGGGGACAAGGGGAAAGTAGCTGTTTCCCTTTTAGGGTTCCTACTAGAATTTGCATTTATGACTTCTACTTACATCCCACCAGCAGAAATTAAGTATGTGCCCTCACCTAGTTAAAGGTATCTGAGGAATGCAGGCATTTTTCTTGACAACCATGTCTCCAGATAAAATGTAAATATTTTACTGAGGAAAGAAGGGAGAATCTATTTTGGAGGGCGGAGGCAGCAGTCAATTCCACAAGCCTGCAAACCTCCAAAAAGAAAAAAATAATAGCAATTATGGCATTTTGTGATTAAAACATTACAAGTGTGGTCTTAAGAGTCAGGACAACTTATCATAGCTTCTTTAAAATACTGGATAGGGCCCTAGCCAATGCAATATTTTAAAAAAGAATTAAGTATTTAAAAGAAGGAAAGAAATTTTCCTTATTTGGAGACTATATAGTTATTTGCATAGAAAGAGCAAGCAAATTTGTAAACATGTAATTCAAACAAATAAAATATATCAGCATTCTGGATACATGTTCAGAGTATAACAGAAAAAAACATATATACTTCTAGAGTCTCTCATTTACAGTAGGTACCTTGGCAAAAGTCTGATGAAATATATGACCTATTTGGGGAAAAATATAAAACATTACATAAAAGAGACACTGGATAAAGAATGAGACACTGAGGGATAGAAAGATAATTATGTAAGTGCAGTCATTCTCCCCATGGATTTATAATGGGTTTGTGAATCACTGTAATTCTAATCAGAATCCCAATAAAGCTCTTCACAGAATCTAACATCCCTACCCTAAAGTTCATGTGGAAGATTAAAGAGACAGACTAACAAATTTTTTGAAAAAGAAAACTAAGTAGCTGAGATTTGCCCTATTGGGTTAATTATAAAGCTGGTTAACCAGCGTGGTATTGGGGGAAAGAATATAAAATCGGACTAAGGGACAGAATGAACAAAATAAGTTGATAATGTCTTATACATATATGTGTAACAGGATGATCCAGGGGAAAGGGGAGGTTCCAGTTTCCCTGCCCCAAACAAGGAAGGGTGGAACTGAGCAGGGAGGAGGAGGGTGAAAGCAAAAGCAAAAAGGAGACCTGGAGGAGTCACGAGGAGCAGACAGACATGTGAAGAAGCTGCTCCTGCTTCTTGGTCTTAGACTGGTTGAAACAGATGTGGTTGATAGATCCCTGTGGAGGTTAATAATAGCAGCTTTTATCTTGATTGTGATTTTGCTCCTTATGTCCCATACATATTAGACTCCTTCTGCCCCTTTCCTCTGGGTCCCCACTAGAAGGTGACTTAGAGTTGTGGCCAGTTTCAGGGTCAGTGGCCCTGCTTTGGACCAGCCCTATTTGGTTAGTCATTTACCCAGGAGGGGATGGATAATGCTGGGTGCTTGATTTGGGAACTATCAATATTTTATCTTTTCTTTTCCTTCTCATCTCTTTAATGCACACTAACTGTATTAAAGTTCCTTTCCATTAAAGGTTATATGCACTAAAGTATGTTTTGTCTTGTTGCAGCAGATGGAAGAACCTATTTAGAGAAGGCAGGTTTGTTCACCCTGCCCTGTAGGGAGGAGAAACAAGATCCCAACTTCAAGCAATAGCAAAAATATATCCCAACCAGATTAAAAATGTTAAAAAGGCCCTGCCTGGTGGTGCAGCGGGTTAAAGCACAGCACTAAGAAGCTAAAGCCACTTCAAGTATGAGGACGATCCCCACCCCGAGGTGATCCACATGGCGTGGCAGACCTCTCCTGACCCGCCCGCTGCTCCCCTCAGCAGTGTACTTGTCGATCTGCCTGTTCTGTTCACGGCTCTGTCTCTGGTGAATCCTCTCACTGCCCCTGCATCTCTGGTCTGTACCCCAGTTACAAATAAATAAATCTTTTTTAAAAAGTTAAATATACAAGGGGATGGCCCTCCCTGGTGGTGCAGCGGGTTAAAGCACAGCACAAAGAAGCTTAAGCCACTTCCGCATGAGTTCGATCTCCGCCTGCCCTGGAGGAGATCCACTTGGCGTGGCAGACCTCTCCTGACCCGCCCGCTGCTCCCCTCAGCAGTGTACTTTGTTGATCTGCCTGTTCTGCTCCCCACTCTGTCGCTGGTGAATCCCCTCACCCTCCGCATCTCTAGTCTGTACCCCAGTTCTGTACGAATAAATAAATCTTTTTAAAATAATAATAATAAATATATATATACAAGGGGAATCTGAAAAAGTTAAAAGACAGCATAGGAAATGTCTTTATTATAATTTTTTTAGGACTTCTTAAACAAAATAGTATGAGAGTAAATGATAACAAAAAAGTTGATTATATTAAAATTCCATTTGTCAAAAGACAACATACATAGTAAAATGCAAGCTATGTAAGTCACAGACTGGGAGAAGTTAATTATAATCCATGTTACTGAACATTAAATATCCTGAATATTAAAAGATCCCAGTAAATCAATGAGGAAAAAACAAGTAATGTGTAAGAAAACTATCAAAGGTATTGATAGCTAATTATTAGAAAGAAACTAGATAGCAGAAAACATTTTTTAAAGGTATCATTAATGACAAGTGCAAATTAAAACGATAACCTGGTAATATTTCACATATAAGTAACATTTTAAAAATTTAAGAAGTCCAAGGATTGATAGAATGTAGCCAAAAATTTTTAAAAAGGAAGTTTCAAATATGGATAGTGTAGATGTTCATTGTTAAAAACCACTGTTGTAAACCACTGGAATCTCAATTTCAAAAAGTCATAAAATACTTCATAAAATTGGGAGGGAAATATAAACCACATGAGACAAAAATAACTTTTAGATAATAACAAAATGGTGATTGCCAGAGGAGAAGGGGTTTGGGGATGGAAGGAAGGGTAGATAAAAATGATTTGATATTGGTGAATGACACTGTATTTTGGAGGTAGGTGTGGTATGGTATATACATTTATCAAGCTATCTGAAATTTACATATATTTGTAACACCAACAGTAAATTAATAAGCAATTCAAATTTTAAAAAATAAAAACAACATTGGAGAACAATATTATAATATCAAATAATTTTGTTGTGTATTTATCCTATGTAACCTAGAATTCTTTTTTATTTAGATTTTATTGATTTATGCATTCAGAGCTGTGGAGGATGGGGTGGTAGGAGGATTCATCAGAAACAGAGTGGGGAGCAGAACAGGCAGATTGACTGAAATACACTGCTGAGAGTCAGGAGAGGTCAGATATGCCTTGTGGGTCAGTTCCCTGGCAGGGATGGAATTCTTGTGCTGCAGATGGCTTCATAATGCTAAGACTTAAACTGTTGTGTCACCAGGGAGGTCCAGACCTCACAATTCTATTTGTGGATGTATGTCAAAAAAATTCATCCAAGAAGACATGAAATAGAATGCTTATGATACACAGATTTTTAATAGCAAAAAAAAAAAAAAAAAAAAAAACCAACCAAACAAAAAACACACAACCTAAACATTCAAAAATAGAGCTGTGGATAAATAAATGGTCCCAGTTTTACATAATAAAATACTAAATATATATGTATTATATACATAAAAACCAAGCAGTAAGGATACATGCTTATTTCAGGATAGTGATTACCTTTAGATAGAGAGCAACAGAATTGAGCAATGGGGATTGTGGTTAAAAATGTATCAGTAATGTTGAAACAAAACAAAAGAAATAACCCTAAAGCCATTATGGCAAGATGTCAACATCAGTTAAATCTGTTAAAAACAATAAGCCTGGCCCATATGTACAGGCTGATAAGGAATGATTTCCAGGGTGTATTGTTAGGAGAAAAGTAAGCTGTGGAAGAACATGGAGTGGACTGTCATGTGGGTAAACTGCAGAAAAGGATCAGCTTGCTTGAGTCAAATATTCTAAATGACAAAATAAAATGACAATAGTGATGGCCTCTGAGGGGTCAACAGCAGAAAGAAATCCACTCTAGATTCTCTGTTCTACTGTTTTTACCACTTGCAAATACTTTCTGTAAAAGTAAAATTTAAAGCATTTTTTAAAAATTAAAGTGATTCTTACCACAACAAAGCACTTAAAGTCAAAATTACTGTTTTGTGGAAAACTTTGCATAAAAATATAAGTGTAGCCTTATGTTTGCCATCTTCTCAGATGACTGATTTTTCTAGAGTCCATGATAATAATTTCCTTATGATCAGTCACACAGAAATATACACCCTGCCTGCTGCATCTGCTTTAACTGTGCATCTATTTATATGGGATGACGGCTACTTTCCCTAATAAATCTTACCATTCCCCCTCCTAGGGAATTGAGTGCTGACTAAATGGTTGCTGACACATGGGAGTTATTCCTACATTTTCCCCACACAGTAAGACAAATCCAATACAGAGTTCTGTTATAAACACTAACAGCTTTGGGACTTGTCAGATAATGGGGAGGAGCTTTGGAGAGGAGGGCAAAGGGGAAACAATGAACCCAGTTTCTAGACTTTCCTACCAGAGACTGCCTAAGGCAACTTGAGAGCAAAAACAGGACCTGAAGTTCCTAACTTAAGACATTTTATTTCCATGAACTAATTTACAATCCAAGCGCTCCATTACTGCCAGATCTAGAACTCAAATTACTTCAAGCAGTAATCTTTCCTTTTATATTTTACACTGAGTTTTTAAAGTGTTGGGTTAATTACTGAAACAGAGTAGTGATTTTCAAACCGTTTAGCATAGGACCATTTTAGGAAACAAACAAAAACAAAATCTAAAACTACTGGTGGTGAAACTAGATTTTCACTGCCATCTGTTACCCCAAGCTAGATGCCTGGGGCCTATGCCCAAATTGGTATAAAGTACAAGATTTTGGTATATACTATGTTCCTAGTATCAAGGAAGCAGAAGACACTCAGGGTCATGGGAAGAAAGAAGAAAGAAGATCACAGTCTTCTCTTTTTTCATGTCTTTCATTTCACAACTTCTTCCTTCCCATGCCTGCTGGTGCACTCCCTCGCCTTGTTCCAGAGCCAAAAGACAGGTCAACTTCACTGCTTCTTATCCAAGTTGGCAGAGGTTGTGGCAGCAGGGTGGTAACTCTGCCCGATGTTCTCAAGCTGCAGTTGGGACATGTCCAACAGCAAAGTCACTCAGTAAACAGTTCTGTTTTCTCTTTTCCTTGAGTTGGCTGGAACATCTCTAGGCCCTAGTACCACCCACTCTTTAATTCAAGATAAGCCCACAGACAAGAAACTTCACAGATCACTGTGTCTCGAAACAGTATTTTTGCTGGGTACAAAATACCATCTATAAAATCTTTGCTATACTACATTATATATACTTTACCCCTTACAGATGTCTTTTTCATTGCTTGGTTTTTTTCCCTATTTTTTTGTAATATTTTGTGTACATCATTCAATAATCAGACCTTATTAAATGTCTATTTTGCTTCCAGTTTTGTCCAAAAGTGGGGAGATGAACAAATATTGTACATAATAGTTTCTTATTTTAATAAGTTTATGAATTAATTGGAGAGAAAAATTCAGTATGAAACAAAGAGACTAACTCATGACAAAAATATCTTTAAACACCAAAAGCAAGAGGTAAATATCAGAGATCTAAAGAGGTTAGAGCAGCCTTAAGAAAGATGTTGGGCTGCAGTGGGGTTTTAAACGAAGGATGGAAGGTTGGAAGGTCTTTCTAGGTGTGATAAGATTGTCAACACCTTAGAGGCTGATCTCAGCAGCCCAGATTGTCAAACTATCAGAGACTAGCAATTCTGATACCCAGAATACGGGTAAATAAACAAAACCAAGGGAGTGAAGATAGATTAATAAGTTAGCTATAAATTACTTGCTACATAAAGACTCTCAGAGATCAAAGGGACATCATGAATCATGTCATCCACCTTCTGCCTTCACTTTACAGATGAGAACACTGGGGATTAGAACGGTAAAGTGATTTCACCATATCGGGTAACAAATTAGTGCCAGAGTGGAAATTCAACCTCAGGGCTTCTGTCTCCCAGTGCATCACATTCTTCTCTACACCATCACACTATTATTACGTGCAGATGACTCAGGCCAATTGACAGTAGTGACATACTAACAGTAACAATATAATAAGTTGCAATATAGAATAGCCTATGATCCTCTTCTATATTCCTTCTAAAAGGATAAAGCTCATTTCATGCACAAATACTTGCTATATTTCTCTGCTTAACATTCAAAGTCTTCCATAATATGGTCCTCCCTGCCCTTTCGGACCTTATTTACCAGTACTCTCAACTTCGTATCCAGCCACATACGACAGTCTGCATTCCTATATTTTGCCAGGTACATTCTCTCCCTTGGGGAATTGCTCCCATCATTTCTTCCTTCGCTAAGATTTACCCACTTTTCAATATTGATAAAACCCTGGACTCTGTTAGGATCATCAGCTACCTCAAGTGCTTCTCTACATTCCTACCCAATTCAATTCCACCCAGTTCATCTCAATAAAATGTTCTGGAGGACCTACTATGTGCTAGGCACTTGGGATTCCCAAATAAGTAAGGTGCTGAATCTAGAAGTGATGAAAACAATCACCAATTGCCAGGATCACAAAAACAGATACAAAAGATAGAGCTAGTACAATCTACAGGATGGTAAGGAAGGAGCCATTGCTGAGAGAATGATGTCCAAGCTAGGTTACTAAATGGCTGGGAGTGGGGAGGGGTAACATGTGGAAAAGAAAAGGCTATCCTATGTATAGAATACTGGTTGTAGAGGTTCATAGCTTTTGGCAGCTTTTGTTTTGTTCTACTGGCTAAACCAAGTTTAGGTTGGTACCAGGATTTGGTTTGCCTTCACAACAGTGCGCAAATGAAAGAGCAAAGGGAAATAAGTAGAAAATGATGCTCAGGAATTTCCCTTCAGGCTACAGAGTCTGGGCTACATCCTATAGATGACCAAGTCCCATGAAAGGCATTTGAAATGTATTAGGTGGGTGGTTCAGAGGAATGTTGGCCTCACTTAAATTCAAGTTATCAAGTAAAGCTACACAAAGTAAAATTCTGAAGATAGACTTTGAATAATAGGTAATATGACTGAAACAGAGAGGAAATCATTACATCATTAGTGGAAGTCACAAAGTGGCCTTTTAATTGTCACCTGACTGTTTCAGGTATGTTAATTTTTTTTCTCCTGAAGTGTATTACATAAATTCTTCAAGGACAGAGATAGTTTTTTCAAATTTCTTTTAGCTACATTTCTAATAGCTCAAAGTAGCTAGTTTTGGATATACAGTGGGTGTTTGGTGAGTTATCAATGGCCTTTTGAGATATGGCAAAAAGGTAAAGGAAAAAAGAAAGCCACTCATATTTTTTCATGACAGGAGCTTGTTTTTATTGCTAAATCTGTTGCTAAGAATGAAAATTCATAAGATTTTATAAATCCATATTTGAAATGAAGATGGTGTGTATAATTGGAAGCTTATGGTTGTCTAATAAAGGACAGAAGATTCCAATTAAAGCCAAAACTCATCTCTAAGCAGCCTTCTCACTGTGTGGGCATCCCAACTGCTAAGTTTGTTTAATAGATCAAATTAAATGGATGACTGCTTTTGAAGGGCATCTTAGGGACTGGGAGTTAGCTTTGCTTTGGTACATGTTTCCCTAAGCTCTCTACTGTCAGAAATATTCAGTCTTATTGTCAGAAAGTCAAGTCACTTAGGTAGTCAGGGGAGTGTTAATATGACATAAACACTTTATAAAGGGCTATATGTACATATTAAATATTTTTTTAAAAAGAGAAACAAAAAGCACTGTTTCAGCAGTTCTCTTCCCTGCTCCAAATAGGATCAGGCTATAAAAAAAAATCCTATCAAAAAAATTTTAAGTGCAGAATGTAATTATTGTTCCATAAAGATAAATGTCCCCTTTATGTGTTCAGCAGTGTTCATATTACATTGCATATGTTATTGTTAACTCATAAGTGGTGAGATGCTGTCATGCAGGGATGCTATTTGAAATAGTTAACAATGGTACAGCATATAAACCAGCCATTCAGGATGGGTGCCAGGTGGTTTGTTGGACTTGCACATATAAGCTATACCTCAGTCCTTGGTATAGAGGACTGTTAAGCTACTTCTGTTCATACATTTTCCTTCTGGTGACAGTCACATAATTCCCTTTGGGAACTATCCTACCCCATTCCAAGCGATCCTGAAAGAAATACCCATCATGAAATTCCACCTTGACCACAAGGCTGTGACATGTAATCCAGATTTAGACAATCAAAATATTCTTTTCTTTCATCACATTAATTGATTGAGAAATGGATTTATGACCCAGTTCAGACCAAGCAGAGTTCCCAGAACATTTCCTTTGGAGTTAATTGGAAATTTCTCCTACTTTAGAGATCACTAAATTAGAGGAATATAAAGCTGAATCAGATGGAGGCCATGTAGCCTTCATAAAAGAGAAACCCCATTGAAGAATGAAGCCAAGAAGAAATAGTGAACTTGAGAGAGAAAGAAACAGTCTTCACAACATTTTTCAAGACTCTGAAACCAGCCAGGCCTATCACCACAGACAATCTCCTGGACTTCCCAGTTACTCAAAGTGTTGTCCTTTCTCTCTTTTCTATCCTTTCTTCTCTTCAGTCCTCCTTTCTTACATCCATTTTTCCCTCCTTCCTTCCTTTCATTTTATATCTTATTTCTTTTCTGCTTAAGTTAAATTGAGTTGAATTTCTATACCTTGCATTCAGATACATGTTGATTACTAATTATGCCCATATAGATAATTCCATATAATTTCCCTTGCACAATGATGATGAAGTCTTGAACATAATTGAAAAATCTGTGTCTATTAGGTTTTCCTAAGGCTTCAAACTAATACATTATGCATCTAAAAGCCATTCTAGGTCCTTAATAGTTAGAATAACAAAATAAAGATGATGTTTTAGAAAAGTTTGTGTGGCAAGGGAAGTGTGGGCATAATCAAAACAACATATGCTCATACATTTATTCAGAAATATATTTTTTAATATATAATATGTACTTCAGAAATATAGATATGTATTTCAGAAATACATGCATATATATTCAATATTTCTTAATTCAAAGATGTCAGATACCATTCCCTTTTTGTGTTTGCATAATTAAGATCTGTTATTGCCCATACCTTAAAAATGTTTGGAAATAATTTTACATTCTGCCTTTAATTATCTGAAATAATGAATCACAAATTTACATGACTCATTTATCTTATAAGCATGTATTAGGAGGTTGCTTTGTTTAAGTTACTGTTATTATAGTCTCTAGAAATATAAAGATAAACAATTTCTCTGCCCTCTAGGACAGAAACAGAGTGTAAATAAAGAAATAGTGTAAGAGCTAAAAACGGAAACTGTTCCTTTTACTAAAAGTCTCTACCTCCTCAAAAGCACTATTAGCCAAGAACTAAAAGAAATGAAGTAGAGTAGGAACACAGAGCTCCATAAAAGCAGCTCTCAAGAATCCTAGCCTGAGATGTTCAGTGAATCATGTAATCCTGGGTTCACTGGCATTTTGTACACAACTCAAATGCTTTACTATTGCTTTGGGGTTTTTTTTGGTTGTTGTTGTTGTTGTTTTGTTTTTTTAATGTAAAGAACTTCCTTAAGGAAAATAAAGAATTAGATAACTGTTGATGAATGTAGTCTTAATTCTTTTTATAAGGCTAGATATGATCCTCAAGAAGGTAGCTTGGTTAATTCACAGTTCAAATTGTAAATTAAAATAAACTTTAAAAAGTTTAGCTATGAACAGAATTACTGATAGCACTGAGGTGCACAATCCATTAAATTTTCATTACATTTTCATTTTTTGTCAAGATGTTGCTTATTCAGTTTCACTCTTTTCTGGAAGATACACAGCCATTAGGTCTTTTAAATAGATTCTGCTACAAGAAATTCTTCCATGTTGACTCACTTTCCTCAATTCCTCATTGGAATTTCACAATAACTTAACCCATAACTGAAATTCACTTACAATTCCTAGGAACTAGAAGCTAAAAATATACTAATGATTTTTTTCTCCTTATCCTATTTTCTGCATCTTTCTGTGGTATTGCTTGGTTTCAGTAGGTGACAACAGTAGATGACAACGTGTTTGAATAGGAAAAAATAAGTCTCCCATTCCTTTTTCCTTTCTATTCAAACTGGCTTTTTAATTTTTGATGTGGTTCCCAAAGTTCTTACTTTTAAAGGTGAAATAAAGCATTTATTGTGTTAATTTATTTATTATACAGGATTAAGAACTGGTCTTTTAAATTAACTGATTTGGTGGAGGAGAAAACTCTTTAGTAATTACCTAGTTTATTTTCAGGTGGTAGGAGAGTTATGACCACACCTAAGTGTAGAAATCCTATACTGTTAAGAAGTAACAAGGATGTAAAACAATGGTATTTCAATAAAGCAAATATACATATGTTAAATTACTTCATCCAAATTCCTCATTGTACAAATAATCAAAAAGGGTTAAACTACTTGCCTGATTCACAGAACTACTAAGTGGCAACTCCAAAACTAGAACTCAAATCTCAGCAATGTTCTTAGCACCACCAAATTACCTGCCTGTTTCTATTAACATCTACAAATCTTAACCACTATTTTATGAGCCTTATACTTCCACCTCCCCATCATTCTGACCCCCTATTTTAGAATATTAAAAGTCACCAAGCATGACTTTAATTTTCACTTGTAGACTTCATATCTCATTTCACTTTTAAACTTGTTCATCTCAAAGGAAAGCTATCGTTCCTATTTGAGGGTAATCCTGCCATTTGTTATGTGCGTGTATTGACAGAAGTCATATAGGGTCATCACTAGAATTCCATCTGCTCCTTATTCTGTTAATTGTTTCTTTTCAGGTATATTGGAGCCTGTTATTCATTACACCCTTTTTTAGCACATAAACATGACCAAGGACTTTCATTTATAATGACTTTATGCCCCATTCCAGAAACATTCTAGTTAGGAAAGAGCTCCCCTCACTATTCCCACATTGTCACCTCCTTCAACCTCAAAATACTTTTGTTTTTCACTCCTTTAACTTCAAAAATACTTTTGCTGTTACAATGTTTTAAAATCATCTATGCCTTAAAAGATAATTCCGTTTCCTCCTTTTACATAATTCTCTTTTGGTTTCCTAATTCTCCTCTTAACATTGGGTTTCTACATTTTTTCTCTCCATTTACTACTTACCTACTTATGCTTCCCAAGTTTCTATTCTCTGTACTCTTTCATTTGTATCTATTGTTCAGCTCTCATGCACAAATTTGTACTATGTACAAATGTCTTTGAAAGGAAAAGGCCTTTTAAGTTTTCAATGTTGACCAAAATTATTATTTTTGTACTATTTATTTTCTTAGACATAAAACTAAGTGAAATTCCTTGCACTTATAGTTAATATATTAGTATACAACAAAAATATATAAAATGATGGAAATAAAACTAAAAATCATAAAATGAAATAACATTAATTTACATGGATGATTATACTATTTTGTTGAAACAAATTTGCCAACCCACAATGAGAAAATGAAATTGGCTGCTGATAACACAGGTTCTTTTGAATTTAAGTAGAAATATGCCATGTGATGATTCAATTCTCCTACCACCTTCCTTTATTCAAACTACTGTGAAACCTTCACTCATATGGGCGAGCATATGATGACACTATTTTGTCTTCACTTGACCTGATTGCATCATTAACATAGTAAGTCTGACTCTGTGATACTTGGCACCAGAATGATTGTAAACATAAACACAAATAGAAGCACTGAAGCAAATTGGTAGTACTACTGGTAAGGTCATTCAAATGCTTGAAAATATTGTTAAAATGAAAGCATAAATATTAAAATTAATTTAGCGACACATAGACCCTCTCAAAATATATTTGATAATCCAAGAGGTCTTGGGACCTTGATTTTGTGATTCAGATCTGTTTCAATAGTCCCAAACACTCTCCTAAGCTTGTGCCTTATATTTCCAACTGCCTACTAAAAATTTCTCTACCTACATGTCCTATAATCACCTCACATGCAACATGTCCAAACTGAACTTGTTATCATTCCCCACGCACACACCCACCTTAACCTGTATTCCCAATCTTAGTGAATGACATCATCTACCTAGTTACCAAGGCCAAAAATTCAAGACTCATATTAGATTCCTTCCTCTGCCTGACCTCCTACATCTCGGTCTTGTTTGTACTTCCTAAACTTGCAAATCAATGGTCATTTATCCTTGGACCAGAATACTTATTCAAAACTATTCTAAGGAAATAAGTTACATGTTAATAAAATAACAAATCACCAAAAAAGGAAAGCTGTTCACCTCATTCTTATATTTAATAAAGAAAACTAAAACAAAACAACCATTTAATGGTTGAGAAAAGATTAAGCTAGATATAGTATAGGTTATCCTTATTCAGTAACAATATAAGATTATAGTTCCTAATAAACTAACAATTAAAAAAAATTTATTGCTCAATGAAAGACACCTTTAAAATGCTGGCTATTTTTTTTAATACTAGATAGATATATAAGTGTAATACTAGATAGATATTTAAGTGATTTCCCAAGAATGCAAAAGAGAGCCTCAAATGTCAAGTTAAAAAGCAAGAAAGAAAGGAGCATGAATCTAGAGAGATACAGAAGATTTGAAATCAGCTCCTACCTTGGTATTTGTTAATCTTTGATGGTATAAAGTGGTCAGATTTAAAAGGCATTAAATAGAGCAGAAGATACCATGCCTAAAACCAACAAATTAAAGATACTATATTGGATATTTTCATAAAGCAAGCAGTGCCAAAAAACATCCTCAATTAGTGAATTAGAATACAATCCATCCTACAGAGGCAAATGGTAAGGAAAACTGACTGTTATAATAAATTGTACATAAATGGATGCAAAGGACTCATCCTTGCTAATTCAAGATTACTTGCCCACCCTCACCTAGGTTTGGTGACAAAATTGCAAACTTCAAATGGTCCTAAAAGCACAAGCAGAAGGTTTCATTCAAATTAGTTCTGGTTGGTGATACCACAGACATTTTGCAGAAACTAAAACATATCTCTCTTAAGAAATCTCTCTTCAATTTTAGATCTCAAAAAATCCCATTAAGAAAACTTGAAGGGGGCCCTTCTTGGTGGTACAATGGATTAAAGTGCAGCACTACAAGTGAATCACAGCCACTTCAGTGCAAGTTCAATCCCCAGCACTGGAGGTTATCCACATGGCTCGGCAGACCTCTCCTGACCCACCAACTGCTCCCCTCAGCAGTGTACTTTATTGATCTGTCTGTTTTGCTCCCCACTCTATCTCTGGTGAATCCTCTCACTGCCCCTGAACCTCTGACCTGTACCCCAGCTCTGTATGCATAAATAAGTCTTTAAAAAAAAAAAAGAAAAGAAAACTTGAAAAAATATAAACTCATACTACAGCTTAATAAAAACATGTAATAAGTTACTATAAATAAGCTTGAAATTAACATTAAAAATTCAGAATAACACTTACTAGGGCTTCAAATGTATGTGAAAATTATCGATACAGAGTATAAAATACACGTTACTATATTTTTAATAAAAGAAACTATAGCCAATGAGTGTTTCTTAAAAATTAACTTTTTCATTTGTTTAAATTTATTGTTTAAGAATCAATAAGCACGTTAGAAATACAAGCTATAATTATTGAAATTTAAATAAAACCACCTTGTTAGTATTAAATAGCAGGTTAGATAAAGCAAAAGAAATAAGTAGTAAATTGGAAGATAGATCTGAATTACCCAGAATATAACATGAAAAATCCAAGAGATAAAATATATGTAATATTAACAAAAGAAAAGATTAAGAAAGTGTAACACTACTTAAAGAAAAATAAAGTAAAAATGAGGGAAAGCTAGTTCCAAGGTTATCAAAGAAATTTTTAAATACAATGGTCCATTATTTTACAAACACATTAAATGTCTATTCCTGAACAAGCAATGAAGAATAATTAGATTGTCCTCAATGGTGAAAGACAGAGTTTTCCTGCTAAGACAGGGAATAAGACCTTACACCAGAGCCAGTCAACAGTGCACTGAAAGTTCTAGCCAGAGAAATTAGGCAAAGAAGGCCTGCAAATTAGAATAAAAAGCAAAACTATTCCTATTTGCAGATGATTGTCTATTTAAAACCCCCTCCAAAAAAACAGAATACAGCTAATAAAAGAATTCAGCAAAAAAGAGGATATAAGAACACTCAAAAATCACTAATCTCACTATCTTAACAACAGTAAACAATTTGAAATGGAAATTATTTACAATAGCATTAGGAAAAAAAAAAACAGAAATAGAACAAACTTAGCCAAGGAGATGAAAGGCTTGTATACGGATAAGTATAAAAATTACTAAAGGAAAGTAAAGAGTCAAATAAATGAAATACATTCTGTATTCATGGGTTGGAAGACAATATTTTTGAGATAAGAATGCTACCATACAGATTGACAGAAGTTCCTATTTGTTCCAGTGTAGATAGATAGCTAAACAGACAGATATATATTTCTAGATATATATATATACACACACATATGTGTGTATGTGTGTATACACAGTTGAGCATCGGTGTGTGTGTATATGTGCATATATATGTGGGTGTGTATATGTGTATACATATACCTATATACACACCAATTCTCAGCTTAATATATGCAACTGCCAGGGGCCCATCAGTAGCCAAAACAAACTTGAAAAAGAAGAACAAAGTTGGTTTGTTCTGGTTAAAACTTGCTACAAGTTTACTTCAGTCAATGTAAAGGGATGCTGACATAAAGACAGATGTGTGCACACATGTAGTAAAACTGAGAGTTCAGAAATAAACCCATAAATGTATGACTAACTGATTTTCAACAAAGGTGCCAAAACTACTCAATGGGGGGAGGTAGACAATTTTTTCAACCTAATGGTACAGAAACAAATGGATAAATATGATAAACCAGTGAAGTTGGACCCCTACCATACCATACAAAGAAAAATTAAGAATGGACCAAAGATCTAATTTTCAGAACTAAAACTCTTAGAAGAAAACCCGGGGTAAATTTTCATGTAACTGTATAATGGATTCTAAGATATGCTAGAAAAAAAAAAAAAGGACAAATTTGAATTCATCAAAATAAAAATCTTTAAAATCTTTAACACATCAAAAACTATATTAAAAGGACAATCTTAGAATGAAAAACTATATCTGCATATCATATGCTGATCTAGGAATCTATTGTCCCAAATATACAAAGAACTACAACTCAACAACAAAAAGCGACATGCAACACAACT
The DNA here is from genome assembly GCF_000260355.1 of Condylura cristata. Taxonomy (NCBI): domain Eukaryota; kingdom Metazoa; phylum Chordata; class Mammalia; order Eulipotyphla; family Talpidae; genus Condylura; species Condylura cristata. The sequence goes on along the minus strand of NW_004567124.1, from coordinate 13,887,407 downwards.
TTAAAAAATGGTTATAAGGCTTGAATAGCCATTTTGTAAAAGATACATAAATGGTAAAGCACATGAAAAATTGCTCTGCATCATCAGTCACCAGGAGATGCAAATCAAAACCACAATGATATATCACTTCAACCCACTAGGACAGTTATAATAATGAAACAAAAAACAGAAAATAAGAAGTTAGCAAGGAGTGGAAAATTAGAATTCTCATAGTGGTGGTAGGAATGTAAAAAATGATGCTGCCACTTTAGTCACCTGACAGTTCATAAAAAGTTAAGCAGTAGCTATACTCTAAGTATAAACCTGTAATACTACAACTGATAAGAATATACATATTGAGGCCCTCCCTGGTGGCATAGCGGGGTAAAACAGCACTAAGAAACTAAAGCTACTTCCGCATGAGTTCGCCTGCCGCCTGCCCCGGAGGAGACCACATGGCGAGCCAGACCTCTCCTGACCCGCCCGCTGCTCCCCTCAGCAGTGTACTTCGTCGATCTGCCTGTTCTGCTCCCCACTCTGTCTCTGGTGAAGCCTCTCACCGCCCCTGAGCCTCTGGCCTGTACCCCAGTTCTGTATGAATAAATAAATAAATCTTTAAAAAAAAAAAAAAAAAAGAATATACATATTGAGTCATTCAGATGACCAAAGTATATTTCTTACATATATTTGGTCCTCTTCCATTCCTGGCTCACAGTTCCCCAAGCTCTTAGAATTTCCTGAGCCATTAGAGCAACGGGAGCATCTTTTCTCTCACAAGTCTCCCCAAACCTTACAATTTCCTGAGTGGTAAGAATTATGGGAGAATCTTCTGTCATAAGATTTGGTCATTTGCCCTCAGTTCCTGAGAATCTTAAGCACCATTAAAGTTTAAATGGGTGATTCTTCACTTCCAAAATACAAACAGTGATGTAAATCAACATTACTTCAGAAAAATAAAAAAGCCATAAAAGTTAAAATGAGTGTGTTATTATTCTTAATGGTCTATGTTAATAAAAGTAACTTTTGGAAAACAACCAAGAATGCCTCCCTTCCCCAATAGAGGAAGAGGGCATCAAGAGGGCATCAGGTTAAAGTTTGAGTTCAATTGCCAGTGGTCAATGACTTAATCAATCATGTCAATCATGCTGTATGATGAAATGTTTATGAAAGACCCCAGAAGGAAGGCCTTCAGAGATCTGACAGGCTGGAGGAATCCATGTGCCATCTTACAGGATCCCATGTTCTATAAGGCCCGAAATTTCTTGCTGCTCTGTGTCTCTCTTCATCTGACTATTGATTTGTATCCTTCAGTATTCTTTGTAAAAAATTGGTAATCAAGTGAGGAAGTGGGTTTCCTGAGTTGTGTGCATTCTAATAAATTAATTAAACCTGAGGTGGGAATTGTGTGAACCTCTGATTTATGAGACTGACATGCTGCCTACTGTGCTAAGAAGGCATTTTGAACCTCTGATTTATAACCAGTCAGAAACGCACATCATGGCCTGGGCTTGCAGCTGACATCTAAAGTGGAGGGTGGTATTAGCAGAGTGAGCCCTTTACCTGTGGAACCTGAGGCTATCTCTGGGTGAACAGTATTAGAATTGAGCTGAATTAAATTGAGTTACTCATTGGTATTGGGAAACCTCCACATACTCACATTGAAATTTGGTCCAAAATCCCACATGATACCATAAGTACTGAAAATAGGGACTCAAGCATACTTTGAATGCACTGATGATATTACAATGTCATTGTTAACAGTCAAAAAATGGAAATAGTCCAAATGTACATCTATGGGTAAATGGATAAACAATATGTGTGTGTATAATATGTACATATACACATATGTACAATGTACTATTACTCATAAAAAGGAATGAAGTGCTGAAACAAATTACATGACTGAACTTCAAAAATACACTAAGTGAAAGGAGTTGGACATAAAAAGTCATATATTATGTAATTCTGCCTCTGAAATATCTATACCAGGTGAATTCATAAAGACAGAGAAGACTGTAAGTTCTGCAAGTTTAGAAGGAGAGAAGATGGGAAGTAAATGTTCAGTGATTACAAAGTGGTATTTTGGGGGGGGAGGTAATAAAAGTATTTTGAAACTAGATAAATGCAGTAGTAACACAATGTTGTGAATGTACTAAAAACTGAATTATAAACTCTAAGAAGGTTAATTTTAAGGTATGTTTTTCATGTCAATTAAAAAAACATGTAATTCAGTCTCAATGGCATGTGATGGTATTCCATTGTGGTTTTGTTTGCATTTCCCTGATGAAAAGTGATGACAGGCCTATTCACATTGCCTGCTGGCCATTCGTATGTCTTCTTTGAGGAACTGTCTATTTAGAATTTCTGACCTTTTTTCATTGGGTTTTTTCCTTGTTGAATTAGATGAGTTCATATAGATCTTAGACATCAACCCCTTGTCAGATATGGGACATGCAATTATGTTTTCTCATTCATAGGGTATCTTTTCATGATAATGATAAGTTTCTTTCACTGTGCAGAAGCTTTTTAGTTTGATATTATTTATTTTTTGTATGTTTGTGGTAACTTAATCATATATGAATTTTAAATTCAAACTTGTCTTTTTTGATAGAATGCCATGGTAACTTAATTAATGGAGCTTGATAAAGTAATAATTTACTATCTGGTATAGAAAGCCCCTCCTCAACACTCCTTTTAAAAATGTCTTTACTTGGGCCCTCCCTGGTGGCGCAGCGGGTTAAAGCACTGCACTAAGAAGCTAAAGCCACTTCCGCATGAGTTCGATTCCCGCCTGCCCCGGAGGAGACCACATGGCGTGGCAGACCTCTCCTGACCCGCCCGCTGCTCCCCTCAGCAGTGTACTTCGTCGATCTGCCTGTTCTGCTCCCCACTCTGTCTCTGGTGAAGCCTCTCGCCGCCCCTGAGCCTCTGGCCTGTACCCCAGTTCTGTATGCACAAATAAATAAATCTTTAAAAAAAAAAAATGTCTTCACTTTTGGGTGATTTAGTGATGGGAAACCCACAGGGATTACAACTGAGATGGAAAATGGTACAAAATGATGTAAAAATAAACTATTATTTTTAAAAATATCCTCACTTTTTTGCATTTCCAAATTAATTTACCAGGTTTTCCTAAAAAATCCTTCCTTTTTTGATTAAAACTTTATAAATGGACTTCCACACCCATTTCAATCCAAGTTCAAACACTTTTGAATCACCTTTGTATCTTTCCACTTTCTTCCCAGGAGTCTATCTCTTTCCCCTCTTAATTATTCCCATAGTCATGACCTTAGTTCAGGCCTCACTGTTTCAGACCTAAATTAATATAATAATATACTCCCAGTAGGTCTTCCAAGTCTTCAGTGTCACCCTCTTCAAAGCCATTCCTCACAATGTGATCAAAGATACTCAAAAAATCTGATTTTGTGGTTACATCTTTAAAATCTTTGAACAGAGTTTGGACCTTTAAAGTATTGTTGCAATGTCTATTTATTACTTTGGTTTCCTCTTTGTCTATTTCTCTATAATTTCTTGCTGATTCTCTACTCTGTTCTTTATGAAACTCTCTTATCTAGAAACTTTTTCTTTGCTCTTCCACTAATCATATCTTACTCTCCTTAAATGTTAGCTAAAGTTTTTCCTTCTCCCTATATTTATCCACTTAGAAGCTCTCCTAACCCCAGCATTTTGGGAGGTTTTGTAAAAACTTCATTACATAGTCATGATGTAGACTCATTTGTTTTCGCTTTTATTTCCTTGTTGTTGGAATGAAGTCTTCATAGACATCTGAAGTCTTTGGAGTGTCAAGGAATGTTAGGTCCATTTTATTTTTTTATTTTTTTTAAAGATTTATTTATTTATGCATACAGAACTGGGGTACAGGCCAGAGGTGCAGGGACAGTGAGAGGATTCACCAGAGACAGAGTGGGGAGCAGAACAGGCAGACTGATGAAGTACACTGCTGAGGGGAGCAGCAGGAGGGTCAGGAGAGGTCTGCCACGCCATGTGGATCACCTCCAGGGCAGGGATCAAACTCATACAGAAGTGGCTTTAGCTTCCTAGTGCTGTGCTTTAAACCGCTGCACCACCAGGAAGGGCCTGGTCCATTTTATTTTATGTAGTGTATGATTTCCAGTCTTACATTGGCAAGATCTAAGAAGGAAATCTAGTTGGGAAAACAAGTGATTTTTAAAGAATGCTACAAATATTAGGCCCAAATATCATCCCCTGCAGCTTCCATCTCTCCTACTCATTCCATGATTCTTTTAAAAGGATCAACTGAAAGGAAATTACAACCATTGAGGGACCATGTTTTATCCATCTTTTAATTCTCAGAATAGTGACATAAAATGTGTAATAGAGGACTGCTGAAATTATAATTTTGAGAAGAGATCACTACATGCAGAATATTCACTTCAAGAAGTAAAGTTAGTTTTAATTTATTTTCAATTGCAATTTCTCTATAAGTGGAGAAATTCTATATCAAAGACTGAAAAAAGCACATAAAATATGGCTCAGTCATTTTGAGAGTTGTTTCCATTTTAGCACAGTGTTAAACTTTGGAGTTATGATTCACACATTTCTAATGCAAATATATGAAACTTTCGATTATTTGAGAGTGAATTATCAAATTTGTGGATTAGCTAGGCTTTTTGCTTTCTCTTCCCTTTAGTTACATAGATCTTCGGGCACTGTTACCTTCTTTCCTTGTGCATGAATGGCAATGGGATTAACTCATTATGAATAAAAGAAACATCTGTGATGCTTAAATGGCAGTAAAGAAAGCATAGAAATCCAATACCACCTGTATGTAGTTCTTTTACTGGTCAAAATTATACTGAAATAAAACTCTCATGGTATTCAAAATGCAAAAGATGTATCTTGAAGTAGTTCATCAGAGAACAATTTGTCCTTATATCAACCAAATAACTAAATGATGTATTTTATTTACAATAATAAAAAAAAATCTTATATTGAGTCAAGTCATTGCCAGTGCATATAGACACACTGTTAACATCAGTTAGTTTTATCCCAGCTTGTCTGTGGCTTCTATATTGTAGCAAGAAATCTACTTTTGGCCCCTATCACTTAATTTAATGTTTTGGTTCTATATTAACTTTGCTTTGATCTAGCTCTACTCTTCTCATAAAAATGAGTAAAAGCGGCCCTCCCTGGTGGCGCAGCGGGTTAAAGCACTGCACTGAGAAGCTAAAGCCACTTCTGCATGAGTTCGTTTCCCGCCTGCTCCGGAGGTGACCATATGGCGTGGCAGACCTCTCCTGACCTGCCCGCTGCTCCCCTCAGCAGTGTACTTCGTCAATCTGTTCTGCTCCCCGCTCTGTCTCTGGTGAAGCCTCTCGCCACCCCTGAGCCTCTGACCTGTACCCCAGTTCTGTATGAACAAATAAATAAATCTTAAAAAAAAAAAATGAGTAAAAGCAATCCTGTTTAGGGCCCTCCCTGGTGGCACAACAGGTTAAAGCACAGCAGTATGAGACTACCTGCAGTCACTGCAGCCCGAGTTCGATCCCTGGCCAGGGTGGTGACCCACATGAGGTGGCAGAACTCTCCTGACCAGCCTGCTTCTCCCCTCAGCAGTGTATTTCAGTGCATCTGCCTGTTGTGCTCCCCACTCTGTCTTTGATAAATCTTCTCAACTGTGCCCCCCCACCCCCAATACCCTGTACCCTTGTTGTATGCATAAGTAAATAAATTTTAGAGAAAAATAGATTTTTTAAAAAAGAAACCCTATTTATAAGTTACATATATTTTTAATCCTGGTAAATATCATTTATTCTTGATATTCTTTCTTAGAGCTTTCAATCACTGTTAATACTTTATGTAGGTGTGAAATAATTTTTTAGGTACACAAATAAAACTTCCAATTGAATGTCAACACATTTGGAAAGGGGTTGGGAGTTCTATAGGTAACAAGTGTGTAAAGCTTTAATGTGTATGTCATCTAATACATGTGCATAATTCCATACATATTAAGAACAATGATAGGAGTGAGGAAAACAAAGTCAAAGTGACTGAATGGTGGGCATCAGTGCTACCATGTATGGTTCATGGATTGTCTACCGAGCAGTTTCAGTCTATTTGATGGCATCCTTTAGAGCTGTACAATACAGCAGCTGTGTAATATGCAACATGGATTTTCTTTTCTTTGGGCTTTAAACATTTTCATTGATGAAAGGATTAGGCTATCACTACACGCCAAATCATACTTCTTAGTTTCCTAGTTTTGTTGGCAATAGCTTGTTCCTTTACAAGGGTACAGGGGATAAAGAAAGGTAGGAAGAAGGTAAGGAGATAATAATGATAAAATCATGTGTTAATTTTTTTTTTACATTTACATTGTTCCAGGTGTGTTTTAGTACATTTTGCACATTTTTAGTACAAAGTTTTAGTACATTTTAGTACATTTTTTAGTACTTTTTTTTCCTGTCTTTCAAGCTTTTAAGGGCCATGACTCACAACCTCAGATTTTGTTGAAAGTAGCCACGTAGCCACATCCATGGACCATATATAATCCTCAAAAGTAGTGATATACTCCTCTTGCATATCTGTTCCAACTTTATTGTCTTCTAGTATATTGTGTTGGAAGTTTTTTAATTCCTATTCCACTGGAGCTAGAATAGAAGCACCCAAACCAAACTGTCTGCTTGAATATTTCTCACAGCTCCTCTAGTTTTGCCATATTTATCCCATCATACTGAGGTTTCACATAAAATAGAAGATTTGTCAACAAGTATAGGTTTTGGGCATTGACTCATACTGTGCAAGGCGTTCTATTAGGTGCTCTGCTTGCTTTCCCCATAATCATCAGATCCAAAGAGGTCAATGTCTTCATTATCTTTACTATCTGCAGTTCTATTCCTATGGTATCTTCTACATTTGCTCGCCCAAAGCCTTCCTCACTCCTGGAAGACTTGCCTTTTCCTTTTGAAAGGTTTGATGTGATTATACTGATGTTGGACATGGTATAAGTCTCAGGTGTATCAGCAATTGCTCCTAATATTGATACATGTCCTTATAGTGGCACAGACTCCTCAGTGTAGCTCTTGTCCGCCAAGTAATCACTGAGCATCTGGAGGTGTGCAGAGACTTTCAGCTCTCCAAACCCTACCTGTCAATGCTGGAATTGGTCAGCAGTGGAGGAAAAGACAGCAAGTACACAATCATTCTTTTATTTTCCATAACCAATCAAGGAATAGGTGCCATTATTACCTTTACTTTAAAGATAAGGGAACTGACACCAAAGATGTTTAATAACTGAGCCAAGATCATACAACAATAAGTGGGGAGAATGGGAAGTGTGAAAGTGAGAGAAGTTTAATCCTCTCCTTTGCAAAACTGCGACTAGTAGTTGAATTCAATCAGAAGTTCTCTCATTTAAATCTTTATTTGCTTTGCTAAATAAAATTTTTATAGGAAAAAGCAGTCCCTTCAGAAAACCCTGTGTATTTAATCATGAAACCAGAATAAAGAAGATCTAAATATAACTGACAAAATATTTCTCCAGGGCCCTCCCTGGTGGCGCAGCTGGTTAAAGCACAGCACTAAGAATCAAAAGCTACTTCCCCATGAGTTTGATCCCCGCCTGCCCGGGAGGAAATCCACATGGCGTGCGTGGCAGACCTCTCCTGACACACCCCACTGCTCCCCTCAGCAGTGTACTTCGTCTATCTGCCTGTTCTGCTCCCCACTCTGTCTCTGGTGAAGCCTCTCACTCTCCGCATCCCTGGCCTGTACCCCAGTTCTTCATGAATAAATAAATAAATCTTTTAAAAAATAATAATAATTCTCCAAAATAGCCCCAAAATTGAAATATGAAATGCCTAATGTTACATTTAATTAATTACAAGTGCTAAAAGTATAAAGAATAATTCTTAACTGATCAGTTAGCATTTGTAGAAATTTCTGGTTTTTAGAATAAATATAACAGTAATGTTAGAGGAGATGAGGAAATGTCATGTAATATTTTTTTAATGAAGCAGTGAATAAACATAGGGAGAAGTAGTCACCAAGGGCCTCTACAACTTAAGGAAATGCAGGTTGGGGTGGGGGCACAGTTACCAACACACAATGGAGAAGGTCGAAAATATTTCCAAAGTGAGTCATTAGTCCTTGTATCTTTCCTTTTTCTTTATTCCACAATTTCTAAATATTTGAATGTGTGAACATCCAATTAACTATATAGAATCATATTCATGTTGAAATGACTTCAACTTCGTATAAAAATTTAATTTTAAAAACTAACTTAATAAAATGATAACTTTAAAAGCAATTCATTGTAACAATAATCTCTATTTGCTCCCATTTCCCCCTCCTACTGCTGCTATATTAAAATAAATTTTGGGGGTGGGTTGCAAAAAGGTGTTTTAAAGGTAAAAATAAAATAATATTTGTAATATGGCCACTATTAAAGCTCTGACCTTTTGGCAAATGGCCTATTCTCAAATTTGTCAAAACAACCCATTTTCAGAGCATGATCAGAGCTTGCAGAGATTTTCATTTATTCCAGAATGTCAGGAATTGGAAAAACAAAAATATTTTGAAAATGATCTGTGATGTACATTGTTTTGTCAAATATCTATTCAAAAGGGGACAACTGATCAAAGTCAAGAAATGTAATTTTGCTACAATGGGTAGGATGCAGACCCCACCACCCACACAACAGCTGCAGGAAATGAATTTAAATAAGTTGGTCATTTGTCCCATGATAAAGAACAACTGCCAAATATTTTATCCCAATTTATCAGCCCTGCTCTATTCCAGTAAATTCCATCAATCCAAGACCAGTCACACTGTTTCTTACTCCAAAACAATAAGCTTAACCCAATAGGTTTATTTGTTTAAGTCTTCTGGTGAATTCTTTTAAATTACGCCTTGTTTCTAGTACCCTTGCTTTTTGCATTCATGAAAGCTTCTGCTGCAGCTGCTTGAAAAGAAAAGGAAAAGAGGCTCTTGTGGAGCAGTGAGGAGAGAATACATTTTTAAACTCTCCTTTTTTTCCTCCTAAAATTAGCACCTGCCATATGGAATATTCAGCAGGTGGCTCAGCAGGGACAGGCTTACTTTTTTTCTTACCTGCTACTGAGATGTTTGACATTTTGATTTTTGAGGCCATTGATTTGAGTGTATTGTGTGTACACGCATGTACACTCATGGGCATAGTGAAAAACATAGTGGTCTCTTAGAGGACAGAGTTTGAGACAGAAGTTATTATCAAAGTTATATATGTAAGAAAATTTAAATACTAGAGTGAAGAGTGTGTTTGCAATCCCTACTACTGAAATTGTATAAATATTTTAAATCCTACTCATGTTAAAGAATAGAGAAGTATTTGCTCCTAAAGAATTCCAGGAATTAAGTTTTATAATAGAATAAGAAAACTGCATATTATTTGAAGATCACAATTTAAAATTTCACTGAGCTAGTATCCCCTAATTCTATGAAAATCAGCTATTGCATTAGCATTCCATGTTAATAATCATAAGCAGTCTGCATCATGCAATATTTTAGGCAAGAGGGTTTTAAAGAAAATGGTTTTAAAGATACAGATTCGTGAAGAAGACATAGTCTCTGACAATCCCTAGGTCTCTGGCTTGATGATCGGATGAATAGCAGAATTATTATTTTATTTTATTTATTGTTTACATCACTCTTCATTTTGTGCATTTTTTCTTCTCAATTGTAATTTCCGTGGACTTCCCACCACCAATTTACCCATGTGCCATCACCATAGTCCCTGCTTGTGCTTTTCCCACACCAGTTTTGATCCCATGCCCCTTTCTCACCCCTGTAAAATGTCTCTTGTTTATAGCTGTTTGTTGCTTTCGTTTTTACTTTTTAGTTTATTACAGTTTATTATAGGTTTTTTTTTCCCCCTGATCCCTACCACTCCTGCAATGAGTGAAACCATCTGGTATTTTTCTTTCTTTTTTTTTTTCCTGGCTTATTTCATTGAGCATAATCCCTTCCAGCTCCATCCATGTTGCTGCAAAAGGCATGAGTTTATTTTTTTGATTGCTGAGTAATATTCCATGTGTATATGTACCACATCTTTTTGTTTCAATCTTCTATTTTTGGGCATTTGGGTTGATTCCATATCTTCCCTATTGTAAGTAGAGCAACAATAAACATGGGGACGCAGTTGTCCTTTTCAATCAGTGTTTTTGTGTCCTTTGGGTAGATACCTTTGGGAATGGGACTGCTAGATCATATAGAAGCTCCATTTTTTAGCTCCAAACAGCTTTCCATATATATATATATATAAGTTTCCATTCCCACCAGCAGTGCAGAGAGTTCCTTTTTCTCCACATCCTCTCCAACATTTGTTGTTGCTAGTTGTTTTTAAGATGTGCCATTCTCACTGGGGTGAGATTGTGTCTCATTGTGGTTTTAATTTGCATTTCCCTTTTTACAAGTGATGCTGAACATTTTTTTTTTATATGCCTGTTGGCCGTCTGCATTTCCTCTTTGGAGGAGTATCTTTGTAGTTCTTCAAATGGCATAATCATTAATGAGAATTGACAAATGATTATGAATTTCTTAATATCCATTCTGCTCATTTTCTTATGTAACTGATCTATATATACCAAAGATGGTAACATGCTCACCCAAAAATCATTTCAAACCTTTATTTTTTAGTCTTCATTTATGACTAATGACATTATATAAAGCACAAACAGAAAAAAGTGCATGATTCAGCAGAATGGCAGCAATTTTTCTTTACCTTTCTTCTTCCGCCTGGTATGTAATGGCTGGAGTACCAGCAGCCAGTATGTGACTATGAAGTAACTTGAAGATAAAGCTTAATGCTAAGGATTCCTTATCATTGGTGAGTCACAATACTACTTTTAGATAGCTTAATTCTGTAGGTTTTTTTTTTGACAGAAAAACAAGTATCTTAAGATTCAATTATTTCAGGTCTCTGTTACTAGCCATTAAAACTAATTTATTTTTAACTAATCTTATTTGAACCCCCTTATAAAGAATCAAATTGCTTAGTGCCTTCTGGCATGTGGGAGGATTAAGAGGAAGTTCAGCTTTGCATATGTTGTATGTGAAGTTCTGGTGGAATACACACCCAGAAGTCACTTGGAAATACAAGCTAGAAATACAGATTTGGATTAATCCAAGTGGGAAGCTAATGTCTTGTAGCTGTCATTTTCAATCAGAAGTTATTCATTTTCTTCAGAAGATAACTATGGTAAGGACTTTCTATTTTTCAGATGTAAGCAATTACCTTGCACTTTACATTGAATTCAATAAAGGTAATCTGTAATTTGCATGATGGTGAGGAACTGTAAAGTTTGTGAGCTAAATCTGCAAAGTGGTCTCAGCAATAATAAGTAGAAAAATCATGATTGTTCCGTGACCTCTAGAATTTGTATTACAACTCTCATACTATCTCTGTGTGTATAAAATAATGAAAAAACAATAATGCTATTCTTAAGGCACAGAAACACAGTAACACAGAAAATTAAAATATTTTACTTTTATTACAAATGTATGGAGGACCCTCCCTGGTGGTGCAACAGGTTAAAGCACAGCACTATGAAGCTTGCAGCAGCTGCTTCAGCAAGAGTTCGATACCCAGCTAGGGAGGTGACCCACATGGTGCAGCAGACCTTCCTGTCCCACAAGCTGATCTCCTCAGCAGTGTACTTCATCCATCTGCTTGGTCTACTCCCCACTCTGTCTCTATGAATCCTCTCTCTGCCCCTGAACCTCTGGTCTGTAGCCTAATTCTGTATACATATATAAATAAATAAATATGTATGGAGCAGTTTGTATACTGTTGCCTTCTTCTCATTGTATAACTTAAATAGAGAGTGAGGATCTTTTGTATGCCCTGGTAAATTATTATACTCCTCAAGTTTGGATTAATTTCCAACATTTGATGATTTGTACATTCATATGGTGAAATATTTCCAAAAATATCTTATAAATATCTTCAGAAATTAATATGGAATGTTTGTCTTTCAGAAAAATTTTACCCTTTATGTCAAAACCACTTCCTTCACTAATTTCCTCTAGTTACACATCTAGAATCTTTCAACTGGTAGCAGCATCCACATTCCCAGCTATTTCTTCTATAATTTCTTTTATGTTCAATTCAGATTTCATCTTTGGTTTTTTTTTTCTATACTCTTTGTTAGTCAACACTCTTTTGATGATCTATTTTTGTAAAATGTCACAGGAATTTAGCACTGTGAAATAAGATGGTAACAGATTCATACTGTTGCTGAATTATAGGTAGATAGTGACTAATCACTTGATAGATTTTGAAAGATGTGATGTGCTTGTTCACTGATCAAGATTTGCAGTTGTGATTTGCAGACTGGAAAGCTGGTAACAAAGTTTATACTTTCCACAATTACTGAACTGAACTAAACCTTGGCAACAAAAATATGAGCTGTGATGTTGGGGGACCAGGTTATTTAACTAAACCATAGTAACTGGAAATCATGCATGTCAGAACCATGCAAAGTGGAGCCTGCCTATATTTGATCTATTTCAGAGCTGGTCAGATCTAGATGTATCCATGCAACATTCATTGTCTCCTTTCATATACCTCCTCTTTTGCCTTTGTTCTTAGCCACCTCATTTCTATTAGTATTGCTTCTGGAGAATGATAATGAAATATTTTCTTATTTTTTTAAAGATTTTTATTTATTTATGCTTACAGACCTGGGGTACAGGCCAGAGGTGCAGGGATGGTGAGAGGATTCACCAGAGACTGATTGGGGAGCAGAATAGGCACATTGCTGAAGTACACTGCTGAGGGAGCAGCGGGCGAGTCAGGAGAAGTCTGCTGCACCATGTGGGTCACTGACCTCCAGGCAGGAGATCCAACTTGAACTGAAGTGGCTGTGGCCAGCTTTCAGTGCTGCATTCTAAACCACTGCACCACCAGGGAGGACCAGATAATGGAATATTTTCAAGTTTTCTTTAACTTTTATTAGAATAAACTCTGTTTTGTTCAATATTCTACTAATCAAAACTATCTGTTTACTCATTTGCTCAGTAAAATATATGCTGGGCATTGTATCATGTGCTTGGACTATTTTGTATCAGTGAATTAAATAAGCATTAATCTGTGACTCTGTAATGCTTATATATTAACTGGCAGTTGTAAGGAGTGGAAACATGAGGCAATGATAATGTCTGCTATAGTGTTACAGTGCTGTCAAGCTATGATAAGGTATTAATGTATATATTTTAATACAGTTCATTTATTTATCAATATTTTACATCATTGTTAGTTTTTGTGTACTGTTTGCTTTCTCCTCTCAGGTGTAAATTGGGGACCACCAATTCATCCATGCAGCATCACCATCGTTCCTTTTGCTCTTCCCTCCCCTGTTTTGGTCCCTCTCACTCCCCCCTTGCATAATGTCTCTGAATTATAGTTGCCTGTTGATTTTGTTTTACTTTCTTTTTTCTTTTTTATTGTCATTATTTTTCTCCCAACCTCTTATTTGATTCCTCTATATTCCTCCTAAAAGTGAAACCATCTGATATTTTTCTTTTTCCTCTGGCTTATTTCACCAGCATAATCCCAGCCAACTCCACCCATATTGCTGTGAATGGCATGACTTTATCTTTTTGATTTCTGGATGGTATTCAATTGTGTATCTATACTACATCTTCTTGAGCCAATCATCTATCTTTGGCATTTGGGTTGTTTCCATATCTTACCTATTATAAATAGTGCTACAATAAACATAGAGGTAGAGGTATCCTTTCGAATTAATGTTTTTGTTTCCGCTGGGTAGATTTCTAGGAGTGGAATTGCTGTGTCATAAGGCAGGTCCAATTTTAGTAGTCTGAGGAACCTCTACACAGCATTCCCACCAACAGTGTAGGAGATTTCTTTTTCACCACATCCTCACCAACATTTGTTGTTCCTAGTTTTTTAAATAAGTGCCATTGTCACTGGTGTAAGGAGGTATTTAATTGTGGTATAAATGAGAAAAATACAGCTATTCAAGTATAAAATAAAAAAAAATAGTAGTCTTGAGCTCATAATCAAAATTATTATCATTAATAAAGTGATACTACAGACATCACATACTTCTAGATACTATGCTTTAAGAACACATATCATTATCCTATATAGCCAGTTATGTATAACTTAAATATGAACATGAAGAAACAGGTAAATCCCAAGTAATGAATATATTATACAAAAGTAAGTATTCTCCCAAAAGTCAATGTCATAAACACAAGTTTTTTAAATATCAATTTATAGTTCTTTGACAAAAAATTAGTTTTACCTTATAATTATTCACATTTTTGTATCTGCTACAAATTTGGACCCTAATTTTATTTATAAAATATCTTTTGGGGCCTTCCTGGTGGCTCAGGGGTTAAGTCTTAGGTCTATCAAGCTATCACCAACTACTGCAGCATGAGTTCGATCCCAGGCTAGGAAGGTGACCCACATGGTGCAGCAGACCTCTCCTGTCTCTCTTGCTGCTTCCCTCAGCAGGATGTATTTCAATATACCTGCCTTTTTGCTCCTCACACTGTCTCTGATGAATTCTCCCAGTCCCTGCACCTCTGGCCTACACCCCAATTCTTGTACGCATAAATAAATAAAATATATCTTTAAAAAAAAATTCTTAAGCATCAGATTTGATACTGTATTGAGTACTATCCTATCTGGGTTGTGTAAAAAAATGATAATAGAGGCTGAGCAAATTCAGGACTAGCATCACTATAATGCGAGGAAAATGAGAATGAGGAAATAAGCAAATGAGGCAGGAAAAACAAATTCAGGGGTGTATTACTGAGCTGGCCACAGCTTCATGAAGAAATGCAGTCAGGATGCCTTTGGGAAAACCATACATACAGTCTGTAACAAAACTTAATTCTAATGCTTTGTTTTCTACATGTGTTCATTACTGAGCACCTTCTGGCTCAGTTACCAGAATACTATTGATAGTTTTTCCATAGATCACCTAATTCATAACCTATGTATATTTCTACATTCTATGTTGACTTTTTCTGTAAACAAGTCCTTTCAAACACAAATACCTTTCCACTTTCCTCTTTACTGAGAAGAGCCGAATGAGCAGTTGAGGTTCCTTTTATGTAGGAGAGAATTAATGGCTGGAAATAAGACTTAGAGATAATATTTCACATAAAAATCAAAATAGAGTTCTCTGATTTCTCCTGAGTTAATCCTTTCATGATATTTACTTTAAAAAGTGCAATAGCCTTGCATTTAGATGAATCCCAAGTAGACAAATACGTGGATGTTAACATGTGTGAAAACAATTTTAAGCAAAGTGGTGACATAGTGAAAGAAATTTGTGTTTGCTGTTCTTCCATTCTCTACTTTTTTCCATGCCTCTTCTCCTAACCCAATACACATGAGTTATCTTGAAAACTCATGTTGTCCTTTATCTATGGTATCCTCCTGAGTTTGCCCTTCCCATCTAGTGCCTCACTTGATGATTTTTACTTTTATCTTATGTACTGGTAGGCTAGGGCTGCCATCACAAATACTAGAGCCTAGATGGCTTAAATATGAGAAATTTATTTTCTCACAGTTCTGGAAAATTAAGTCCAAGGTCAAGGTGCAAGTACCATTCATGTGTGCTGAGAAGTCTTTCCTTGCATTGTAGATAGCCACCTTCTTATTGTCTATGCCTCTGTGCTTTCCTCCATGAGTGCATGGGGTGGTGGTGGTGGGTAACACTATCTGGGGTTTCTTCTTATGAGGACATTCACAGTAATCCTATGGGACCAGGGCTCCATGCTTATGATTTCATTCAATCATAATTACTTCATTAGTGGCCCCATCTTCAAATCTCCAACTATAGCCAAAATAGGGTTAGGGTTTATGAGCATTTGAACTGGGGGTAAGAGGGAGGAACAAAAACATTCATTTTTTAGTTTATAACACCTCCTTCTATTAGAAAGGAGATGTTCTAAATCTTCTATTAGGCCTTGCCTTTCCCTAAATAACATTTAGAGGCTTCCTTTTTTACTAGGTAGTTACTGTAATCTGGACTAAAAGATTAGGTCTGTTCTTAAAAAGTGATTCACAAGGTAAAGTATATGGTCTTATCTCCTGAACAGTATGTTTGAAAGAGACTTTTTCATCATTCTATTTAAGTATCAAGCACTGCTGTTCATGCTCAACCTTCTGCCTAAACTTTTGCTAGATGTGTCCTCAGAGACTCATGTGTCTGGTGCCTAAGCATCTTTCTTCCATTTCTGGCATATGTTGTTTTTATTATTTGTATCATGGTGTTCATAGAAGAAATTTCAAGTAAGAATGAGAACAAATACATGGAAATTATAAATCCTAAATTTAAATTCCACTTCTATAAATAACCTATAAATAACTAGAAATTTAGATAATAAGCCAGCTACTATAGTTATCTGTGAATAGTTAAGATCAATTACTTGTAAATATAAGATGCCACTTAATTAACTTATTGCTTCTCAGCTCTAAATTCACCCTTCAGTACCGGCTCTGCAACATTTCTCTCCTTACATTGAACATAATGTTCAGGTTTGTCAGTAGAGGGTAAGGGAAAACATTGCAAAAGGAAGGTATCTTCTCTTCCTAGTTCCTGATTGCTGCTTTCCCCCTTTGCCTCTCCCCCTAGTTCTGGCTGCACCATTTACCACTAGTGCAAATGTATAGGGAAGGATTTCTGATTACTCCACTGTGTACTCAAAGGGCATAGGACCCAGTGACCTTCAATTAATGGGGTTACTCAGGTCTTTTCATTCTCTCTAAAGCTGAGCAGTGAGAAGAGGATATGTCCTTTTATTTATATTTGCTCCCACAGAATAGACCAGGAAAAAAGAACAAACATGGTGAGGGAACATCTAAAGATCAATTTTAAGGGCACAAAATTAGGAATGAGTTTCTAGACATCACAGATCTATCATATACTCTCTCGTATTCTCGCTCCCCTTGGCTAACTAAAACATCCATCTTCTACATAATTTTCCTCTAAAGTGGTATGTCTTTCTCACTCCAAAATATGGGCTTTTAACTAATATCGTAACTTTTTAAAATCCATTGAGCATATTGACATAACATCTTGGAATGCATGTTGCATTCCATTCCCCCATTCAACTTTTGTTTAATTGGTCCCAACATAGAGGTTGGCACTACATAAATGTTAGTTCCTATTTCTCCCTCCTTTAAGAGAGACATGGATTAAGTATCTTCTTTAGACCAAGCACAATACTAGGCAATGGAGATACAAAAATTAACAAGATATGCTCTTTCCCTCAAAGACTCTACTCCCAGGATGATAACAGTACAAGTTTAATGTACCCAAGTGAAAACTAAATATAATAGAGATTTGTATATTTACAACATTCATTTTAAAAAGGTACAAGACAGAGCCATACCACTCTTAGATATAGAAAGCAGAGTAGAAGCACCCCAAAGATATGAACAAGAATATTTAGAGTATCTTTACCAATATTCACCAAACTTAAGAAAATCCAATAGTCCCTTAACAACAGAATGGCTTTATAAATTATGGTACACATGTACATCAGGATAATATTCAGCAGTGCTGTCTACTTTCAAAACTTACTGAAGGACCCTCCCTGGTGGCAAAAGAGGTTAAAGAACAGCACTATCAAGCTATACTCAGCCACTGCAACATGAGTTCAACCCCTGACTAGGGAGGCGATCCAAATGGTGTGGCAGACCTCTGCTGTTCTAACAGCTGCTCCTCTCAGCACTGTATTTCAGTCAATCTGCCTTTCTGCTCCCCACTATCTCTGGTGATTCCACTCACCCCTTCACACCTCTATCTGTACCCCAGTTCTTATATACAAAAAAAACACTAAAAAAAAACTTATTGAAGAGTTTTTGATCAGTTTGACATTTCTATTAATATTTGTCATCTTAAAAATCAAGATATTGTTTAAATGTTTATTATTTTTAAGATAAAAATATGGATGAACCATGCAGATCTTATGCTAAATATTATTCTGTCAGACACAAGTCTAGTACCTAGACTACTCAAATTCATGAAGAGAGAAAATAAAATGGTGGCTGCCTGAGGCCAGGGGGAAAGGCTAATGGAGAGTTATTGTGAAATGAGCAGTTTCAGTTTGTGGAGATGCAGAAATTCTGGAAAGGAATTGTGATGACAGTTGCATAATAATGTGACTATACTTATGGCCACTTAACTAGATGCCTAAAAAATCAGTTTTATAACATCTATATTTTACTACAATTAAAAAACAGCAATCGATCCATTATGTTAAATATATATATATATATATTATATATGATTATATCTTCCATCCAAAAAATTAGCAATATTTTACATATTTGTAAATCTCTTTAGAGTCTGGTTTATTAGTAGACAATTGGATTCTAATATCCGCTTCTGTTTTCAATCTGTCACAATATGTTGTTTTGGTTGAAATATATGAAGAAAATCTGGACTCAAAAATATGTTGTGGGTAAGGTTAAAAACTGTGAATAGTCTTTAATATTACATCAAATCTTGATAAGCAGGAGTTCTTTCAAATGTTGCAAATCTTTCTAATGTTGACAAACTTCACATTATTTCAAAAAGTCATCAATTTCAACAGTAAAATTTTGAAGTATTGAGAACATGTTAAGTGTATAATATTGAATATAAATTCTCTATTCTAATTTTTGCTCAAAATGAAAATTTTCTCACTATTGACAAATATCGTACACTGTTTGTCAAGCAGTGATTGGCTTATACACAAACTGCCAAATACCTGTCTGCCTAGTTTTTCTTGGTTATTTCAAGTAAAAACAGTGTTCCATGGAAAACTAGCTGAATTCATAACACAACTGACAAGTGCTTCTTCTTGAGACCACTATATACCTGTGCAGAAGAAGTGCTTGATGTGCTCTTCCATTCCATTGCACAGGCTACTGAAGAAACGCACTAATCTCAGCACATAGGAGTGGAAGTGAGCTGCTTCAACCCATAAAAAGACTAAGAAATCTCTAGTCCTAATATCATATTTAATAGTAAAAGACAAATATTTTCCCTTCTAAGTATAAGAACATAGCTTATACTCAACAATGTACTCAAGAATCTAGCAATTGCAACAAGACAGAAAACAAAGTTATTAGAAGCATGTATCTTGGATCGGAAGAAATATAGCTGTCTTTATTCACTGATGACATCATTATCTCTAGAAAAATTTCAAAAATATCTTTGAAAAATGTTGCTAGAATAAATGAGTTTAGCCAATTCCCAGGATATAATGTCAATATATTTAAAAATATGCTGCTAAAAACTGGAAATTGAAATGTAAACAATACTATTTTCAAAAAATGTAAAATACTTAGAAAAACAGTCAACAAAATTTGTGCAAGATTTTTACACTGAAAACTGCAATATAGTCAGGAGAATAATTGAAGAAGATGAAAATAAACAGAGTGAGACCATGTTCACATATCTAAGAATTTAATATTATTAACATGGCAGTTTGCCTCAAATAAATGTATAAATTCAATGCATTATCAAATGTAAAATTCCAGATTTTTTAGGAGGAAAATGCATCAAAGGAGACTTAAAAAAACAAGGGCAGCAGGGAAACTCCTGGGAAAGGGTAAGAGGCTGCAAAAATGATTCAGCAAGGAGGGAGGAAAAGTACCGAATGATGCTGGAAAGTCAGGTGAGAAGAGGCCTGTGAAGTGCCAAGGGGTGAGCAGCCTTCCTACTCTAGTGAATTCAATGAATTTGCTGCAGGCTCAGAATATGGATTATAACAGGTTGAGGAGTGAGTGGGTGGTAAGGAAATGAATACAATGAGCAAAGACCTTTAAAAAAATCCCATTATTTATAGAAATTGTAAACTGACTTTAAATTGTATATAGAAAAGCTAAGTATCTGGAATAACCAAATGAATTTTGAGGGGTTATTTCCCCCCTTTTTAAGTTCTTTAAAATAGGTATGACTATTTAAAACAAGGCTTTAAAACAAAGGCTTTCAAAATAGATCCTACACATAATAGAATAGTAAGAGAACATTATATAAAGAACATAATGCCAATAAAGTCAACAACATAGATGAAAAAGATAAACTTCTTGAAATATACAATATACCAAAATAAACACAAAGAAAAAAAAGACTTACATCTAAAATACTGAAACTGTTATGAAAAACCTCCAAAAGAAAACTCCAGGGTCAAATGAGAACAATATCTATTGAAGCTCACTTTATGAGGAAAAACTACGATGACTCTAATGGTGTCCCCCAGAAAAGTCAAATGTTGAAATTACAGCTGGCAGTACCTCAGAATATAGCCATATTTGGAAAAATGTCCTCAAATAGGTGATTAAGTTAAAATGATACCGTGGGTGGCTAGGAGATAGCTCAGCATAATCACTGCCATAGCCTGAGTTCAATCTCCTGCCAAGGAACCAACCCACATATAATGCAGCAGACCTCTTCTGTCTCTTCCCCTGCTCCCCTCAGTCAGTGTATTTCAGTGGATCTGCCTGTTCTGCTCCCCACTCTGTCTCTGGTGAATCTTCTCACAGCCTACCTCCCAAACCCCTCTCACATCTGGCCTACAGCCTAGTTCTTCTTAACAAAAATAAAATAAAATGATAACTTTAGGGTAGGAGCCTATTTGACTATGACTCGTATCCCCATAAGAAGAGAAAGAGACACTAGAAACATGCTTGCATAAAAGAACTTTAGTACACTTTGTGTACAAAGCGAGGAGACAGCTAGCTGTAACTCAAGGAAGAGAGAGCCCAAGAGAAACAAAATTTGCCAACAACTTGAATTTCTAGTTGTGAGAAAAGAAACTTCCATTGCATATGTCCCCCAGCCTATGGTATTGTGTTATAGAAGTCTTAACAAATTAATACAATGTAAGTTAAGTATCAAAATCTGACAAAGATGGTATTAGAACAAACTATCCATCAGTACTCTTAGGTACTATAAAGGCAAAGTCCTTAACAAAACATTAGCAAACCAAGTCAACAGTATAAAAAGAATAACACTACAAAGCTATGTAGAATTTATCTAATGAATGCAAGATTAATGTAACATTTTAATATCAATCAATGTAAGTCAGGCTAAAGGGAAAAAAAATCTGTGATCATTTCAACAGATACAGGAAAAGCATTTGACATAATCCAAAGTTCATTCCTGATTTAAAAAAAAAAAAGCCACAACCCAGAAAATGTAGAAAACTTTCTCGAGAGAATAAAGGGAATCTACAAACACTTATATCATAATTAATGGTGAAAGACTGAATTGTCTTACCTTAGAATGGTAATAAGGCAAACATGCCATTATCACTACTTATAGTCATTGAAAGGGTGGGAAAAGAAATAAGTGGCATTAAGATTAAAAAGAAGTAAATTGTAAATTATATGATGATTAGTGCCAAAAATGCAAGGGAATTCAGAAAACAATCATTAGAACCCATAAGCAAATTTAGTGACGTCACAGGATGCAAGTCTCATTTATAAGAAACTGCTTAAAGCAATATTAAATATATCACTATCTATACTAACAGCATATTATTAGAAAGTGAAATTTATAAGCCATTCCATGTATAATAGAAACTGACCCACACAAATACAGTAAGTTGTATTTTGACAAAGGTGCCAAGATAACTCAATGAAGACAGATAAAGGAATTTTTTTAATAAGCAGTATTGTAACAATGTGATATTTATATCCATATTTGTTCTTGAAAAGGACTTCTGATCCTAAAGTCCCACCACATATAAAGTAATTTAAAATGGATCCTAGACCTACATGTAAAAGCCAAGTCTATGAAACGTACAGAACATCAGACCTTAACGACAAAACACCCATGCTAAGGTGGTAATAGTTTTAACTATCATTGCCTTTGCCCCATCAATAAGTCCACCAATGCAATAGAATAAATAAAATACCAAATTATCATAAAAGTAAGTTTGTCACATGGATACCTAATGAACATTCTCAAGGACCTTCCAGGGATCCTCAGACCATACTTTGAGAATAGCTGTTTTCAACTATTAAAAAGAATGAACTCTGTCATATACAACAATAGATACATCATTCAGACATAAGACTGAACAAAAGCAGTCAGGTGCAAAGGAGAACATACCATAAACTTCACCAAGTTATGGTAAGAGAAGTAAGGAGGCCACCTATACCTTAATGGGGTAAGGAGGCCACCTATACCTTAAAAGGTGATGACGATTTTTGCATTTTATTATATGGATGTCATATTTTAGTAACAACACAAAAAGAAATAATAAAAATAATTTCCTCTCTCTAAGAGTTTTATATCTTTGTTTCTTCCCCGTCTTGATCTTACATTTCAATTCCCTTTCTCTACAGAATATAATTCTAATGAAACATATTTTTATACTAAAAGTCTTTCATTAAACATCTTCTAACATTTCCATGGAACAAAAACATAAGCATATTCTCAAGAACATCCATTTTAGGGAAGAATTTATAATGAAGCTGAGATTCCAGAACTTCTAGTTTGAAGATGATGGACCAGAACATTCCTTTGGTATTTCATACCTTAACTGCTGAGAACTTTTTTTATCTATCTATGTCTTACTGTGTTCAAAGGTTAGTTCCCTTAAAGACAAGGATGTACCTTTGGTCTTGCATATTAGAAGGCCTGACAGGAAAGTGACTCATTTATTAATTTTCTCATTCATTCGTGGAACAAAGATATATTTAGCATTTCTTTTTTTTTAAATGTATTTACTTATGTGTACAAGCACTTGGATACGGGCCAAGTTGCAGGAGGTGAGAAGATTCACCAGAGACAGAATAGGGAGCTGAACAGGCAGATTGACAAAAACACACTGTTGAGGAGAGCAGTGGGCCCAAGGCAGGGAACGCTGCACCATGTGGGTCACCTCCCTGGCCAAGGATGGAACTCGTGCTGCAGTGTCTGAGGACAGCTTCACAGTGCTGTGCTTTAACCTGTTGCACCACCAGGGAGGGCCCCTGATAGTTTAATGTTTCTGTATAAGGTACTTGCTAGACCCTGAGTAGGTGTGGGGCTCAATAAATTCCTGCTGCTGACTAGTAATTATCAGCTACATATCAGAAGAAAGTATAATTCTCTTTTCTCCTGAACTCCAACTGGAGCTGCACTACCGGTCTTACTAATCCTATTGTAAAAATGGGGACACCAAGACACAGAGATTAATTAACTGACTCACTTAGGGTCATACACTTCATGAGTTGAGCAAGGATAAAGCCCTGTGAGTTCTTTTCTGGACTGAAGTATAAGAGAATTCATTCAGATTGACTGGAGTTCACATTTCATTTAAATGCTCGCATTTCACTTCGAGTATATCTACCTTTTCTGACGGATATTTCAGGACCAACAATCTGAATTAGTTTACTTCCACTTCAGACACTGTCAAGATAAATTAAACACTAAGGGTCCATGACACCATCTGAAGCAGAAGTGCTATTAGTGGAAAATATATCAGTAGTTTTATTTTTCAATATAGTGTAGTGCTTTTTTGAAGAACCTATTTTCTATTAAAACTAAAGTTGGAATAATAAACCAGGGTGGATTTTGAAATCTTAAAAAACTGATTTTATATCTTTAGGCAAATATTTAGGCAATATTTTTATCTCCTGACAATAAATCTACAAACCATTCTGCTAAAATAAGACCTGGGAAATTTCTGACTCTGAAAAGAGATAGGGTAACAACTCTGATGATACATAAACTTGTATCAGATACAGGCTCCATTTTTGTTGCAATCATCCATCCATAGCCTGCTCATCTGACAAGGCACGTTATTAATAAAACATACTGTAGCACAAGTGCACTGCCCTACATGGTGTTTATCTTGTTGGAAACTGTAATTGTCTGAAACAATGGCCTGTGTGAAAAGATGTGATACATTATGAGCTGTGTAAAGATCAAAATAATTTAGACTAATAATGGTAGTTGTTTGTGAAGGATTAAAACATGGGTTATGCTCCATGAGTTAATGACTCGGTCTTGTTTTTCAGTTTTATTTCCATTCTGGTCCCTGTGAGATGAACTTCATGTTAAGCCTTCTGGAGAGACAAATTTCCCTCAACAAAATGTAAACTCTTTGAAGGCAAAGAACTCTGGTTTATTTACCAACGTCTCCCTGGGACATTGTACAGACAGTCAACATTCAATACTTCACAATGAGAAGAAAAAGTGTAAATATGAAAATAAAAAAAGAATGGAACAAACTTCAGATTCAAATCAAGTCATTATCAGAATTCTTCCAGATTGTTACTCAAAAATAGTTCAACCCTCTCTCTAAAAGACACAGACTCATGGGCAAGGGTGAGGTTGAAATGGAAGCAGACCGAAGTCAAGCAGTTAAAGATGCCCATGTCAGCCCCACATTGCTGAGTCAGACTCTGGTTAGGAAAGAACAGAGCTTGCCCTTACTCTTCATCTCCCCACTCTCACCACCCTCTCCCCCGGTGGGATCTGGATTCCCCTGGAATGACAAGAGGGATTCAAATTTCCTCCTATTTCAGATAGAACAGCCTACAGGCAATTATGTACAATTTAGGTATAAAGTGAGATGCTAGGAAAAGAACAATGTCTTAGGTAGGTAGACAGATAGAAAGCCACACCTGAGGTCAAACTGGATTACTTCTCCACTGAAATAGTAAAAATCTGGAAGAAAATATAAGCATGTAGTAGTGATGAAAGACAGTAAATACAGAAATATACTGAAGTAGAGAAAAGATAAAAGAACCCATTGAGACCTGAGCCACAGTCAATTTTCCTGCAAAAAAATGATGTTTGGATTATTCCCTCTCACATACTCAAGGAATGTGATTTCTTTTCCCACTATGAAGGATAGATTACATTTGGCATCATTTGACAAATAATTAGTTCAGGACATGTGTTGTGAGTGTGTGTGTATGTGTATGTGTGTGTGAGAGAGAGAGAAAGACATAATTCTACTTAATGGCTCTGAGTTCTGCTACAGACTTCTAAAAAGGGTTAACACTTTATTTATTATGGTAGGTGGGACAATATTCTCCTTCTTTGTTGGATGCCATTGACTGTATTTGATGCCAAAAATACTGAAGCTGTGGTGCAACTTCGAAGGGAGATGGCTGGAGAGATTATCATCATCTGAGAATGGCAGAGCACAAAGAAGAAATCCACTGGGTGCTCAATGACGTCACTGAATTATTCACTTCACCAAATCAGGAACCATCTTCTACCAAACTTCTGGTTATATGAGATAATAAACTCCCTATGTTTCAAAAGCCACCTCTAGTTAAATGTTTTGTTGCTTACACTTTGTTGATTCCTTGATCTTCTCTAGTGAGAACATATGTTACAAGTGTAAAGTGTGGGATTTGAAAATTTTGAAACATACACTTCAGCTTTAACCTGGGGACCCCCTCCACTTTCTTACCCTTCAACAGACCTTTCCCACTTCTACTGGACTCAGACACAGAACCAGAAACACAAAGACCTCTCACTTTTTGAGGCTTAGTCTTTGTCCCTTAGCTCTGCCTACCCTGTTTGGCTCCTTCTTCCCTGAGGCCATGTTCTGTCCCAAGAAACTCCTCAGTCACTCCAGTCAACACTCTTCTGGGGCCTGATCCTATCAGTTCTACAGATAAATCCGACCATGTTTGAAATCCAACCAATTTAGACTCAAGAGCGCTGTCCCAAACACAGTAACACTGTATACCTATATTTAGCTATGTTTTGTAACCCTTTTACAGAAATAGAGAATGAAAATGAAGACTTGAGGATAAAAGTGGTACAAACAAGGGTGATCTGGATACAGTTGTTCGGGTGGCTTTACTAGCTGTAATTTACGAAAACCACGCAGTACTCAGCACAGGACTCTGCATCTACAGTTTATCTCAGCGCAAGTGTTTTAAATTCAATTGGAATGACCAAATTGTGGGCCAAAGTGAAATGGTTTCCTTTTACAGAATCCTCTATTCAGAATGCTTTCAATCAGCATCACCTCCCCACCATAACCACCAAAACAAAGCCTTGGATATTTTCACCTTGGCTATCAAAGTTTGTTTTTATAACAGACTCTGGGGTTAGGAATTGTAAAAATAGTTTCACTTAACTTACCAGAAAGAAATGAAGGCACAAAGAGATGATCTGACTTGGCCACAGTCCCAGAGGGCATCTGGGCAGAGCTAGGATTGTCGCTAAGTCCCTGGAGCTCTCAAGCCATTGTTCTGATGTCCCTGTATGTAATTGTTTTGATAGCAATTTCCCTGGTTCTCTTTCACTAGCCTGCTAATCACGCATGTCAATCACATTCAGAACGGCCATGGGCCTTAGGGTCAGCCAGTCTCTGGAGGATATAATTCAAAAGAGAAAATAAGGCACAATAGAGTACTTTCTCCTTCAAGCAAGCTTGTGTGTCAATGGTGGCCTCCTGACTCCGACAATGTGTGCAGGAGACTTAGACTTTGTTTTTTTTTTTTTTTCCAGATGGAAAAACAATATATCAAGGGCTCTGATCACGGCTGGAAAGCAAGTGAGAAATCCACCAGTTTAGGATTCTGTTACTAGAGAACACTCGCGGAGACTGAAAGAGTTCTACACCCAGTCTCTAAAGAAACAGGAGGGATATCCTCTTTCTTCCTGCTCAGAGAGTCTCTGCAGCCTCTCTCCACAGTCGGTTAAGCAAGTCTGGGTGGAGGTGGAACGTTAGCTTAAACCTTGACACAGACGCTAATTACTCTGCTCCCACAGACCACTGGGCTTTCTTTCCTCATTTCACTTTCACTTTAGGCAGTAGCACCAAGGGACCCCGAAGAGAGGGCTCCGGCCTGGACTTGGAGCAGGCCCTGGAGAAGCACGCGTGGGCCGGGGGGCAGACAGCGTGCGCGAGGCAGAGACTGTCGGTGTGAGGCGTGGATACAGGAATGTGCGTGTGCGCGGCCCTGAGCCCCGCCCGCACGGCGCCCATTGGCCGGGGGCGCGCGGCGGGGGAAGCCCTTGGCTAATCTCCTGCCACTCAGCTCGGCGGACTGCCGGGCCCCGGCTGCAGCGCCGCGCGCGGAAGGACAAATAGTCCCGGCGGCGGTGCCGCGCACCCCTCCACGACTTTGCTCTCCCCGCCCGGGGCTGCTGCGGCCCAGAGGCCGGGACGACGGGGGCGGGGCGGCCGCCTCTCGGCTCAGGGCGGCTGCTTGGGGCGGGGGTTGGGGGATTGTGTTCCCGGAGGGAAAGTAATTGGATTCCAGGCTCCCTTCAGTCAGATGGAGCGGAAATCGGCGGCTGATCCCGCGGCTTGGCGGGAGCGGGTGGGGAGGAGACACTGGCGAGCAGCCGCTGGGGAGGAAAACTTGGTGAAAACGCCGCTGTGCCCTCAAGTGTCGGCGTGTAAGTTTCTGTACCCGCAGCTGTAGAAAGCAGGGTGGCAACGAAGGATCAACGGAGCGTGCCCCAGGTGCCCTTTTCCGACCCATGTGTGACTCCTTCTCCAACTGGTCTGAAATTCACCTGATTCCTGATCCCGGGGAAGAGAAATACTTGGAACCTTTGTCTTCACTAGCATTTCATTTTTCTTTCAGAGCCCTCAGGGGAGCTAAATGGGAGAGAGAGCCCTGTCAAATCTGGGATTGAAGGTCTCCCTAATGTGTGTAACTCGGGAGAAAATAGCGTTCTTATCAAAATCATCTAGAAAAGTTGCTCAAGTCCTTGCAAATTCCCCTAAATTCCCTTTCCCTTAGGGGAGATGATGCAGAAGTGGGAGCCTTAAGCAAAATTTTTGGCTAAAATGATAGGAATGTTCTAGGAATTTTAAGACTTTAACTCAGCCCTCTTGTGCTATCCCCCCCCCCCATCTCATTTACCCCCTTTTCACTCATTAGTCATCAAACATGCTTTTATTAGGGGACTTTCGATGTGCTAGCTTATTGTCCTTAGGAAGGATGAATCAAAGAGTAAAACTAGTCCTTGCACTCATGGAGTCACATTACAGTTCCTCCAGTGGGGGTGAGAGACACCATTTACAAATATATAATGCAGTTGTGTCATGTAGTGATAAGTGCTATGAAGACAAAGCAGAGTAGAAGGACAGACGGGATGCAGATGGGGATAGTGTGTTATTTTATATTTTAGATGAGTCGATCAAGAAAAGCTTCGGGGAAATTGTATTTAAACAGTGGTCCTAGGGGAATGAGAGAAAAAGTCAAGCAAATGCCTGGAGGCGGGAGGGTGATAGGGAGAAGAATTTTCCAGGCAGAGAAGTGCAAAAGCTCTGTGGCCAGAGAGCATTTTCTGAGTTTGAATTAGAAAGCAAGCACATGAATGGGAATGCCATACAATCAGTAGAAAGAACAGATGGGAATGAGGTTGGAGATGAACCAGTCTAGGGCCTTCTAAATCGGCACCTTAGTATTTGCTTTGCATCTTTTCTGTAAGTGTTTTGTCCATGAAATTAGCCTGGCCTTCTTCTAGTGACTCCATCAGGAACTAGATCCATTCTTTTATGGATGCCACTTTCTCTTCCTGGTCTCTGACATTAAGGTTAGTTTCTGCTTTTCTCTCACTCTCTGATACTCATCTACAGCTACGGCTTCATATTTTTTCTGTGCAGATCTTTATCTTGAATGTCACCTTTGTCCCAAGTTGCTTACTAACATCTACCACTACATCATCTGTAATTGGATGTCCTGTCAGCTCTTCAGTTTCAACAATTTAAATATCTTTCAAAACTCTTCTTTTTTTCTCAATGATACCATTGCTTTCTCAGCTATCCAAAGTAGGAAACGTACTTGGATGTCATTGTTGACTATTTCCTTCTCTTTGTTCCTTTTATCCAACACTTGTCAGGGCTTTAGATTTGTCCTTTAAAATGCCTCTTGTCAAATCTCTTCCTCTTTTTACTTCATGGTTCTATTTAAGCCCTTGAACACTGCCAACCAGGATTAGTTCAACAATCTTTTGACTCCCTTCTCTTTCAGCTCCAGTGGAACCTGCTAGAATAATCATTCTAAAACTTTGCTTTTATCTCATTTCTTTGTACCTCTAAATAGTGTGGTTATGTTTTCAAGCTCTTGTTTCAATCTAGTTCCCTCTTAACCTATGAAACACTCCTCAGTCTACCTCTTTAGTTAAGTTTGTTCCTCATATTAATTCATATTCCTTTATTCCTATGTACATTTGTTTATAAATATACACTCACACTTTTGTATTGCTTCAATAAGGATCCATAGTTTTAAGTAACATAAAATCCAACTAAATTGGCTTAAACAGAGAAAGGAATTTATGGGCTCATGTAACTGAAAAGGTCTACATTTTTTTATACATGACTTGGCTTAAGATTTCAAATTGCGTCATCAAAATTCAGATTCTCCTTGCTAGGTTAGCACTTTTCTCTACTGTGAAGCACTTTACTCTTGTCTTAACTCCACAAATGAACAATCAGAAGCTCTAGTTTTTTAATGTCCTCAGTACCAGCAAAAGTCAAGTGTCCAATCCTAAACCAATCATTATTGCCAAGAGAATGAGATACTCAGATTAATTTGTGCTGATTCGTAAGTGCATTCCAGGAGCTGCATATATCCATACTTAAGTGACATAGAAAGGTGGTTCCTGGTGCCTCCCTGGTGATTCAAGGGGTTAAGATGCAGCATTTTGAAGCTATCTGTAGCCCCCTCAGCATGAGTTCTGTCTCCAAGCAGGGAGGTGACCCACTTGATGCAGCAGACTTCGCCTGTCTGTCTCACTGGCTGCTTCCCTGAGCAGTGTATTTCTGTAGTTCTGCCTGTTCTGCTCCCCACTCTGTCTCTGGTGAATCCTCTCACCCTACTGTAATCTAGTTCTTGCATGTATAAATAAATAAATCTTAAAAAAAAAAAGGTAATTCCTCTTAGGATAATAGGAGTATGTTTATCAGAGGAAAGGTGAATATGTCCTGGAAAATGGAAGCAGCAGACATACCATACACCCCTATTCTTCTCTAACTGTCCCCAAAATCCTTCCTGTACCTATACTTTCAAAATGTCTATGCCTGCTCAGTGCAACCATAAAATGCACTTATTTCCCCAAGAAGATTCAACCTTTCATCTAGTTACTGCAGTTAACTCCAAATTCAGCATAATAGACCCATAAGTATGTTTTCCAATACATTCTTCATGGTTCTGTAGTCTAAGACTGATAACATTCTTCATGGTTCTGTAGTCTAAGACTATATAATAAAAATTAGTTACAAAATACTTATAAAATGACAGAATAAGTAAAAAATGTGCAATGAAAACTCATATTTGGAAAAATGACTAATAGCAAACACTCAGTGGTCTCCAGTTCATAGCATATATTATATCTTGCTGGACAGAAATAGCAATGGTTTCCTACCATGAGAGCGGAGAAAATTCTTTGATCAGCTCATCTGGTTGCCAGATGTTCTACTATTAGAGAATTTCTCTTCTATTATTTCTCTGTGCTATATCTATAATGGGTAATGGGGAGGATAATCTCCTAGGGGTCATGCATCTTCAGTATTCTGCTTCCTGATACAGTGGATATCGAAAAATCACTTGTTAAGACAGACAATTAGCTTTTATTTTCAAATAACTGTGATTGTCTTTTGTTATGTAGAGGTGTTGCTAGGAAATAGCTGCCTAACCAGTCTCCCCATTAATCTTGGTAAAGTCATGTAACTAATTATCTCCACTGAAATATGTGTGGGAGTGATCACTTCTTGCCAGCATTGTTAAGAACTCAGTATTCCTTCTTTGGTTTCTTTTTCTTCCTCTGGCTGCCCTGAAAGGATTTTAGACACAGTGGATGCCATAAGAAAGCCATGAAGGACCTCCCTGGTGGCACAAGAGGCATTAAAGTGCAGCACTATGAAGCTGTTGCAGCCACTGCAGCATGAGTTCAATTTCCAGCCAGGAAGGTGACCCACCTGTGGCAGTAGACCTCTCCTGACCCACCCACTGCTTCCCTCAGCAGTGTACTTTCTCGATCTGCCTGTTCTGCTCCCCATTCTGTCTCTGGTGAGTCCTCTCACCCCCCTGTACCCTGGCTTATACCCCAGTTCTGTATGCATAAATAAACAAAAAAAGAAAGTTATGAAATAGAAGGAGTCTGGGTAACTGATTAGTAGGAAATCACCTACTATTAATCAGGGATGTGGATATGGGACTTCACAAAAGTGATTAGTGGTAATGCTAAGTATATTTTTTTTCTTTAGACAAAATTTTTTTCACAATACAATTTTTTTTTAAATTTCCTAGTAAGCTTCCAGTCTATTTATATCTGGCCAGTTCTTTGCAGTGTGGGAGGTGGGAAAGAGGGAGGAGCAGAAAATCCATAACCAAAGATTTTGCTTAAGCTGCAATCTTTGTGCCTAGATTCCAATATGGATATTTCTGTCTTTTAGTAAGACAATATTCTTACTGAAATTAAGTATTCTTATAGCTTAATAGCCCTCATTTTAGTTTCTGCCTAAGAACAAATTAAAACAACAACCACTGGTTCTGCAAGGGATAGGGGTGAGGTGGGAAGGGGCAGTGTGATGGAGAGAGCAGAATAGGACATTTTTTTTTAAAGATTTATTTTTTTGTGCATACAGAACTGGGGTACAGGCCAGAGGTTCAGGGGGAGGTGAGAGGATTCACCAGAGACAGAGTGCAGAGCAGAACAGGCCGACTGACAAGTACACTGCTGAGGGGAGCAGTGGGTGCATCAGGAGAGGTCTGCTGCGCCATGTGGGTCACCTCTGGGGCAGGGATCGAACTCATGCTGAAGTGGCTTTAGCGTCTTAGTGCTGTGCTTTAACCCACTGTGCCACCAGGGAGGGCCCAGCATAGGACAATTTTTACCTTTTTAAGCAGGCAGGAAATGGTTGAGAGAGGCCTGAATATGTTTAAATTTCTCCCAAGTGCCAGTCTTACCCACTTTTTGCTTCAATAACATTAACATTCTCTTGGGCCTTTTTGACTCTTAATGTCATTAAGTTTCTATCATATTTGTAACCTATAATCAAAAATGGCCACTCATAACAAAGGAGTAGTTTTTCCTCTCTGCCTTAAATACATCAATTTAATCTTAAATTTGAGGCATCCTTATAAGATCTTAATAAAAGTCAACATGTAATAGTTGATTCCATTTTAGTATTGACCTTTTAATAACAGGTCCTTTTACATTTCTCTCTTGCAAGACACATATTCTGGATACTAGAGCAGGTGCCAGCTTAACTGATTTTGCTATTGAATTCTCAACCTACTATCATATCAAATGATTCAACATTTTGAGAACATCCTCTTATTAATCCCTCCTGGTGCCAATTCATAAATTGTTAGAGATATTTTAATTCCAGGTGATAAAGCAAAAAACACTGACTTAAAGTCAAACTGACTTATGAGAAATGAAGAATGTATTGGTTATTGGCTCACTTACTTTTAACACTTAGGGCTTAAGCAATGTCATTAAGAATCCTATTCGACTTCTTGGCCCTATCTTCTGTATTGGCTTCATTCTCAGGCTCCATATGGTGGCTCCTGGCAGCTCAAGTTCACATAATCCTTACTGTTAGCACTCTCAGTGGAAGAGTACATGCTTCTTTCCCACAAGTGCCAGCCATAGTCTCCTCATATTTCATTGCTTCTGATTAGGACATGTGGCCAGAGGAATGCGGTAGGTCAGGCTGGATTCACTCTACCTAAAAAACATTGGATGAAAGTAACAGGGGGGAAATCAGGATATGGTTAGCAGAAGAATGAGTGGATGCTGTGGCAAAAAATCAAATATCTCCTAGTAGATACCAATGTATAGTCATCTTTCCTAATTATTTCACATGGGTTTCTTTTATCTCCTTCACTGGACTAAAAGTCTCATGAGCAGATACTATACGTCTTAACAGAGCCAACCCAGCAGACTGTCTTTAGGTAATGGTTGAATGATTGCCTCTTTCTGTAACAATGAAAATGGCACACTCAAAGAAGTAAAAGAACTTTATGAAAGGAAAATTTACAAAGGTGTGGGGAAAGTTAAGGGAACCAACTGCAATGGGAAAATACTTAAGGATTGGTAACAATGAGAATCCACAAGCCTGAAGAAAAAGAGGAAGGAAACTTAGAGCAGCACCCAATAATAGTTTGGAAAGGAATACCTGACAAAGGCCGAGGCTAAAAATAGAGAAATGCAGCCCAGGTGAAAATGTGACGCAGCAGAGAACTGGGAAATCACCACTTCTCTTTTTCTCCTATCCTCCAAATTTCTTTTGGTGCCTTCCACTAGCCAATCATAACCAGAAGCTGGAGAGGTTGGGTGGTACAATCCGTAGAGGTCAGCCTCCAATAGAGAGCAAATCAAAGAGGATGAATCCTAGACCTAGAGGAATGTATGGAAACTAACCAAGCCACCCTGCTACTATTCCTTAGAGAAACCCTAAGACAACTTCTGTTTGGTGTTAACCAAATAGCCTTGATTTACCAGAAAAATTACATTTTGTTAAGTATATAACTAATGTGGCTTAATATTTAATATTTATAGCATTTTAAGACTAACATTCATAAATCATAAAAAGGAATGAGTTGGGCCTTCCCTGGTGGCGCAGCGGGTTAAATCACAGCACAAAGAAGCTTAAGCCACTTCCACATAAGTTCGATCCCCGCCTGCCTGCCCCGGAGGAGATCCACATGAGGAGGCAGACCTCTCCTGACCTGCCCGCTGCTCCCCTCAGCAGTGTACTTCGTCGATCTGCTTGTTCTGCTTCCCACTCTGTCTCTGGTGAATCCTCTGACCCTCCGCATCTCTGGCCTGTACCCCACTTCTGTACAAATAAGTAAATCAATCAAAAAAAAAAAAAAGGCTTGGGTTAGCCTATGTAGTTAAAAAGCTATCATCATTGTATTGATATGGAACTCCTCAAGAATATTGTACCTGGCAATCCATCAGAAAGCCCTGGCACAGCACTTGTCAAATAGTGACAAATTTGATAAATGTTTGATGATTTGAAGAATGATTAAATGAATAAATTAAAGCATTTTGAGCCAGACTCTTAAGTAGTAAATTAAATGGGTTTTCCTTGATAGAAGTTGATGCTAACTATATAACATCTACCAACCTTGTGTTTTAATGTCTGACGTTGACTTGCTAGCTGTGATTGAGAATTTCTCATACAAAATGGAATTGCAATACATTTTTTTGTCAATCTTCAGAAGGAAGATCTATAATTAACTGTCATGCTAATAAACTTACTATAAAATCCTTTTCAGTAAATATACTATTTTTTAATCTAAAGCTGGGTTTCCTCATAGAATTGTCATTCAAATATAAGAAATATAAATATACTTGCTTCAATATGTAATCTGGCATTATAAAATGTCAGTCCAAACTGTTTTTCTAACAGATTATAGTTAAGCCAAAAATCCATACTTCTGTTATTTGTCAATCCTGAACAGATAGGGCTTAAACAGTTAAGAACATACATTTATGTGTATCACATTCATCTATTCAAACAACAAATAATTTTGAGTACCTGCCATATATTGGCCCTCATTGAACTTACAATTAAAGCTGTGTTTCTCAAACTTCAATGAGAATATTAATCACTGAATGGTCTTGTGAAAATGCAGGTTCTAAGTTTGAGCTAGGACTCAGACTGAATTTTGTTTTTTTTTAAAGATTTATTTATTTATTCGTACAGAACTGGGGTATAGGCCAGAGATGCGGAGGGTGAGAGGATTCACCAGGAACAGAGTAGGGAGCAGAACAGGCAGATCCACGACGAGATGGATGAAGTACACTGCTGAGGGGAGCAGCGGGCGGGTCAGGAGAGGTCTGCCACGCCATGTGGTCACCTCCGGGGCAGGCGGGAATCGAACTCATGCGGAAGCAGCTTTTAGATTCTCAGTGCTGTGCTTTAACCCGCTGCGCCACCAGGGAGGGCCTCAGACTGAATTTTTAAGAAATCTTGGGTGATACTAGTGCCAAGGCCAAGGTGGTCCAGGGACCACAAATTGAGTAGCAAAAATCTAAGAAACTCATTTAACCCTCATAATAATTTTGATATGTATGAGTAGTTTTTATTTTATTATCTAAATTACCTAATATATATATACACATATATAAAGCACTTAGTATATACAAAGTGCTAAGCACTGTAAAGACCAATTAGACATAGGTCTTTGGAAACTAAAAAAAAACTAATATAATAAATAATTATTGTGCATGATTCTAATTACATGAACTACCCAGAAAAGGCAAATGTATAGATACAGAAAATAAAATGGTAGTTTCCTGGGTCAGCAGTGAGATTAGGGATTAACATAAATGTCTGAAAGATGTTATTCAGATCATTAAAA
This sequence comes from Condylura cristata, assembly GCF_000260355.1. NCBI lineage: Eukaryota > Metazoa > Chordata > Mammalia > Eulipotyphla > Talpidae > Condylura > Condylura cristata. The sequence goes on along the minus strand of NW_004567124.1, from coordinate 13,852,123 downwards.
TGTTTTTTTTTCTTTTACAGATTTATTTATTTGTGCATAAGAACTGGGGTACAGGCTAGAGGTGCAGGGGCAGTGAGAGGATTCACCAGAGACAGAGTGGGAATAGAACAGGCAGATCGTCGAAGTACACTACTGAGGGGAGCAGTGGGCGGGTCAGGAGAGGTCTGCCACACCATGTGGGTCAGGGGTCGAACTCATGCTGAAGTGGCTTTAGCTTCTTAGGTGCTGTGCTTTAACCTGCTGTGCCACCAGGGAGGGCTCTAATTAAAATGTTTTAAAACTGGATTATGATGATGGCTGCACAACAAACTAATAAATTTGCTAAGAAAAGCATTAAGTTGAGGCCTTCCCTGGTGGTGCAATGGGTTAAAGTACAGCATTGCATGCTAGCTGCAATTGCTTCAGTGCAAGTTCAATTCCCAGCCCCAGAGGTGACCCACATGGCATGCCTGACCCACCTGCTACTCAGCAGAGTACTTCCTCAATCTGACTGTTCTGCTCCCTACTCTGTCTCTGGTGAATCCTCTCACTGTCCCTGCACCTCTGGCCTTCACCCTAGCTCTATATGCCTAAATAAACAAATCTTTTAAGAAATCACTAAATTATTTACTTGAAATGGATGAATTGTATGATAGGTAAATTGTACCTCAATGTAGTTGTAACCGTAGCTATGAAAATATGTGAGCAAATGTAACCATAAAACATTTAGTCTTAACCCCCTTTAACAGTCAAGGAAATAGAGTTCACAGAGGCAACATCAGAGGCTAAGTGGTTTGTCCCAGGTCAAACAACTAGTTAAAGTTAGATGGCATAGAGTTAGTATACAACTCTAGTCCTATTGAGCCAAACCTAATTATTATTAGAAATCTCATCACCAAAGAAAACCTAGAGATCTATGATAGGAAATAGATACCCTTCATCCTGTAAAGGTTGTACCTTTCTCAGTATAACCTTCACACTGTGAATCAAGACTTACTAAGTATGACATTAGTGGTCCTGTCCACATACTTCCAGGTGATGGGTTATGCAAGTCAGTTAGCTTCTGGTAGACCCTTTGGCCACACTAGGGTTCTTAGTTTCAAACCACAAAAATAAATTCTGACTTATTTAGTAGGCTACTAAAAAAATATTATGAGAGTTGAGGTCAAGTTCAAGCTGTATATCCATGGCTTCATAAAGAGCCTGGCAGCCTCTGAAGAATACTACCATTACTGATGCTGTTTAACTTACTGGAGTCTGTTCCCTTCCTTTGCCATAACCAGTGCCCTGGGAACTCAATTTGGTCATAACTGCTTTGTTGCAGGAGAGAGAACTGACTTCTATCTTTGTGTTACTTGACACAGATTCAACGTCATGCAGATGATTTTACTGGCTGAAGGAGAGGTCAGATACTTGACCCTTTGCTGCAAGGAAGGATGGTAAAGTGAGTATTTGACATATCAGTTTCTAGATAGTGGGAATTGAGCTTTACTTCCTTTCCAAGTTTCATACATCAGTGAATTCTTCAAGCTCTGAGAGTTCAGATGGTCAGCCACCCAAAACAAAGCAACAAAAGTTGTCTTGTGCAAATAGTTGTTCATGGAGTAGCAGCAATGACTTAACAAGCAGAAGCTTGTTAGAAACGCTTTATCTCAGGTTCTGTATCTGCAACATCAGGATCTGCTTTCTAACAAGTAGCTGAGATAATTTGTATGCACATTGACATTCAAGAAATGTTCTACATTATACAACATAATTACTTTTTGTTTAAGATTTTATTTATTTATGCATATAGAAGTGGGTACAGGCCAGAGGTGCAGGGGCAGTCAGAGGGTTCACCAGAAATAGAGTGTGGAGCAGAACAGTCATATCAACAAAGTACACTGCTGAGGGGAGCAGAGGGTGGGCCAGAAGAAGTCTTCTGCGCTATGTGGATCAGCCCCCAAGGCAGGGATCCAACTCACACTGAAGTGGCCACAGCTTGGCTTAGCTTTTACAGTGCAGTGCTCCAAACTGTGGCACCACAAGGGAGGGCCCAACGTAATTTTTTTTTTTTTAAGATTTATTTATTTGTGCATATAGAACTGGGGTACAGGCCAGAGGCTCAGGGGTGGTGAGAGCCTTCACCGGAGACAGAGTGGGGAGCAGAACAGGCAGATCTACGAAGTACACTGCTGAGGGGAGCAGCGGGTGGGTCAAGAGAGGTCTGCCACGCCATGTGGTCGCCTCTGGGGCAGGCGGGATCGAACTCATGCAGAAGTGGCTTTAGCTTCTCAGTGCTGTGCTTTAACCGACTGCACCACCAGGGAGGGTCTGTAATTCTTTTTAATTTCCTAAGATCAGTCACTATTAGGCTTTATTCATCCATATGATTGCAAGATTTAGTGAAGAATGTACAATTCAATTTTAATTGTAGATTAGAAAAAAACAAATCATTTTAAGAATAAGTATGGTTCATGCAATATTTCGGACATAATTAGGTTAAAAGTTTTGTCTTGTATCTAAAATTCAAGTTTAACTGGGCATTCAGTAGTCAGTATTTTATCTGGCAGTCATTTTCCACCATAAAACTCTCTCCCCACAATTAAAATAAATGAACAAAAAGAAAATGTAATTGCCAGAAGGAATGTATGTATACCACTTTTGTATTTGGGCATGATAGACTGTAAGTGTGATGAGAGCAGATCATGGAAACTTTATGCAGTTTCCTGTTCAGGCATTTAATACTTGAGGTCCCCTACCATATGAAGGGCGAATGTTCTGTCAATCCTGAATGCCAACTGTTCTGTGGAATAAGAATTTCTTTTTTAGATTTATAAACTACAACTAATTTCATTTAATACATTTTGAGTTGATATCACCTTTCTCCCATAGGAACTGAGCACATGAAAGTGAGTAAATTTAAGAAATATGTAATGACAATCACTACTGGCTTCCCTCTGGAGACTACCATTATAACTTTATTTTTTCCCTAAAGAATTGAGTTGCTGTTTATGCAAAGGAGTCTTAGAAAAATCACTTTAGAACTATGACTGGGAAATAGGCAGTTTGTAGGACATATCATTTAGAAATAGAAACATCACAATAAAAAATTAAAGAAAAGTGTTAGTATTCCCCAAATGTATACTAACTGCATTTATTTATAAGGTGGCTTAATTCACTTCAACAACTTAGACAGTAAGATGCTTCTAATCAGTCAAAGAGGGCACTTTTGGGTGGTTGGAAGAGAACAACTTTCCTTTCACAACCTTTTGAATAGTTATCAGCAAGTCACATTCAATACAATTTATCAACAAAAGTTTACATTTTCATGTGCCTATCAAGACTTACCCTTTTGGTTGATGAAATGCTCAGGGACTATGAGAGGAATTGCAGTTCTAAGAAGCAAAATGTCCTTAGGAGCTGGTGAATGTTAGGGAATAGACATAACATGTCTCCGCACCACCAAAGGTTTTATATTCTGTTTGTTGCCACTTTTTAATTAGTTGTTTTCAGGTTCCAATCTAGAGGCAGATATGTGTAATACTTGAATGATGCACTTGGGTTTATGAGCCAGGCCATAAAGGAACTCACTAATTAGCCTTTCTTTAAACACTAAGGAATGGGGGTGGGGGGCGCTGGCCGTATAACTACAACAGTTACTATAGGTGCTATTTCTGTAAAATAGCAAAGGCCTTAATTTATAATAGTGAGCAGTTAAAAAGCTGTTTAGGGCCCTCCTTGGTGGCGCAACAGGTTAGGACTCAGCACTGCAAGCTAACTGTAGCCGCTGCAGTGCGAGTTCGATCCCTGCCCTGGAGGTGATCCACATGACGTGGCAGACCTCTCCTGGCCACCACCCACTGCTCCCCTCAGCAGTGTACTTCATCGATCTGCCTGTTCTGCTCCCCACTCTGTCTTTGATGAAGCCTCTCACCACCCCTGTGCCTCTGCCATGTACCCCAGTTCTCTATGCATAAATAAATAAATCTTAAAAAAAAAAAAAAAGCTGTTTAAATGCTCTCCCTCCTCCCAAAGAGTGAGCTGATTAAATAAAAATATATGCTTGCTTGAGATGCCGCCATTAAAAATCATGTTTCTGGGATTCTGCGGGCTGACAGGAGAAAGAAATTACAAGATCATCCTGGAACATCATGGCATACCATATTAGACTTCCGTGTTATGTTTAAAGGGATGCAGAAGCCAACTTACTTGAAGAGGAGACAATTAAAGTATGAAATGTGATTACTAAAGAGTGAAGCATAGGAAATATAATTCCATCTATTACCCCAGATTTGTACTTTAAAACTCTTTGGAACCCTTGGAAAATGTAAAGAACCTGGTCATTATTTCGAAAACTTGTAAACGAAGAATGAATTATGTAACTATCTCACTTAAAAAATATATTTATTTTGTATAGAACTGGGGTGTAGACCAGAGCTGGGGGGGATGAGAGGATTCACCAGAGACAGAGTGGGGAACAGAAAGGTGAATTTATTGAATTACGCTGCTAAGGGGAGCAGTTGGCAAGACAGGAGAGGTCTGCTGCATTATTCTTGGCTGGGGATAGAAATCAGGCCTTAGAGGTGATAGCACTGAGACTTAACACCTAAGACACCAGGGAGACCCTAACTCACTTTTCATAAACAAAAGTTTCTCCAGGATAACCTAGTAGTAGATGAAAGAAATTGCTCTTTGCACAGTATTATAGTTAATAATGTTGCAGAGGGCCCACCCAGGTGGTATAGTGGGTTGGAGAGCTGCACTGCGAAGCTAAGCCAAGCAGTGGCTGCTTCTGTGAGTGTTCAATCCCGGCCCTGGAGGTGATCCACATGGCGCAGTAGCTCTCTCCTGTCTGCTCCTCCCCTCAGCAGCGTACTTTGTCAATCTGCCTGTTTTGCTCCCCATTCTGCCTCTGGCGAAGCCTCACACCACCCCCTGCACCTCTGGCCATATCCCATTTCTGTATGCATAAATAAATCTTAAAAAAAAATGTTGCAGAAATGTTATATTGTAATCCTTAGTGAAATAACACAGCAAGGAAATAATCAGTGATGGCTAACATTACAAAAGCAGAGATAAGAAATTACTTGCCTCCTTTTTAAAGACATCACAAATAAAATATTCTATTAAAAAGTTAAACTAAAATTTGATCAAGCCTATAATCTAAATAACAATTTCAGAAAATACCAGGGTAAAGAAACATAGTAAGTGATATCAAAGGAGTTACATTAGAAAATCCAGACTATGAAAACTATAGGACAAAGAATATCATTTAATTTTAATAATTCAATTGAAAGAGAAGTAACAGGGAAGCCACAAATTAATAGACCTCACACATATCAAAAATTTCACTGTGTGGAGCTTATATGAATCCAAATTTAAACAAACTAACCTGCTCAAAAACTGTTTGTGAGACAACTGGGATAAATTTGAACTCCAAGTGAATATTTGAAGATATTAAAGTAATTTAACAAACACTGAATGTGATAATAATATTGTCATTATAGTTTTTAGGCACATCCTTATCTTTAGACAGAAGTGTTGATCTAATGTGGTTGAAATGATTTGATGTTTGCTTCCAATTAATCTGGAGGTGGGTATACTTGAATAATCTTTGATTGGGTGGTAGGTCCAAGGGGATTCATCACACTATTCTTTTTGCTTTTGTGTTTGAAATTTTCCATCAAATAATTAGGTTTTAAAATGTTTTAGAATATGGTCACAATTTTTAAGATTGTAATATAAATAAGCTCTGACTTGAGTGTATGTCCTCTTACCACTTTCTCACCCATTAGTTCATGCTAATCATACTAATGTTTCAAATAATTCTTAAGTTCTCTGTTTGTATCTATCTCTAATTTAGTTCAGTTCAATAGTTGGGACAAAAACAACAATTACTTGCAGATGATGTTATTGATGGGAAGTTGCATTCTTGTGCCCTGTGCTCTGGGATGGATACTTTTTGAGATAGCCAGGAATAGAAGGTTGATGTAAAGTGAAGAGTTCCCTGCTTCTCTGAGAGATGTTAACGGCCCTGTGGGGATTAAGTCTATGATTTTGATCTCATTAGCATTGTGAGCGCCATTCAAGTGTGACTGACAGTCACACAAGTCAATACAAGAGCACTTTGGGAGAGCCAAGTTGGAGAATTTTTTTTCTTATAGATTGGTACCTCTATCCTTAACGAGCTCAAAAGAAAAACAAATCAGAGCATTTTTGACTTAACAAATGAGTTTAAATGAGGCTATGTTTCTAAGAAGATGGCATTATTTGGTAAAAGAAAAATGGAATACTAAATTGCTTGTTCAAATAAAAATGTTACTGGAGGAAATGGAAGTATTAGCTAGACGATTACTAATGCTTTCATTTTCGCTTTCTTTCATTCTAACTTAAGTCATATCTACAGACTAAATGCAACCTCAGGGATTTAGAAAGCAAATATTTATATCTTTGCCAGTTTTATCTCATGAAGCATGCTTAAAAAAATAGAATAAAATCATGGAATACCAACCAGGCTACTCAAAATGGTATGGAAGACGGTAACCAAAGACATGGGAAATAATTAGCCAGTCCCATCTAGTATTTTCCTCAGGTTTCATTCTCAATTCCAGAGAAAATAAAAGATTTTTAAAAGAGTCAGTGGTATCCTTTTCTCATGCTATAGAATACAATTTGAAGGCTGAAGGTGGTAATTCTTAAAGATTAGTTAGAAACAATAAAACCTCATGGGCCTAGAAAATAAATGAAAAGGAAAAATTATAGTGAGATATTTTGGATTTAGAGAAGAATGCATCAATCATCAAATTGTAATATGTAATTATGTAAAGATGTTGGTACAGTGAAATTAGAAATTCAACAGATGGTCCTAAATAAAATATTTCTGCAGTATATGAGAACAATTGTTCTCTAACTCTTAAATCAAAGTATGGGTAATTAGGGACAATCTAAAGCACCATTCAAAGTTGATCAATTAATTTTATCGAATCACTCAGGAGAATGAATGCAAAAAAGGGAAACAGTTACTGAAATAAAGCTTCCCATTTATTTAATAAGCAATTATTGGGGTTTGAGAAAAGATACAGCTCTCATTAAGAAAAAGAAGATATTGCACAACTTTTGTCCTGCAGAGCTCTTAGTTGAGAGAAACGGGGCATAAACACCCAAGAATTTGAAAATATTGCCATGTATCCTCTTAGTTTTTTGATAAATACTAAAATAAACAATTGATTGACTATAATAGACTGAGTTTTTCTAGGATACTAATGCCTTGTAAGAAAAGATTTTTGAGATTTGACATGTGTTAAGAGTTAAACATGGTATCACCTAATGTCTTCTTTTCTGAACATTTTACTAGCAATAACTTTTGCTTTCAGCAACTACAGATTAAAATCTTAAATACTAGAGGACTGGTACATGATCAGAATAAAAAAGATGGCTGTTTTCAAAATAATTTTGGGTGCTTTTTTTTTTTATCAACTTCAGACTTTCCAGGTGATGAAGAATAAGACTGACACTGAGAACAAGAATCTTATAGAATCTAAACTTAGTATTCTCCTTACTATCTTCATATTCTTTCATCTCCCTCCTTTCTTTTTTGGTAACTGAGCACACTGATCTAGTACATACTATTGATCCTCTGCTTTCACGGATTCTGCATCTGTGGAATCTTCAAACTGCAAATAGACAATACTGGTTTTCGTAGTTAGGCCAATGTTGGTTCCACCTATACTGAACACATACAGATTTCTTTCCTTGTCACTATCCCTTAAAGAGGACAACGTAATTATTTATACAACACATTGTATTAGGTATTTTAAGTAAACTAAAGATGATTTAAAACATATGGGAAGATTCATTAAGAAATAAAGTGAAATTGATGCTGAAAAAAGCAAATGGGAAAATGTGTGTTGGTTTTATGCAAATACTTGCCTTTTTATATAAGGGACTTGAACATTGTATATTTTTGATATCCATAATATTTTTGATATCCATAATGGTGTGGGGGGGGGGAGGAGAGGGTTTGCTTTAGAACTTATCCCTGAGAATACCAAGGGATGACCAATTCAGAATACTCATGTCAATTAATGTTTTGGGGACAATTGTTTAGTCAACTGGAAGAAATAAGTTGATACCCTACCTCACTTATTACAACAAAATAAATTTCAAATAGGTTGAAGAGTGAAACATACATATACCAAACTACAAATTACTAGAAAAAAATTGCAAGTGAATTTCCTTTTTTATTATCACAAAGAGAGTGACTTCCTAAGTATGACATACATCTCATAATACATTTTAAAACACTGAATGTCATAATACATTTTTAAAAATTACATAAAAAAGATAAATTAAAAGTGAAAATATTTACAAGTACTATTCAGAAAGAGTGGTAGGGCTGATATATTAACAGCTTTGCAAATCAATAAGGAAAATACCAATAATCAAATGACAAAATGGCAGCTCCAAGTAGCCTGTTTTGTTGCTCATTTCTGAATCTATTTTGAGCAGGTGTCTAGATTGTAAGTCAGTGTACAGTCCGCAAGGGTCTTTGACTCTGGGAATGTCCTTTAATATAGAAACACCATTTAAAAGATGGTGGAAATGAAATCGATTCTGACATTTGTCATGTCAAAGTCCAAATGTCCATTGCCATTCTTTTGGGTTTTTCATTATGATGGTGGTCAGTAGGAAGTTATGGTTGCAAATAATTGTCATTTTTTAAAAACCTGATGATATTCAACTGCTAATTTCAAAATTAAAGTGCCTTTTGTAATTCACTTATTTATTATTTCTTTTTTTTCCACAGACTCAATCCCACTGTTTATTAAACACATATATGTAATACCTAGCACAGTCTTCTAGGTATTTAGACTATACTAATGAACAAAAAAAAAATCCTGTCTTCACAGAGCTTTCATTCTAGTAAGATGTTTTCAGACCTTGTTGGAATTCCACCCATTTTAAGACTTTTATTCCAAACAAGGACAGACTAAATGGAGGCAGCAGAATAAGTAGAATGATACTGGTTATTTTTCCAAGATAATTCTAGTAATTGCTTTAGTTCTTGGGCATATGCCTCTTCAAATATATGGCAAAGATATATTCCAAAAGGGTATTTGCTGTGTGGGAAGTTTCCTTTATTTCAGTGAATAACTGAGATCAGACTGTAAGAACTGTATAGTGAATTTGACTATAGTTTTTTTTTTTTTAAAGATTTTTATTTATTTATTCATACAGAACTGGGGTACAGGCCAGAGATGCGGATGGTGAGAGGATTCACCAGGGACAGAGTGGGGAGCAGAACAGGCAGATCAATGAAGTACACTGCTGAGGGGAGCAGTGGGCGGGTCAGGAGAGGTCTGCCACACCATGTGGTCACCTCCTGGGCAGGCGGGAATCGAACTCATGTGGAAGTGGCTTAAGCTTCTTAGTGCTGTGCTTTAACCCGCTGCGCCACCAGGGAGGGCCCGAATTTGACTAGTTTTAAAAGAATACAATAATTGCAGAAGATGACTTTCTTTGCCTTAAGTTTAGGGGACACTTAATATTTTTTAAATACTTTAGGGATATTTAGAAAATAGCAAACATTATATATGTACTTGCAGGTCATACTGCAGTGTGTCCTCTCTGGAATTCTGCTGTATCCCTAGTCTGTATTGACTGAAACAAGAAAAAAAAAAAAAAAGCAATATATAGTTTTAAAATGACACATATATAGTTAATGTGGAAATAACTTCTAAATCATTAAGTCATTTAGCAAATGCTTTTACTTCAGAATGTTTGAATGCCTTTTTCATTGCCCTCTAGCTTCCAGTGTTGTTGAACAATGGCTATTTTGGTTTTAATCCTTTGTATTTGTCCCATTTCATGTTCTCTCTGGAAGCCTGAAGGTTTTCTCTTTGTCTGCTGTGTGCTCAAATTTCCTGGTCACATGCTTTGATATAGATCTATTTTTATCATTGTGGTGGGAACGAGCTGAACTTAATTTGGTATTTCACATACTTCATTTTGGAAATTTTTCTTAGATTATTTCATTTATTTATTTATTTATTTGGTTCCCTAGTCTCTCTTCTTGAGGTTTTTTATTTAAAAATTTAGACCTCCACTGATCCTCTCTTTTTGCTCTGCTTTCTAGGATATTTCTTAATTTTCTCTTTCAATCCTTGGTCAAGTATTTTTTTTTTTTCCCATTTACACTCTCACTTTTGTCAATTCTAAATGCCCTATGTGTAGTTCTCCTGACAGTGGCTTTTGCAAATATTTGATAATCCCTGGCTCTCTGCTCATTTTTAATACGAGTGCAGCAAAGTGCTAATGGGAATACGTGGAACAAATGGGTAGGGTTTTTTTAGGTCCAAACTTCCCTGAAGAGTGATCAGTTTGGGCTTAAGATTGGAGAATTACCCAAGCAAATATCTTCCCGTTGTCCCTCTTGATTGCACATAGGAGGATCTTTGAATCTTCTCTCTGGAAGTTGAAAGTCTGGCTGCAAGAACTGGAGTCAAATTGATAAAGACAGCTGAGTGCTTCAGGGTCCAATACAAAAATGTTTAGTTTACTTAATCCCCCTATTCCCTAATGAGCTGCTTCAGTTCTGCAGAGAATGAGTTTTCAGAATTTTCCCTGGGTAAGAAGTGTCATCTGACAACCTGGAGTTGGGAAGGGAATCTGGGGATCTGATTGCTTCTTAAACAGATTTCCAACCAGTATACATACTGTGAAGGGAGCAGTGGTCCACACAGGAGAAATTTGCTGTGTCTTGTGGGTCAGCAGTGACTGTGTTTACCTTCATAATGCTGAGACTTAACCCCTTGTGCCACCAGGGAGGTCCTAAATATGTTTTTATGAAATATGAAAGAAGGAATCCTAGAACGGAAATGACAATGAATGTAAGATAGACCATTGGGAGGTATCTCTTCAAATCTGAAAATTGCATTTGTACAAGTCATTTAATGGTTTAAATAATAAATGACACTAGCAAAGTGTAGAGAACTCCTTTCATCTACCAACAGACATAAAAGGTAAAATCTATACCAGGAAATCACACAAAGGCAAAGATTTATGATGACTGATGGAGGAGTGAACTGTTGGTGACTAGTAGAATGTGGCTTATGATAGAAGGAAAAAATAATTTTTTTTTAAAATTCATCAGTGAGTGATGTGTGGTCGTGGACTTTAAGTAATACTTATTAAACTAAACTAATTGTTACATAAGTTGACAACATAAGTTGTCTCCCAGGGAGACAACTGTGAAAAAGAAAGCCCAGATTCCTAACAGCTCTCCTATGGGGCAAGGAGCTACCAGGGACTCAGTTTCCCTACAACTCTGGTTGTAAGTGGGTAATGCAAGGAGGTCAGTCGCCCCCATCTCGATAGCAATTTGCTGCTTAATTGATTTGCTGACTTCTGTTCCTCCTTCATCTCTGAACTTCCTAGAATATTTGCATTTAAAAAATTATTTATTTATGCATACAAGAGCTGGGGTAGAGAGGCTAGAGGTGTGGGTGAGAGGGGGTAGGATTCACTAGACAGGCTAGGGAACAGAATAGGCAGATTGACTGAAATACACTGCTGAGGGGAGCAGCCGGTGAGACAGGAGAGGTCTGCCATGCCATATGTGGGTCACCTCCCAGGCCAGGGATCTAACTAGTGCTGCAGTGGCTGGGATAGCTTCATGTGCTGAGACTTAACCCCTTGTGCCACCAGGGAGGCTCTAGAATATTTGCTTTCTAAACAAGAGGCCAAGGTCGAGTCAGTTTTCTAAGGAAGCAAAAGCTGCTGCTTGACAGCTTTTCCTTTTGACTTTAAAAGTTTCTGTGGATAACTCTGATTTCCCTGATAAAATTGTGCATGTATGTGGGTTTTTTGAATATGTGTGTGTTTGGGAGAACTCTTAGAAAGTAGTGACTGATACTGACTGAATTCCTGTCTGCCAAGGTGAATAGACAGTGAATTAAGGCTAAGGTGAATAGACAGTGAATTAAAAGGTGTAACTTTTTGAGGATTGGGTAGGATTCATCATTTTCAATCCTTACAGTCTTTAGCACCAGGTCCTGTCATTCATCATATTTTAATATTGATTTATTGATACCAACTGATACTATAAGAAACTGTATTTTTAATAGCCACTGAATTTGTATGACTTGGTTATTTTACACTGAGCTCTTCAATGAAGCCTCTTTGTTCTATGTAGCAAAGTCAGCAAGGCCAGTAATTCAGATATGAGTTACAAGTGACCTAAACATTTAGTTTTTAATACCCATTTTGTCTCCTACTTATGTTAGAAGTATTGTAAATTCATTGGTGAGAACAGAATCCCCCTTACTAAGAATGATGCATGTAAAGACTAGATTACAACATGAAAAATATAATCTGCAATAATATCCAGTTACTGACAGACTTAACTCTAGTTCTCTTTTGAGTGTACACTACGCACTTGGTACTATATTAGGTGCAGAATCTCCACAGTCCTGGCCCTCAAGAAGTATACAGTCTAATAAAGGAAAATAAATATAAAATAATATGAACCATAGTAGTTATAAAAAGCTTCACTGGCCAGTCCATTAAAGGGAGCAAAACCCCAAGACCAAGCATTTGGACAGATGGTTATCACTCTGAATTTAGTGATATAAGGATGAGTAGAAATTGGTTCTCCTTTTCTCTTGAAAACAGTATGAATCCCTCAGATGGGATTGTATACTTCTCCTTCCCCTAAGATTTCTTTAGTTTTATCACTGAGTCATAGCATCTTACCACTGGAAAAAGGCAGTAAAAGTTCTGAGTAGACTTCCCATCTGATATTTAGGTCTCTGCTATAAAAACTGACTACTGGGCCTGTATCGTTTTTTTTTTTAACACACTACATTACAGCCAGTAGAAAACTGTACTTCTATGCTTTAATTAATAAAGGTAGGTTGGGGGTCAGAAGCTGTTTGATTCATAGGCTCAAAGATCGCATATCTTTCGCTTTTGCCTTCTTGGTGTCTCTTATTTTAACCTGCTGAATCTTGTTGGAAGATGGCTGCTGACACTCTCAGAATTTCTCGATTTTTTTTTCATTATTTGGGGGACAGTTTGCCTCTTACATTCTCTTGGCATATGAAAGCAAAGCAAAACAAAACAAGCAAGAAACAACCACCCTAACTACCAAAAGTCCCCAGCCCAAATTGTCCCTTTCATTGGCTTAAATTATGTCATGCCCATTCCAAGCAAGAACTATAGCAGGGAATAGGATTATGCTGATTAATTTAGGTTATAATTATGCTAATTTGTTTATACTGGAACCATAAGCTCTAGTAGGCAGCTAGGAAGGGGTGTGATGCTGAGAGGAGGTGTTTACCTACCTAGATATTGGGGAGGCTACAGAAGGATCTGGCACAAGGTCCAGGGTGTGACTATTGACAATGTCATGGAAACCCTTACCCCCAAGCTATAACTGTGTTCTGCTGGACAGCTCTGATTGTAATAAAGTACAGTAATTACATATTTGCATCTGAAACTACCTCCTTGTTCCCAAGCAAGTCTGGGCTCTAATGGCTGCTTCACAGGTTCAAACATTGTCCTCAAGACTTCGGACACTTTCTCAATTTGTTACTTTGGATGTATCTTTTTTTTCTTCACAGTACTTCTTCTACCTGGACCTTACTGGTCTTGACTGCATTCACTGACCCAAAAGAATCAGAACAGTATCTGCCAGTGGACAAAAACCTTACTTCCATCACCAAAGGAATAGAAGTTATTTTGTCTTCTTTCTATTCCATTTAGGGTTTCTTCGGTCACTGTCAGAACTTGCGCCGATATAGTAGCTTCTTAGTGAAACTCCATGGGCCAACTGTACAAATGAAGGGGCTGGCTGTTCCGATACCAAGAACTGGTATTCCCGTGCAATTCGGTGGCCCCAAAAGGGATCCCGATGAGAGGAGGTGATGGTAGATGCGAGGCTTCAATAGGGGAGTGATGGGGAACCTGAAGCTCACGCTGCTTTGTGTGGTGTGGGGGGCATTTTGCCACTTCTGCATTCCGCTCAGCAACGAATCTGACCTACCGCACCTATTGCAAGAGCGCACCGAGGTGCCAGATCTCCCTTCTCCACGCACGCATCTTCAGGGTCCAGCGCAGCGCAGCCTTTCCCGGCCGGACTCCAGGCCCAACCCGGAGCGGCGTCCGGCGTCCGGAGTTGCTGCTCGGGAACTGCAGCCTTAGTGCTCGGTGGCCTCGGGCTGGGTGACCTGTGCAGCGGATCCAGAGGCGCCTGTAGCAGCGTCTCCGCCGCTCCGCTTCGGGGCCAGGGGCAGGAGCTCCACGAGCCGCAGGAGGAGCGCCCGTGCCCGCCGCCTAGCTCCCGGAGGCCGGGACAAGGCGTCCTCCACTGGCCGCCCCGCCCGGCTTCGTAGGGTGCTTGCGTGCGTCCCCCGCCCCTCCCCGCCGGCCCCAACTCCGGCCCGCCTCAGCCTACCGCGGGCTTTGTCCACCAGCAGCCGCGACGCGGCCCCTCCCCGTTCCCGCCGGCTCTTCCCCGCCCCCTCCGCTGGCCCCACTTCCTCGGCGCAGACGGCGGGAGGGGGCCGGGGACGAAAGGGTTAATCCGGGGCTCTTCCCGGCGCGGAGGGATCCGGAGCTGAGCCGAGCGCGGTGCTGAGGCTGCCTCAGCGAAAAAAATGTCCGCCTGAGGAGACCCACAAGTTCTATTCGGGGGGACCGCCAGCCCGCCCCGGGAGGAAGGGGCGGCCAGGCCCGAGAGCCGCCTCCCCCGCCTGGATCCTACAGCTCGCGCGGGGCAAAGTGAGCCGAGCCGTGGGGCGGTGCAAGGGGAAGCCCGAGCCCGCTCTCCCGGCCAAAGTGAACTTTAATCGGGGTGGTTGGATGCGGAGACGGGGCGGCAGGTAATTGCAGGCAGGCGAGCGGGAGGGGGATGTCGTGGCGGGGCTAGGGGTTGCGGGGTGCCGCCGCGTTCCTGCCGGAGCGCTGGCGCCCCGGCCCGCGCCCCTTTGTACAGAAGCCAATGCAGGGTCCCCTCCAAGTTGGGGATCGGAGTGGGGGCGGAGGGTAGTCGCGGGTGGCGAGGCCCGCGGGCGGCGCGCTCGGCCTGCGCGCCCCGCTCGGCTCTGGGCTCGGGCTCCGGGGCGCGCGGGAGAGCTGGCTGCTTCGGCCGCCGAGCCAGGCTCATTGTTCGGCGGGTCCGGGGCCAGCCGGCCGCCGGCAGGGCAGCAAAAGTGGGAGGAGGCCGAGCCGGGGAGGCGGACGCCTGGCGAGAGCGAGACTAGTTGTCTGTGTTTCTGTTTTCTTTTTAAAAACGCCCCTCGGACGCGCGGGGGGGGGGGCTTTCGGACCCCCCGGGTTCGCCGGGGACGTCCGGGCGGCGGCGGCCGCAGACGCGGGCCTGCGAGCGGCGCGTTCCCTGCAACTTGTCAGTTCTATTGTTGCCGAGCCTGTGAGTCACTTCGCATCTTCCCTCGCCGCCGCTCCGCTCTCTGGACGCCCGGTTGCCCCTCACCCCGCCCCCCGGAGACCCCCGACCCGGCCGGGCCGCGTACGCCGAGCTCCCGGCGGCGGCGCGGGGCTGGGGGCGCCGGGACGGGCTGGGAAACTTGGGGGGAGAGGCGGTGAGTTGCGGGAGCCGCCGCGTCGCTCCGGGCCGCGCCGAGAAACGCGTGATTCCCCGACCCCGCGCGGCCGCCGGCTTCTCCGGCCCCCAGCCTACTTGGCGGTGGGAACGAGTTGGAGTATTGGAAGTCAGCTGGGCGCTCTTCCTCTTTCCCAGTGCCCCTCTTCATCCCTTCACACACTTTGGGCCTCGGTGGTCTTTTTCTGAGTCTGTTTTTTCTGCCTTAGGACCTGCTAGAAGTGGACGAAGATGAATCCCCAACAGCAGCGCATGGCCGCTATAGGGACCGACAAGGAGCTGAGCGACCTGCTGGACTTCAGTGCGGTATGAGAGCTTTCCGAGACATCTTGGGGTTCTGCTGAGGTTTACAAAAAAAGAAAGAGAAAGAAAGAAAGGAGGTGGGGGGAAGCAACGTGGAGATTAGGCAGCGTGAATTCCATCTGCTTTCAGCAGTAGTTCTCAGGGCTGCAGTCCAGCTCCCCCAAGTTGGACACCTGAACTTTGATGTAATGTCTAGACTTGCAGATTTAAGACTTTAATGCCAGAGGGGTCATTTGATTTAACCAGTTAAAAGACAAATTTAATCATGTTGAATCACCCTGTGACCCAGATGATTATTGGGGATTTGAACTTAAGATGAAAACAGAAAATTGGTTTTTTTCAACAGTTCTTGCCATTTCCCTCCCCCAGATGGGATATACTTTGCGGTATCAGAAGGATGTCAGCTACAAGAAAACCAACCAAGGGCTAGAATTCCACTTATTTGAGACAAGTGCTTTTAAGATCCATCTATTTTTACATGTGTATATAATTTTTAATATGGGAAATAGCTGTGTGACTTAAAAATATTAACTGAAATCAAAGGACCCATTGCCCTATTTCTGATGGGTTAAATGTCTTTATTAACTGCCATTAGGAGGCAGGATCAATACTTGCATTATAGAATGGTATAATGAATTGTTATTATAATTAGTTTCATTGGATATGATTGTGTATGTGTTAAATTGTGATGTAGATGTAGTTTCACTTCCAAAGTGAAGAGCATGGACAAGTTTTCCTTTTAACTTAGTAAGCATTGAATCTCTTCTGTAAAAGACTGAGTTTTCAGAACAGAATGTCACCAGTATTTCCAAGTAATGTTAGGAAATAATATATCTCAGGTATTTTCTTTTCTGTATTTGAATGTATTTTTAGTTAACCTTCAGACACTAACTAGGTTAACTGATGACTTCTGTTGTACTATTTGTTTGTAAGGAGTATACAAGAATTTCATAACTAACATATACATTTGGGCTATTTTACAGATGTTTTCCCCACCTGTTAACAGTGGGAAAACCAGACCAACCACACTGGGGAGCAGTCAGTTCAGTGGATCAGGTAAGATGATATCTGAAGTGTAATACTCATATTTTGGTATTATTGATTCATTGTAGTAAAAAATATAATTAAATATCTTTTTTCATGCCATTCTTCACTGTCTACATAATACTGTAAACCAAAATAAACAAAAGAGCCCGAAGTAGGAGTGATGCTATAAGAATCTGTCAATATTTCTATAAGAATTAATGTGGATTTAAAATTGCTCTTTTCTATGAATTTTAAAATTAAAAATTATCTTTTTGAGTACAACTTGCCTCTATACTTAGAAAAGCTCCAGGAGAAAATGCTCTGTGGTTTTCGTGTGGTCTTTTTATCAATGTTTAGTTAAATATGTGTATATTTAAATTTTGCTAAATGTTTAGCTCATTTGTATTATTAAACACTGTGTTCTAAAAAGTTTGTAAAAATGTTTAATATATTCATATCACAAGTGAAGTTGAGTCAAGCAATTACTAAGACTTAGTAATTTAGTTTAAAAGATTCCCATCCTCTTGAAAGTCGGCAACAAATTAACAGTTTCTTCAACAGTTATTTAAAATGCTAATAGAATAAATGTTACAAAAGAATAGAAAGTTAGATTTATTTTCAAGTGACATCTTTTAGATGATTAGGATAATGGTTAGGATAAGTTTAATTAGGTTCTTTATATTAGTGCTGTTATCTTTATATTTGTGACTTCTCCATTAACATCCCATTTTTCTTATGTATTTTTTGTTTTTCTAAGTTCTTTTAACTCATAATTAAAAAAAAAAAACAACACTCATGAAGCAATGTCCGGTCTAAGTATACAAAAGCTATAGTTTTCTCTTTAAATTTATTCGCAAGTGCTCAGAGGGGAGTGAAAGTGGGGTGGGAATAACTATGAAGCCATGATAGCATCATCTTAAAAAAACCAGTTGTCAAATATCTAGGCTGAAACTCTGTAATTCCTCTTAGATTGATGCTTTTTATTTGAATTCTTAATGAAGTAATAGGTGTTTTCTGTCAGTTGACATTGAGAACAAATATTCGAAAAGGTGGCTTTCATTGATATCAAAAACATGAACTTCAGAAACTTGGTATTAGAATTGCTTTCTGTTATTAGAGTAAGGGCAATTATATACTTTATTCACTTTTTAAAATAAATAAATTATAATTTAGTAGTCTCAAATTAAAAGTATATGAACTTTTATATTGCAAGAATGATATTGAAACAGTTATGATTCCTTTTTTCTGTAGCCTTCATTATACAAAGGAAACAAATATATTTTCTACATTGTGGAAGTGCTTGTAGTATTTGATTCTTTGGAATAGGAAATCTTTTGTTTTAAAGCTGTTAGATTTGCTATTTATCCATTGGAATTTTGAACTTAAACACTGTATGCAGTGGACATAGAATTTTTATCTGTGCTATATTTTAAATACTAGGTAACAAAAGCTGTGATATTTAATAATTAGTGATCAATTTAAATCTGGGGGGAGAGAAAATTGCCTAAGTGATTATTTCATGTCACAGTATACGGATATATATGGTCATGCCATAGGTATTTCTTATATGAAATAGAAGTATAAGAGAAGTTAATGTGGTAATATTTTATTTATATACTTTATATACGTATTGACATTTGAGTGATCTCTGTCCTGATTTCAGAGGATCCTAGGTAATACATCTCAGTGCTTGTTTGCTTGCAGCATATAAGTAACTAAAGATCTAACTTTCCTACTGAAGAGCTGACTTAAAGATTAGTTTTTTGTGTTTTGAATAACTTTTGTAAAGCCCTAAGCCTTATGCCTCCTGAATTGTGCAATGTAGTTTCCTTTCATAATTATTTGTTCATTTTGAGGATTACTTAATTTCACACTGACTTTTAAAAAAATTACTGTGTAATACATTAAGAGTTTTTTAAAACTAAAAGCATGCATGTGATATGTGTGTGATGTTATTTTCAGTCTTATTTCTAAAGCAAAACAGTTGACGCTTCACCAAAATTCACATTGGATAAGGTTAATGTGTATTTACCATTACTTGTCTTGAATTGTCTTTTTCTTCATGCCATTTCTTTGCCCATGCAAATTTTCTTTGCATTAATAAGACTGAATTTTTCTGGCATTGTAAAGAGTTTGTGAGGTATTTTTAATGACCTTGGAGAGAGGTATTTCTCTTTGTAGAAGTTAAAGGTGAGGTACTCTGTTATTTAATATATAAGAAGACAGGTTGTTGAAAGGATTGACAAAATGGAAGTAGTTTAGTTGTTTAAATTAATCTCCCCTCTCCCTACAACTTCAGGGTTGAGCTATAAAGAACCCGAATTGATCATTTTTAATAGTTTAATAAAATTAGTAGTTTATTAATTTTTAATAGTTTAAATGTTTACATATAATATTTCAAAATTTGTTAATTATGAAGCCAGGTAATAAGAGATGTTAAAAGTGAGTGGGATATACTCATTTTGTAAGCTTTTTGTGTATATTGGGTTTGTCTGTCTCTGATATAAAGTTTTTTGAAAATATTGTTATAGGGCCAGTGAAATCAAATGCTTAATTTACTCTTGGGTAATTTTCTGTACTCAATCTGTCATTTAAAAAAAAATTTATTTATTTATGCATACAGAACTGGGGTGCAGGTCAGAGTGGACAAGACAGTGAGTGGATTCAATGGAGACAGAGAGGGGAGCAGAACAGGCAGATTGACTGAAACACACTGCTGAGGGGAGCAGTGGGTGAGACAGGTGAGGACACTGTGCTATGTGGGTCAGCTTCCTGGCAGTGGCTGTAGATTTACTTCATTGTGCTGCATTTTAACCCTTTGTGCCACACTAGATTTTTTTTTTTTTTTTTGAGATAATTGTAGATACATATGCAGTTGTAAGAAACATTATAGAGATTCCATGTATACTTTAAAAAATTTCTCAGGAATAGTAGCATTTTGTAAAACTGTAGTATAATACCATAACTAGGTAATTAACAGTGTTGCAGTCAAAATACAAAAGCTGTTCCATCACAAAGATTCCTTGTGTTTTCTTTCTTAACTACACTTATGTCTCAAGTAATTAAATCTGTTCTAAGATTATAAGGTTATGAGTATTAGTGTTGAAATTTATAACTTTGTATTGTAATGTTCACTTGTTTCAATTTAGTACTGTTACTTGAGTAGTTAAACCATTGTTGGAAATTACTGCTGATAACTAGTTATGAGTGAGGTTAATTGTAGTCATCAAGCATGTGAAGAAAAATATTTTATATGTTTTTCTGTGAAGTGGCTCATTTAAAGTAGAAGTAACAACAGAGTCCTTTACAGAAAATTTGCATATGAAAATACAAACTCAGAAACTTGGAGCCAAGTATTGTAGGCTTTTTAGAGCATAACAGCATTTTTTTAAAAAAAGAATTATTTATGCATACAGAACTGGGGTACAGGCCAGAGGTGCAGGGGCGGTGAGAGGATTGACCAGAGACAGAGTGGGGAGCAGAATAGGCCGACTGATGAAGTACACTGCTGATGGGAGCAGAGGGCGGGTCAGGAGAGGTCTCTGCTGTGCCATGTGGGTCACCTCCGGGGCCAGGGATTGAACTGGTGCTGAAGTGGCTTTAGCTTCTTAGTGCTGTGCTTTAACCCGCTGTGCCACCAGGGAAGATCCACATTCATCATTCTTTAAGTAGCTCTGTCTTAGATTTTAAAAATTAATTTGAGTAGGTTGCAGTATTTTAAAGACTCATATACAGTGAGCCTATATATCACATGTATATGACTACACATAATCATATAAACATTTTCATTAATAATTTAGATACAAGTTTTCTGTCTTTTAGGCTCTCTGGTTGCATCTCCTCTTCTTTGAACTTTTAAATAATTCTATTCCATGGGAAGATTAATGTGAAGGTACTAAACCTTGAATATAAACACAGTTTTGTTTTCATATGTTAGATTTATTTAATGGGGCTACATAGAATACTCTTATTAAAGCTAGATGATTGTTTCTGTTTTTAAACAATTTGGTAATGATGCCTGGAACTATTTAATGTTGTCAGAGACTTGAATAACTCTTGCCATGAGAATAAAGTAATACCATTAGAAAGATTCTGGGGGAAAAAAAAAGCTAGGTCTGGATAGCACGTGGATGCCTTTAAAAAACAACTTAATAGTTTTAATACAGAACAGTAATATTGGATATTACATCAGGATACATTTTTGGATGGGAATGTTGAAATTAAAAACATAATGCTGTTGTATTTAGGAAATAAAATGAAAAGATGATAGATATTTAAATATATTAATTGTATATCAGTTCAAAAGACTATAATCACTTGTTCTAAAGTTTTATGAGTTGAACCATATTTATCTCAGATTATCCTTTACCTGGGTATTTAGGTAGTATTTTGTGCAAGCTGCTATTCTAGTAGTTTTGAGGAGGTGGGAAAGGGAAAAGGGACACACTGAAAAGTTAGAAACATTTGATTTGTCTAAATAGAAAGATAAAACTGTAAGGTATATTAACAAAAAAATGTCAGTGACTGCATGTTAATGTAGTTAAAATGAACTTCTTAAGAATAAGGCTGTGCTGAGGAGTTAGGGAATTGACTTTAGGAAAATAGAGTTTGAATTTAGAAG
Organism: Condylura cristata; assembly: GCF_000260355.1. Lineage (NCBI taxonomy): Eukaryota > Metazoa > Chordata > Mammalia > Eulipotyphla > Talpidae > Condylura > Condylura cristata. Next base: position 13,830,590 of record NW_004567124.1, on the reverse strand, counting down.
TGAATATTGAAGGAGGTTCAGAAAATACATTAGGGAAGATAAGAATGGCCTTCCAGATATGGAATAACATGAAAAGAAACCCAGAAATGAGTTAGTTCACTGGCCTGTAGAGTTCAGGAAAAGTGATGATGGCTTTCATGATCACTTCTTTTGTGCTTGGACTGTGAAGGTTCAAATACAGTCATTGCCTCTTGTTAGCTGGGAGATGTTGGGTAAATTACTTAACCTCTCTTTACTTTTCTTACTCTGTGAAACAGAACTTGAAATAGCCATTTTCATAGGATTGTTACGAATGTTTATTGAGTTAACACAGGCGAATCACAAACAATGTTGCCTGAAACAAGAGTTTGGTGGAGTGATTGTTAGTTGTGAGGCAATAGAATAAGGAAAACATTTATTCAGAATCTAGGGTGAAGGCTTGGAGTTCGATGAAGGAAGGAAGGAAAAAAATCAAGAAGCAGAGGATTGAGAGAATTTAAAGGATGGAGTTCCTATAGGTAAGAGAAATGGCTTAAGTTTCGCATAATTAAAGGTTGGTAGCCGGGTGGAAATACGGATGCTGAATTGAATTGAGCATTTAAAATTTCACATGACATGGGACTAGAACGGCACTGGAAGATGAATTAAAGAGGTTGGTTAAAAGAAAATAGCTAATGGCCCTCCCTGATGACGCAGAGGGTTAAAGCACAGCACTCAGAAGCTAAAGCTACTTCCACATGAGTTCCATTCCTGCCTGCCCCGAAGGTGATCACATGGCTTAGTAGACTTCTCCTGACCTGCCAGCTGCTCCCCTCAGCAGTGTACTTCCATCGATCTGCCTGTTCTGCTCCCCACTCTGTCACTGGTGAGCCTCTGGTCTGTACTCCAGTTCTGTATGCACAAGTAAAATCTAAAAAAAAAAAAAAAGCTATCTTATGCCTATAAAATTAATAAAGTCATCATTGCAAAGAAAATTGAATAAGAAAAACAATAAAGGAAAGAAAAAATCACTCATTATTTCATAGCCAGAGAAAAGTTACATATTTTGATTTCTTTCTTTGACTAAAAAGAAAAAGACTCATTTTTTTTTTCTTCTGTTTAATCCTCTCCAGAATGTTGAATTCTATACTGAAGTGTCTTAATCTACTAGTTAAAGATTGTTGTATGATATTGCACGGAATGGCTATAGTATACATTAGATCAGTTTCTTACTGCTTGATATCTAAGGATTTTAGTTAATTTGCGTTCTGATATTTGTGCATACATACATTTTTAGCCACACTTCAATTTCCTTTGGATAGGAAATGTAGGCTTTATTTTTTTGTGCCTACAAGTTATAATTAAAGCTAACTGAATGAAGGAATGTCCTTGGGAAATAAACTCAGGGGGAGATAAATTATCAAGCCAAAGATTGATGTTAATGGTTGAGCCAGCTGTAAAACATATTGATGACTTCAGTTTATTATTTAATGTAAAAATACAAATTTTAATGAAATATGAGTAAGAGTGTATGATGACATTTGGTACAGATTTGTACTTGTATATAGATGTGTTGTGTGGTGAATGGAGAGAATTTCTGTCATTCTTAGACCTGTGCTTATTGAAATGGAATGGAATCTGGCGTCTCGCAGTGAGAGAGCCCTTGAATTTTTGATATTTGTAAGAGCAGTAATGTAGTATAGTGTGGATTGGGCTTAGGAACCAGACATCTGTTGGAATCAGTACTATGTGATTTATTAATTGGGTGGCTATAGTAGGTCATTCAAATGATGAACTATACCATTATTTATTGTGAAAAGTATTTGAATAGTACTTTCCTTCAGAATCTTTGTGAGAATCAAATAAGATATCTCTGTGGCAGCTTCAGGAGTGGTAGCTGCCCTTATTATTGTGACTTTCCTTAATAATGATGATAATAGTAGTTATTAAAACCAGTGTTTATGAGCTAGTATATGCCAGGTGTTATTCTAAGCAGTTCATGGGCATTATCTCTTCTTACTCTGTATACATTGAGATGTTTTGTGGTGTTTGTGGTTGGTGGGGGTCAGGAAATACTCCCACAAGGGCAACATATCAAAATTTGCTTTTTAGTGACATAAAATTATATATATATTTCAAAGTCTGAGAAGGAATATGGCAGAATTTTGAAAGGCCATCCTGAGAACCCCTTTCTTTTTTTGTAGTTGCCTTCTTTTTAATAATATTATTTTGTAGACTAGGTGCTGTGTAGTGCAGGATGGTAAACAGACACATACTATTTTTGAAAACCCCACTCTGTACTTAGGTATTGGATATAGTTTATGTATACTTTGATATTTGCTTACAAACTACTTGAAATTCTCTCTAAATTGAGCTGTAATATAAATAAATAAAATAAAAATTATATGATCTGAGAGGATAGGAGACATGTTGCAGAGAATGCTTAAGAGTCTCTTGAATAGGGCTTTCTTTCCACTTTAATGGCAGAGAAAGGATATAAACTCCCTGGTAGCCTGAAACCATTGCAAGTGAGTAGAAGAAATCTTATCTTTAAAATTCATATATATATATATATATATTTTTTTTTTAAAAGATTTATTTATTTGTACATACAGAACTGGGGTACAGGCCAGAGGCTCAGGGGCGGTGAGAGGATTCACCAGAGACAGTGGGGAGCAGAACAGGCAGATCAATGAAGTACACTGCTGAGGGGAGCAGTGGGCGGGTCAGGAGAGGTCTGCCGCGCCATGTGGTCACCTCCCGGGCAAGCGGGAATCGAACTCATGCAGAAGTGGCTTTAGCATCTCAGTGCAGTGCTTTAACCCGCTGCGCCACCAGGGAGGGCCTAAAATTCATATATATTTTTAATGCTTTGTAGCACAACCATATTTGTTATACTATATTTTAATCATTGAGTAAAACTAAATTCTAGAAGGATGCATTATGTTAGCTTATGGTAATGAAACCACATTCCTCTGTTATGCTTTGTATTTTGGAGGGTAAGGTTCAGAGTAGGATATCGGGTAATAATACTGTCCTTAGAAGTCCAGCTCTAGAGCATATTCTGTAAGCTGTCTTTATCTATTCCTAGATCATTTCTTGCTTCACAGAAAATGATCATCACAGGGGGAAAACTGGTTTTAGTAGAAGGAAATTGTTACTGCTTATACTGAAGTGCAGAGAAATTTGTTGGTAATGTAACTGTCATTTGAACCTCTGTTTTCTGTTTATGACAAAAATCATCCTATAATTTCTTCACATACCTGTGACTTGCAAAGAAAGTATGTATTTTTATAGAAGGAACTTTGGTTTTTTTATTCCATGTTAAAATTGTGCTTTCATGTATCCCAAGTTAAAAATATTCTCATAAAGATTGTAATGAGTCATCCAGACTATTATAAGTTGATTGGGGCCTTTAAGATCACATTTAAGGATCATGTAGAAATGAAAACAGACTAAGGATTGATTAATTTTTATTACATTAGGGAGTGACTCAGGAATGAAATCTTCAAAATAAAATAAAATGATTTAAGGTAAGGCACAGAATAGAAATTACCTTTTTTTTTCTTTTAAAACAACCTTTACAAGTACTTTACTGTTTTTGGTTATGAAAAATGGAAACATGTTGGTTTAAGATGTCAAATATTTTAGGTTTAGGTGAATTTGAAACAATTTTCTGAATTTGAGAGGTCATCACAGCAGTCTTGAAGCAGCCTCCCTCAAAAGTTACTGTATTATTTTCTTCCTGTGATTTTGCCAGTGAGCCATTGTGAGGTTTTAAAAAGAGCAGGATCGACTCATGTTTACTCTCTACCACTTCATTGGTGGTTAATGTAGAGAACACAGGTTGAACTTAATGTGATCACACAACTCCAGTCAGTGAGCAAATGTGCTGCTGCTCTCAGCGAGAGCTGCAAAGAGTGGTGGAGCTCTGCAGGGATCCTTGCTAGCAGGGAATTGTAGTCATCAGGCTTCTCAGTCTTTGAGGCATTTGTTGTTATGAAGTTGTTGGGGATAAATAAGAGGTTTGTTATGCTACTAGAGAGGAAAAAAATGCTAGGCTAACTTTAAACTTATGGCAGAATCATAAACTCTGTGTCCATTTGTCCAAGACACCATTTTCAGCTCTAATTAGGAATTTTTTGGGTACTAAATAGACTGCAGATTTAGAGAATCTGAGTTTGTGTGGCCACTCAAAGACTAGGAATGTAAATCTTTTGAGTTCTCCTTAATACCTACTGTAGCCAACTGACTTTGTCATCTGATCAGAGGCCCATTGCCTATCTTTTAGGCATTGCCATGCTAAGGCTTGGAAAATGTTTTCTAGTATTGGTCCACATTTGAAAGTAAGTTAAAGGGGAAAGTTGTTTCTTGTTGAATTTCTTGGTACAGACAGCTTAAATTGATTATACTTTTCTAACTAGATAAGTAACTAGAGCCATATCAAAAGTATACTAAATATTCTAAATGCCTTTTCTCTAAATGGCTAGCTTCTTTTATTCTCGGTGATAGCATATTTATTTATTATATGTCAAGACTCCCTTTTGTCTGCCAAAGGGCCACAGTCTCTGAGCTGTAATTTTGAACTTGAAAAGGTCTGATTCCAAAAATTTCCCTTTAAATTCTATATAAATTGTTTTATGGGCAAAATGTGATGTTACCTGAAGGGAGGCCGTTGACATTCTCCGTTTTCCTAGTTACTAATGGTATACGAGGTGCTGTGGGTCATTTGTAACATACTTTTCTCTCCCTTTTTTTTTAAAAGATTTATTTATTTGCATACAGAACTGGGGTTTATTTGCATACAGAACTGGGGTACAGGCTAGAGATGTGGTGGGTGAGAGGATTCACCAGAGACAGAGTGGGGAGCAGAACAGGCAGGTCAACGAAGTACACTGCTGAGGGGAGCAGTGGGTGGGTCAGGAAAGGTTGGCCGTGCTCTGTGGGTCAGCTCCCTGACCATGGATCGAACTTGTGTTGAAGTAGCTTCGGAGAGCTTCATAAAGCGGTGCTTTAACCCATTGCACCACCAGGGAAAGCCCTGTAACATACTTTTTCTCTAAAATCTGAATAACTGAATTCTTAAAACCCACCTGGCCTTATCTTTTTTCCTATAGACCTCCTGTGTATGTGTATGTGTGTTGTGTTGTTCATTTGTTCCAGATACTGTTTTCAGCTCAAATTAGCAATTTTTTGGGTACTAAATGGATTAGAGATTTTATTTTAAATACAGAAGATTGTGATGAACTTGTTAATATAAAGGGTATTCTCATTGAAATATAACCTTTATAGACTGAGCTTTGTACTTGGAGTAATTTGCCCAATATATTGAATTTAGGAAGTCAGTTCCTATTTTGAGAGAAGTAAGCTTCATCATTTTGACCAGAATGTAAATATTTCCCTAGTTAACTTACATGAAAAATTTCAGGGTGCTAAACAGGGTACTGTATATTTACATATGTGTAAAACCAAATTTTAAAAAAAAAACCAAGCCAAAAATTTCATTTAAAAAATATCATTATCTAATCATTCCCAAATGGAAGCCTCAAACCCAACTATTGTCAATTTAACTGTTGCCTAAGAGCAAACAAAAAAAAAGCCCTGCTAAGTCATCTTCATGAAGTCTTGTAGGGAGTAGATATAAACCAGTATTCAGTAATTTTATTCTTTTATATGGGTTATGATATTTATTCCTGCAGTAGTCTCATTAAAGGAATCTTTATTAAAAATAAATAATGATTTTAATGAGTGTTGGAAATTTTGCTTATGAATCTGTCATTGGCTTTGACCTAATATGATTTACTGTAAACTATGAATGTAGAAGTGAAGTGTGTAATGAGCTAGTCTGTTATGTATTTGTTTCGAAGACTTGCAGTCCACCATTCTGACTTTTCTGGTTGCCTTTTAAACCTCTTCCCTGTAGTATTCCCATTGTGACTATCTTAAGAACCATGATGCAGTGTTCAATAAATCTACTTAAAGTTGAGATACTCTCTTGAAGGAACATAAAACAGGCCTTACAAGGGTCTCTTTTACCTTCATATTTATGTAACTTATCTTATCAAGCTTAAGAGTAGTACCACAATGAACAGACTTCCATTCACATAAGTTAAACTCTGGAAGGTTGCTGAACAAGTTATATAGCAGTAGGACTTTGCCCAGAAATGATTGGGGGAAGAGGAGGAGTCGAACTGTTTAAAAAAAAAAAAATCAATAATGATAAAAGCACTCCATAAATATTTACTTGTACACTATTTATAATTTCTTGTAGGAAGTTGGTAACTGTTCATTTTACAGAGGAAATAGAGAATTCAGCAGTGATATACACTTGCCTGTGGTTTTTTTTACTGCCCCTCAGAAGTAGCAAACTGATCAGTTATAGTTGCACCTGCACTGATACCAATCTACATCAGGCATGGTTTGACTTGAGAAGGAATTTAATATCTCTAAAAATCTTTTAAGTTTGTTATTGTAACATAGAAGCTTAAATGGAATAATGTTGATATTCTCCAAAAGAAAGTGTTTCAAGATTTTTTTTCATTAAAAAGAAAGTTCAATCAAAAGGTTTCATAAGGTGAAACTTTAAAAAAGGTATTACAAGTTGTAAATATAAACAACTATGGCAATATGTTTGAAATGTCTTTAGGAGAGTGTAATTATTTTTGTGTGTGGTCTCTTATTGTTCAGCTGTCATCAGTTTGTGCCTTGGGAAGAAGATGAAATTTGATAGTTTAAAGATAGTGAAATATTCAGAGCTGTTATTTACTTGAGGCCATAGAAAAAAATGATTGCTTCATAGTGTGGAAAATTCTTTATTTTCATTTCCCCCTTTTCAAAGATTTAGTGTTTATTTAGGTATAAAGATAAATAAAAACAGATGGAAAACAGTTATCCAAGGGTAGTTAAAATGTTATTAAATGCAAAAGAGATTTTAATCTAAGTTGTTAAAAAATAATTTTGGCAGCAGAACTTTTAAGTGCATTAAAATTAAAAGTTTTGAGAGGCTGTTGATGAACCCATTTTGTATTTTTGTTTATTTGTAAGTAGAGTAGGCTCTTTGTTTAAGTGATCTATAGGCATTTGAAAGCGTGCCATTGTTTTATATTGGTCTGTGTAGAATGGTTTGTTTACTTTGAGGTGGTGGAGAATGGAGAAATATGTTGTGGTATATTTAAAAAAAAAGGTGTTAAGTCAGAAAGTTTTTGGTTCAGTGTTGGTTTTTTCATTTATTTGATTTGTGATCCTAGGCAGCATGTTGACTTCTGAGTCTGTTTTATCTTATGCCTAACATGAGGAGATAAAAATACTGCATTAAGGGGTTTTGAGAGGGGTCAAGTTAAGTAATTTTTAAGGATACCATAAAATATAGAGGTTTGTGGTTCTGTATGAATGTTACATTTCTTACTCTGTAGTGAACATAGCATCTCATGAAGTTGTTCCAAACATACAAGTACATTTGATGTGAATCTTCATGCATTACTTACACATTTCCAACAATCAGCTATTGAAGATTAAATTAGGTGATTGCTAGGTCTGGTAGCGTCAATAGATAACCTTAAAGGTTTTAGAATTTTCCAAGTAACTTGATTCAATGAAATAATTTGAAACCAAAAGTAAAAAATACTTGAATATATATAATTTTTTTGTTAGGACTCTTGTTAATTATATCCCAGTTCATAGAGCCCCCAAATTTGTATCTTTGATTTTCAGTTGTATTAAATGCTGTTGAAGATGTTATAATGGCAGTTAATTTTAGGCTTATGTAGATGTGAAAGCTGAATGGCTTTTCAAAATAGTTAACTTTTGCTTTGTTGGGTGAGTAGTAATCTGAAAAAAATTTTAGTGTTACTGTGAGTTGACCTTTTAAAGATTTAAAAATACTGGTTGTGATGGTCTTGATAAACTCCTGGGTTGGGGACAGGAGATAGCAAGGGTGAAGTTGGAAAACTGTCTATTGTATGCCTGTGCAGGAATGGATGACTTTAAAAAAAAAAAAAAGATTTATTTATTCATACAGAACTGGGGTACAAGCCAGAGGTGCAGGGGCACTGAGAAGCTTCACCAGAGACAGAGAGGGGAGCAGAACAGACAGATTAACGAAGTACACTGCTGAGGGGAGCAGCGGTGGGGTCAGGAGAGGTGTGCCACACCATGTGGATCACCTCCCAGGTGGGGATCGAACTCATGCTGAAGTGGCTTAGTTTCTTGGTGCTGTGCTTTAACCCGCTGCACCAACAGGGAGGGCCACCAAATGACTTAGTTTTAAAATGAAAGGTATCAGGGCTTAGGGTCCTCTGCTGATGCTGCTGTTTATGGGTTCTTTGTGATTAGGAAAGATGAAGGCTTCTCTGGTACCTTTGGTGCCCATTTTCATTTGGTGTGCTTGCTTGTGTATATGATACATCTAGGTAAATAAAACACCTTTTGTTGGGAGATACTTGTATTTTTCTTGACTCCTTACATATATGTTCTCATGGAGTTGGAGTGTTTAGAAATTTTCACTTCATTTTAAATAAGGAACTCAGTCAGTCCTAACTTAATGAAACCCAAATCCAGTAGAGCTATTAGAGTGGCTCTGATGGGGAGACCTGTAGACTTGTGGGCTCCAAAGCAGTTATTTGCTGATTGTATTTTTAGTATAAGATAATGACTGCATTTGGGTTGGTAGGGTTTTGGACTCCACTTGACTGGAGTCCAAAAAGTTCTGGGGCTTTTATTCTCTAAGTTTCCCATTGTAATGATTCCTAATACTTTCTGGAAGGATCTATATTAAATTGCAGCCACATGTGAGTAGGTGTTAGGTAAACTAGCAAAATTATGGCCCTTGGGAATGGGTGAATATGAGGGTTCCTGAATGTAACTATTTTATAAAAAAGATTTATTTATGCTTATAAGAGCTGGGTATAGGCCAGTGGTGTGGGGGGAGGGAGGTGATAGGATTCACCAGAGACAGAGTGGGCAGCAGAATAGGCAGATATATTGAAATATACTCCTGAGAGGCAGGGGGCTAGATAGGAGTGGTCTGCTGAGCCATGTGGGTCAGCTGCCTGGCTGGGGATTGAACTAACACTATATTGGCTGCCATAGCTTCATAGTGCTGAGACTTAATCCTCTGTGCTACCAGGGAGGCCCATCCTGAATATAATTTCTATGAACAGGAGAAGTTGCTTATCTTTCTTTCATAGGTTTTGCTTTCTTGCTGCCACTTTGGTAATCTTTTGCTTCATTGCTGGACATTTAATAGTCTCCTTACTTGGGCTCCTTGCTGCCAGCTGCTGATTAAGTAGTCTGTCTTAATCTGCTCAGGCTGCCTTAAAATAGTACCATTGACTGGTTGGTTTAAATAATAGCAGTTTGTTTTGTAATAGTTTTGATGGCTCAAAGTCAGAGATCAAGGTTCCACAATGGTGGAATTCTTCTGTCAACTCTTCTTGACTTAATGACAGATAACTTTTTGCTACACATTCTTACTGAAACTTTCCTCAGTCAGTGCATGATGGAGAGAAGGTGGAGGGAGAGAAAACTCTGGGGTCTGTTTTTAAGAACACTGGATTTATTACTGACATTTTAATGAGCTCATCTGAATCTAATTACTTCTTAAAGGTGTGGCTGCCAAATATTAGCTTCCATAGATGAATTTTAGGGAAACATTAACATTTAGTTCATAACACACACCTAGTATTTTAAAAACATTTTGTTCCTGTGTTTTGTCTTATAGTTTGCATTTATTTTCTGCTAGCTTTCAGAGCATTTCACAGTCTTATCTTAGCATTTAAACTCTTTTATAATCTGGTAGGAACTTACCTTAGCCAGTTTACACTCACTGCTTCCTAGTCTCATTTGTATGGTTTAGATAAGTTGTCATTCTCCTTACCTGACCTCCTGCCTCTAGTTACTCTTTTCTCTCAAAATGAAGTACCTTTTGCCATCACTTTGCCATTTTAAGCCTGTTTCCTTCCATGAAATACTTTCCATCCATTTCAAAGCATAATTTTATTAAAAAATGTGTTTCCAGATATTTTAAGGATTCTTGGGTAAAGAAAAGCATTTCTTTTTTGCTCTTGAAGACAAAACTAAGGCTAATATGGTAGTAATGCCCACTAGATTTTGAGTTCATCTGGTTCTTGTAGCTGGACGGCCTGTTGGGTCTGATCTTTTAAGTTTAAAAGAAAACTGAAATCTGCTTTTGATAAATAGTAAACGAAGGATTTCTGTTTCTAGGACTTGGACTCAGTGTTCTGAGTTTTTTACCTTAAAATTCTAGTCTTTAAAAAATTACAGGTGCAGGGCCCTCCCTGGTGGTACAGCAGGTTAAAGTGCAGCACTACAAGCTAGCTGCAGCTGCTTCGGTGTAAGTTTGAGCCCCAGCCCTGGAGGTGATCCCCACCGTTCTGCAGACCCCTCCTGACCTGCCTACTGCTCCCCTCAGCTGTGTACTTAGTCAGTTTGCCTGTTCTGCTTCCCACTCTGTCGGTGGTGAATCCTCTCACCACCTTGCACCTCTGGCCTGCACCGCAGTTCTGTATGAATAAATAAATACAATTAAAAAAAATTACAGGTGTAATTTTAACTCCCTTATTATAAACTTTTTTCCATCTATCCTTCTTAATCCCAGATCTTAAACTCCCTGAAAGCAATGTGTTATTTACACTTGTATTTCTGCAAAGACTTGCTGTGATCTTAATAAACACTTGGTGATTGACTTATTTTTAGGTTTGGAGATGCATGATAGATTGGAAGAAAAAAAAAATCATTTCCTAAATAAAATTTCCTAGGCTACATTCCTTAAATTGTATTTTTCTTTTGTAGCATCACTATATGAGACTTTAGAAACACTGTTAGCTGGCTAGACATTGAATTGTTCTTTTATTAGAATGTTCCACTTGTTTTCTTATTTATTCTGAAAAGGTCTTACCCCATCTAGGACCACACATTTCAACATCAAGGATGAGCAGGAAGTGGTAAAGCCATTGAGGTTGTATGTGAATACAGCTGCCTCTACTGAACCACTGCCAGCCCTGGTGCTTAAAGGCAAAAAGAAGTGACACTTTCCTAGTGTTTTCACAGGATGTGTGGCACTTTTTTTCTTTTATAATGTCAAATTGTGGGGAGAATGGCTTGTCTGATTCTGGGGTTGATTTGGTCCGTGTTAAGAGGGCCATAGGACCCATTTTACCACATTTGGGAAACCAGAAGATTAACAAAATATTAGAAGTGAGGCTTTCCTGAAAACAACCCTGTCTTTTAGCTGTTGGGTTTAACCAGGGAAAAGAGTTTCTATGATTTTAGTAGATATGGGTAGGTAGGTATCCATAGACTAGAAAGGATGGTCTAAATTAATGGAACTGCTTAATTTGTGATAGGAAGGTGAAATAACCACTTTTTACTTAGTGCTTCTAAGTCATCCTTCAATTTGAGATTTTTGTTCCAAGCCTGTTTTGACACTGTAGAAAATGTATTAGTTCATATTTTGAAGTTAGATTACATATCAGTACATGGTACCTTTGGCAGTTTTATCTCTTTTCCATTTATTTTTAAAATTTTGCTTTTACTTTTATTTCCTTTTATTTTAAGTTGAAGTTATTTTATTTTATTCATACAGAACTGGGGTACAGGCCAGAGATGTGGAGGGTGAGAGGATTCACCAGAGATAGAGTGGGGAGCAGAACAGGCAGACCAACAAAGTACACTGCTGAGGGGAGCAGAGATCTGACTGGCCATATGGTCACCTCCGGGGTAGGCAGGGATCTACGCATGGGGAAGTGGCTTAAGCTTCTTTGTGCTGTGATTTAACCCGCTGCGCTACTGGGGGGGCCCAAGTTTTTGTTTTTTCAATTTCTTCTGTGTTTCAATTTCTTCTGTGCGGTCTCCTCTTCTGGTTTAGGAACAATCTGCTCTTTTTCAGTAAGGATCATTTCAGTGTAGTAAAAGGAGCTCATGACTGCAATAATCTGACCATGAGCTTTGTTAATTCTGCGGTATGTTTTAGGGTCTTTGTTCACTTGAAAGAGAGTCTACATCTAAACCCTTAAGTTCGACATTACGCTTGGGATTTTCAGCATGTGCAGTAAAATTTAGCACTCTTGGGTCACACTGACCTTGAGTCCATATCCACTGTTTGGCCTTGGCACACCTACCAACTCCACCATTCTAACAATGGAACTGCACACGACTGCCTCTGTGGAAAAACATCCTTTAGATACTTTGTATATGCAGACCCTTGATGCTTTGGTTGGACAGTTTCATGAATATTCTAAAATATAATGTGAACTTCTTGATTTTGCATGACTTTGTATGGTTTTCTGGGTCAAGCAATTAGTAAACTGTTTTCAGAGATCATGAAGGCTGCTTGGGGAAGACGGCTTTATCCTTTTTTTAAACTGAGAATCCAGTTTGTAGTCAAAATGTTATCCTTGTGTGTTGAATTTGAAAAATCCCCATTGGAGGGAAACATCAGTTGAAGGTTAAGGAAGTTAGTCAGGAGAAATCTAAGCTGTGATGTTATCTCCATGAATAAAGGCGATAAAAGTTTTTCATCTCAGTAATCTTCCTTAGAATAAAGATACTCATTCCATTGTAAACTTCTCAGTGACTTAAGGTCACTTTATCTGAGATACTGTCTGGTAGAATACTCTTTAATAAGTCCATTCTCAAATAGTTTAGAGTTGTGGAGTTACTTTTTATTTCAAACAGTAACTTTTTATTGCTTGTAAAACCTACAGAGTTCTGAGGTGCCACTTTTACAGTGTTAAGGTTGATTTTTAGTTTTCTTGCAAGTGCCCATTTGCTCCTTGAGAAAGGAGCAGGTTTGCATTTGCTCAGTGAGTCTGAGATGAGATAATTGGTATTTTTATTATTTGAATGGAGGCTTTTATTTTTGAAATTTGTAAAACAAAGCCGTGTTTGTAAATACATTTCAAAAATATAAATGACACTTTTGGTGAAGATGTTCACTGAATAGGAAGAAAGCTCAGAAAAAAGGAGCTTTTGTTAACATTTAATAATAATCTAACTGTTTTCATTGATTTATCTCATTGCTATTTAAAGAATACCTGATTTTTTGAACTTTTGTATTGAAAGTAGTACTCAAACAGGGCTTTGGTGGTATTTTCTTGGTATCAAAAATTCAAATATTGTCTTGGCTTAGATGAATGTATCATAAGCATGTATTTCAATGTAAAAATAGTCTTGGAAAATGCTAGAAAGCATTTGTTTGGCTTTCTGATGTAAGATGAACAAGTTACTGTGGTATTAAACCAACAGTGTAGAAATAATTCTGGTATGGCTCATCTGGTTTAGGCGTAAATAAACATTATAAAAATTTTCAGTCAAAATCTAGAGTGAATTTTCACATTTTGTAAAAATAAAGTGGCTTAACGATTTTTTGTTTGCTTTTTTTTAGATGAAATTATGCATTCATGGAAGTATATTTGACAGGAATTGTATTGCATTTATTTGTGTGTGTTTTTTTAACTGTATTTGAAATACAAGTGAAAGCTAAAAACAAAATCTAACAGCATAGAAAGTAATGTGGCTGCCCACAAAAGTCCTCCCATTCTTTCTCATTCTCATTGTTCTTGACAGAGATTTATATTATTCACTTTCTTCTCAGAATTTCTAATGTATACGCATATGATGCTTTAGCTCTTGTTGTTTGCACAATTGGGAATAATAGTTATGCAACTTAACCCTTTCAGTTTATAAAAGAGGGATTGTAAGGGGTCACTATCTACAAGCATTCTTGAGGCAATAGTGATTTTATTAAGATACTTGATTTCCTTAAATATGTATATAATGATTTGACATGTTATAGAAAGCAACAGAATTGTATAATACATATGACTTAATGAGATTATAAAATATATCAGCATTAGCATTTGTCTTAAAATTTCATTTTCATCAACCTGAGTATTTGTTCACCCATTGGAAAGTAAATGAATTTTACTCTAATAGAAAGCATTCATTAAGGTATTAGTTCTTTCAACATTGTATGATTGTTTTCCTCTACATCCTCACCAAGACTTGTTCCTGGTATTTTTGATCTGGGCCATTTTCATGGGTGTGAGGTGGTATCTCATTGTGGTTTTGATTTCCATTTCCCTAATGATAAGTGATGGTCACTGCTTTTTCATGTTCCTTTTGGACAACTGTCATTTTGGGGAGGCAGTTCTATTTGGAAAATGCAAATATTTTCTCCCTCTCAGGAAGGTGTCTTTTTGTTTTAATGAGTTTCTTTTGCTGTGCAGAAACATTTAAGTTTGATGTAGTCCTATTCATTTATTTTTGCCTCCTTTTATAATCTTACCCAAAGACATCCTGATGTGATTATCAAGAGGGTTTGCTGTGTTTTCTTCTTTGTATATTATGGTTGCAGGTCTTATGTACAGATCTTGTATCCATTTTTAGTTAACTATTTGTGCATGGGATGAGAGTTTAAATTCTTTTGCATAGGCTGTCCAGTTTTCTTAGTACCATTTGGCGAGGAAACTTCTTTTTTCTCTATTGTATTCTCTTCATTTATTTGTTGTAAATTAACTGTCCACATTAGTGTTGGTTTAGCTCTTAATACTGTTCCATTGATCTCTGTGTCTATTTTTATACCAATACCATTCTGTTTTGATTACTATAGCTTTGTAGTATAGAATGGTAGGAAGCCTTGGTTTTCTTAAACAGAATTGCTTCAGCTGTTGGAGTCTTGTTTTTCCATATAAATTTAAGTATTGGTTGATTGCTCTAGTTTTTGAGAAATGCCAAAGAAACTTTGCTAACAATTACATTGAATGTATATTGCTTTGGGAAAAATAATCAGTTTTTGCTATGTCAATTTTTCTACTTCATGAGCAAATGATAGCTTTCTATTTCTTTGTACCTTTTTTTTTTTT
>NW_004567124.1:13804664-13815590 GCF_000260355.1 Condylura cristata | reverse complement strand
CAACGAAGTACATTGCTGAGGGGAGCAGCGGGCGGGCCAGGAGAGGTCTGCCACGCCATGTGGTCACCTCCGGGGCAGGTGGGCATCGAACTCATGCGGGGATCGAACTCATGCAGAAGTGGCTTTAACCTCTCAGTGCTGTGCTTTAACCCGCTGCACCACCAGGGAGGGCCAGGTATTACATTCTTTTTAATGCAATGGTCAGTGGGGTTTTTTCCCCTCTTCCAGTCATTATGGGCATATAGCGATAGAACAGTTTTTTTTTTATGTTGATGTAGTCCCCACTGTACCATTTTTTACCGTGATTAGTGAACTTGCAAGATTTTTCCATTTATATTCTGTCTGCAAATAGTGATGATTTTGTTTCTTTTTCAAACCATTTGGATTCCTTTTATATCTTTCTTTTATCTAATTGTTCTAGTAAAGATTTCCCTATACTATTGTGAATAGTAACGGTAAAAATGAATACCCTTTTCTTTAACTTAGAGGAAAAGCTTTCAGTTTTTCACTGTTGAGTATGATGTTCATTGTGGTCTTGACATACATGGCTTTTATTATGTTGAGGTATGGATATTATTTCTATCCTCATCCTATGGAAGATTTTTTAGAAATAGTATGTGGATGTTAAGTCTTGTCAAATTTTGTCCTCTCTGCATCTATTGATATATATTCCCTTTTTTGATGTGATAAATTACAGTGATTGATATGCATATAATGAAACATTTTCTTCCCTGGAGTAAATTCCACTTGGTCATGATATATTAACCTTTGTGTGTACTTGGTGAATTTTGTTTGTTAATATTTTGTTGAGGATTTTTGCATTTGTGTTTTGTTCAGGTATTATTGGCCTGTAGTTTCATTTTTTTTTTTTTTTTTTTAAATGATGTCCTGTCTGCTTTTCAGAGTAAGGTTGGCCTATAAATTCTTTGGAAGCATTTCCTCTTCAGCTTTTTGGAAGAATTTGAGGGTAGGTTCATAAAAGTTCCGTAGAACTGCTAGTGAAACTGTTTGGTTCTGGGCTTTTGTTTTTTTGGAAAGATTTGATTAGCATTTCATTTTGCTTCTAATTGGCCTCTTCAGTTTTTCCTTTTTTTCCTGATTCATTCTTAAAAATTTGTCTGCTCCTAAATACTCATACATTTTTTTAAGGTTATCTAATTTATGGGCATAAGATATTCGTAACAGTTTCTAATGACCCTTTCTATTTCTGATACGGGTTGTAACTTCATTTTTATGATTATGTTTATTAGTGTTTTCTCCCTTTGTTTTTTAGTGAGCCTAGCTAGGACTTAGCTATTCATCGAACCAACTTTTTGCTTCATTGATCTTTTTAATGTCTTTTAAAGTTTTCTTTTTGGATATTTTTTGCAGCAATTTTTATAGTTTCCTTACTTTTAGTGACTTTCTGGTACCTTAAGGTGTAAGGCTATATATAGATCCCTTTTTTGAGATCTTCCTAGTTTCTTGATGTAGACTGGGTAGGAATGTAGATTGATCAATTCCATATGAAAAATATTTTTTCAAAATACTGATTTTAAGTGTGGCATACGATCCAGTAACTCTTATTATCTACCCCAAAATTACAGTAACAGTAATTCAAAGGCTTACATGCATTCTTATTATTTAGAATAATATTGTAACAATACTCTATAATAACATTGCATTGTAAATATTACAATATTGTAAGTAATTATTTACAATAGTGAAGCTATGGATACAAGCTAGGTGCCTGACAACATTTGGATGAAGAAGAGATGGCGGGTCTCTTGGCACAATGGGTTAAAGTGCAGCACAGCAAGCAAGCCTGCTTGATCCCTGACCCTGGAGGTAATCCACATGGCTCAGCAGACCTCTCCTGCTGTACACTGCTGTTCCCCTCAGCAGTGTACTTGTCAGTCTGCCTGTTCTGCTCCCTACTCTGTCTCTGGTGAATCCTCTCACCACCCCTGCACTTCAGTTCTGTATGCATAAATAAATGAATCTTAAAAAAAAAAAAAAGAAGTTATAGTATATAATATAAACATTAAGGGAATACTACTCAACTATTTAAAAAATGAACTCTTGGATTTGTAACAACATGACTGGAACTGGATGAGATTATAAGGGAAGAGACAAAAGTAAACAAAAGCAGTCCCAAGAAATATGACTGCTGAATCAAATCTACTAGAAGGGGAATCTAGTGGGTGTGGAACAATAGGGGGAAAGGGCAGGGGAAGGGAAGACCATTTACTGTGGTGGATGTTTATGGGTGCTTTGGTGGTGAGTATAGGTTGGTAACATGTATTTGAAGAGATGTGAACCTATACTACTAAACCAGATAGTGTTTTTTTTTTTTTTTTTTTTTTAAGATTTATTTATTTATGTACAGGCCAGAGGTACAAGGGTGGTGAGAAGATTCAACAGGGAGAGTGGGGAGCAGAACAGGCTGACTGAAGAAGTACACTGCTGAGGGGAGGAGTGGGTTGGTCAGGAGAGGTCTGCCTCACTATGTGGGTCACCTCTGGGGCGGGGATCAACTTCTCAGTGCTGTGCTTTAACCCGCTGTGCCACCAGGGAGGGCTCCCAGATAGTGTTTTAAAACATTGTTACTCAATGAAAAATTATACTATTAAAGATAAGTTATTAATTCCTTCTGTATAACTCCTGTGCACAGGTATCAATTTTTAAAATTTAAAATCTTCATAATAACTTTGGAGCATGTTAAGTTTTACTACCATTTTTGCAGAGGAGGAAATAGGCTTTAAGTGGATTGATAACACAGCTTAACTGTCAAAATCTGGTTTCAAAGCGGATCCCTGCAATTTCACAGCAGTAGCTAGTTATCAGGCTTTTTAAAATATTTTTTTATTTTTTATTATAATAGTTTATTTTACATCATTTTGTGCTTTTTCCCATCTCAGTTGTAATCCCTGTGGGCTTCCCATCACCAATTCACCCATGTGCCATTGTCATAGTCCAGTGCACTTCCCAGCCCTCACCCCCACATTTTTGATCCCATTCCCCACTCCACCCCTGAAAAATGTCTCTGGTATATAGTTGTTCATCATCAGTATTTTCCCCCCCAGTCCTTTATGTTCCTGCTATGAGTGAAACCATCTGTGGTTTTGTTTTTTTTTTTTTGTCTTTTTCTTTCTGGCTTATTTCACTAAGCATGATCCCTTGCAGTACATGTTGCTGCAAAAGGCATGTGTTTATCTTTTTTGATTGCTGAGTAATATTCCATTTTGTATATGTACCACATCTTTTTAATCCAGTCATCTACTTTTGGGTGGTTGATTTGATTCCATGTCTTTCCTATTGTAAGTAAAGTAGCAATAAACATGGGGTGCAGGTGTCTTTTTGAATCAGTGTTTTTGTGTCTTTTGGGTAGATATCTAGGAGTGGGATTGCTGGGGCATAAGGAAGCTCCATTTTGAGCAGTTTTAGAAACCTCCAAGCAGTTTTCCATTAGTGGTTGTACTAGTTTGCATTCCCACCAGCAGTGCAGGAGAGTTCCTTTTCTCCACATCCTTGCCAACATTTGTTGTTGCTAGTTGTTTTAAGATGTGCCATTCTCACTGGGGTAAGGTGGTATCTCATTGTGGTTTTAATTTGCATCTCCCTTATTATGAGTGATGAACATTTTTTCACATGCTTGTTGACCATCTGCATTTCCTCTTTGGAAAATGTCTTTTCAGCTCTTCTGCCCATTTTTTGATGGGGTGGTTTATTTTTGTTGATTTTCATCAGTTCTTTGTATATCTTTGTGATCAGTCCTTATTGCTGGTATTGTGTGAGAATTTTTTTTCCCAATAGTTGGTATCTATCAGACTTTTCTTTTAACCAGCTAGTTTCATGAATAGTTTTTGGTTTGAGAATTTGTAAAATTTTCATTGTGTGATGTGTCTGGTGAAAGAGTTGACTCTTTCCTTATCCCAAACCCAACTGTGTTAGTATAATATGGGAAACGTTTAACAAATCACCTATATTCCTGGATTCCCGCCCCAAATATTCTGATGGCATGCATTTGGGGTAGAGCCTAGGAATGTGAATTTTTAACAAGGTGTTATTTATTCCATAAGCACACAATCTGTCTTCAGTTTAGAACCATTGAAGTGTATCTTTTTTCAAATTTAGAATGTGAGGTTTTACTTTTCACTTATTTTCTCTCTGACGATAATGAACCTTTGTAGAAACAAATATATAAGACATGAAAATTCACTTAATGATTTGTTCAAAACTTCATCTTGTTATCTTGTGCTATATGAATTTTTTACAAGGCAACATTTTAACAAATGGTGAGTTAAATTGAAGACTATCTTATCTCTTGCAGAGGCAAATGCTGGAAACATTGTAAATTCATTTAAAATGAATATATATAAAAATAAATGAACAGTTAAATGGTTAAGACTTCCAGAGGGCTTTAGAAAAAGTTGCTGTTTCCATTTTTAGTTTAGAGCAGGGTAATACTTATTAAAATAAGTCATTTTGGGTTAGAACACTTGTTGCGACTGCATCGTTGACCCAAGATTACCAGGTTTTTAAGGCAAAGTAATTAAAAAAAAAATCTTATGGTGGGTTTGAAAAACCTGGATATAAGGAATGAAAGATTCTCTTGCTTCCTTTAAAAATTCTGCATACTGGGATCCAGAGAAGAAAGATTGGCAGTGCTTTGTGACACTGCTAATTCTCTTGCACAAGGCATTACTGTAATATCTGTTTGGTGATCTTTCCTACTACTAGTATAGTGAAGTTACAAATCATATTAAATTCATCGAGCCCTATTTACTGAGTAACATTAAAAACAATGTAGGACCTAGGTGAATTTGATAAAAGTCTACATAAGAAATAGTGGGCATAAGTGTTCAGAGGGGATTTAATTCAGATGTATTCCAGTACCTTCCAAAAGCAAGGTAATATTCAGCTACAGTTGTTCTAATGAGATGGCTTAAAGAACATTCTGGAATATTCATAGTAAAAGATTCTTCACTAATGAATGTCTTTGACTTAAATCTATCCAAAACTGCAGTGTTGTTTTTTGTACATTTTTATTATATAATACTAACAAGTGTAGTTGCAAACAAAACACTTAAGGTATTAAAAAAAAATCTCTTACCTTTGTTTAGTAAGATTGGAGAGATAGAATTAAATTAAAAGATTGGGTAAATTGTATTAGGGCACAGAATTCGTGAAATGATTTTACAGAAAGAGAAAGGGGCATCACCAATGTTTTAAGTAGAAAAGGGATGTCGTGTTCTAAGAATATGAATGATTTAATCTGATATGTGTGTTTATGTGATTATTATAGATTCTTTGCATTTCCATATAAATTCTAATAGGCTTGACAAATGTTACAAATAAAGCTGACTGAGATTTTGTTTGAAATGTAGTGGGCTCCTGACATCTTACCAATATTGAGTCTTTGAATATATTAACATGGTATTTATTTTACTTGTTTTGATCTTCTATACATTTTCCTTGGCATTATTTGCAGTTTCAGAATGGAAACTGAATGCACATATCACTTTTAAGTTTTCCTGTAAGAGTTTTGTATTCTTTAATTCTAGTGTGCATGGCATTTTAATTGGCTTTCAGTTGTTTGGTGTGTAGAAATACAATTGATTTTTTGCATACTGTGTTTCTCTGGCCTTGCTAGATTAAATTTACTTACTGTATATAATAAGTTTTTAAGTGAATTCCTTAGGATTTGCTATGTATATAATTTTGTTTTCAGCACCTTAACTTTTCCCATTTCAATCTGTATATATTTTATTTCTTTTAATGGCTTAGGATACTGGCTGTAACCATACAGTGGTAAATAGAAGTAGTAAGAGTGGGCTTCTTTGCTAGTTCTCAATTTTAGGGAAAAGCATTTGTTTTTCACCATTTTAAATATTATTTAAAGTATAGTTTTTTTTTTGTAGGTGCCTTTTACCATGTTGAGGAAATACTCTTCTAATTCCGTTTTGCAGAATAGTCATTTTAAAAATAATAATGCTTTGATATTTTGTCAAGTGCTTTTCATTGAGATCATCAAATTGCTGTCCTCTGTTTTATTCTGGTAGCACATTTTCTGATTAGTAGTACTCTGGACACATTATATGCCCATGTCTAAGACAGTGCCCATCATGTAGTAGATGCTTAAATAATTGTTTATTAAAAAACTATTGGATAAAACAGTAATTTCTTCTGTGAGCCTATTAGAATATGAGTGCCCATAGAGAGGCTATAATTCCTTAAAAGTAGAATGAACCTATATCCTGAGAACTTAAAAGAAGATTTTCAGTCACTCTACCATGTAGATGTGGAATGGCACAGTGTGCTGCCTTTCACTCTGGAGAAAAAGGTGCTCTCCTTTCCCTAGTGAGCTAATTCATGTAGAGAGCAAAGTCTAACATTTTAATGACAGCTATTGAAGGACTATCAAAATTGGATGAAAAATAGAAGCAAGAATTTGGTTTTTATAGGAAATATACCTTCTACACATAGGAACCAATTTTTAAAAATATTTAAAAAAATATACTTATTATTTTATGCATATAGGAACCAGGGTACAGACCAAGGGTGTGGGGGGTAAAGGGTGGAGGGTGAGAGGATTCACTAGAGACAGGGTGGGGAACAGAACAGGCAGATGGAAATACTCTGCTGAGGGTAGCAGTGGGCTAGACTGGAGAGGTCTGCTATACCATTTGGGTCAGCTCCCTGGCATAGGCCTGGTTTAAACTTGTACTGCCAATAGCTCCATAGTGCTTAACCCCTTGCGCCACCAGGATGCCTTTTTTAATATATATTTTTTAATTAAGGTAACATTGGGTGCAATTTTTTCCCAAGAATGTAATCCACTGTAAATTGAGGACAATTTAATCAATATTTAAAGTTCTTGTTTTGGCTAAACAGTTTAATCAATATTTAAAGTTCTTGTTTTGATTTGAATATTTAATCAGCTTAATTTTAAAGAAGAAATTTCACATTCATATTCAAATACTTTATTAATACATTTTATATATTATTAAATACTTTTTATACATTATTAAAA
This sequence comes from Condylura cristata, assembly GCF_000260355.1. Taxonomy (NCBI): domain Eukaryota; kingdom Metazoa; phylum Chordata; class Mammalia; order Eulipotyphla; family Talpidae; genus Condylura; species Condylura cristata. The sequence goes on along the minus strand of NW_004567124.1, from coordinate 13,808,575 downwards.
TGGCTATTTGTCATTTACCATGTAATCAAATACTAGAAATTTATAGGTATCAGTTTCAATTAATTTTTGTTTAGGGGAGAAATTAAGATTATCCTTTAATAATTTTTACATGACAGACTTAATCTGAAAAATCACATAGTGTATATATCTTTTAAAAGTTCTATACTGTCAGGGCCTCCCTGGTGGAGAAGGGATTAAAGACAGCACTGTCAAGCTGTCACCAGCCACTGCAGCACTGCATTCTAGCTGATCTCTAGTCCCCTGCTGGCCAGGGAGCTGACTCACATGGCACAGCAGGCCTCTTCTATCTTGCCTGCTGCTCCCCTCAGCCATGTATTTCAGTACATCTGCCTGTTTTGCTCCTAATTCTCTTTCTAATGAATCCTCTATCTCCCCACCTCTGGTCTGCCCCCTTCCTGTAAATAAATAAATCTTAAAAAAAAAAAAAAAGATATACTCTCTGAGTTGTAAAGCTTGAATTTGTCAAATTTGTAACTTATTTGTATTTCTGACTTAGCACCCAAAGTAATTTTAGTGGACATACTCACTTGCTATAGAAAAAGAAATGACTGAATAAAAATGTATAGTTATTTTTTTAAATGTGTAATTATTAGAGTGCATTTCTTTCCAATGGTAATTTTATTTAAACTGGATTATAGAATATGGTTTCATTCATTTTTGCAGTTGAGTTCTATTTAAATAATTTCAAAAGTTATGAATGTGTGAGCAAAATTAGACTTCTAGAGATTTGCTTTGACTTTTATTTAATCAAATTTATATAATTAATGCTATGACATTTGAAGTATTTGATACCTGTTTCCAAAAGTATTTTTTGTTAACCCAAAGCTCTTTTAATGTGCCTCATCCTAATTCTCTGATACTTAAACTAACCATTGAGATTAGCTAAACCATTTATTCAGTAAAGAAGTACCTACTATATGCTAGGCACTATGCTAAGTGCTTTGAAGATAATAATGATGTATAAGATGTGGTCAGTGTTACCCCATATCTTTACTAGAGAATATATGTATGCTACTAATAATTTTGATACAAATATAAACTTCTTGGTTTCTTGTAGACATCTATAAAAAACCTTTTAGTGAATAATTATTTTAAATGTCTGTCTTTTCCTCCTTAAATATGTAATCTTACTGTTAAAATGAAAACCACTAGCGTATGGATGACTCCAGTCTCAAAATCTTACAATACTATATCTAGCATCATGTAGTCAGCACATGGTGTTAATAAGTATTTGGGGTGTAAATGCCTATGAAAACAGTTCTTTTTGTGGATTTGTATTAGTAATATCATTAACTGATGTTATAAAAAATAGCTAATTTATACATTCCATTACTTTCAAACTTCAGATTGTTACTCACTAGTCAGCAGTGTCTGAGCAGATTTCACACAGCATGATAAAGAAGTGATTTGAATAAAGTTTGGGAGATGCATTGAATTGTATTTATAGATTGTTTTATAATTTTTAATAAATACACATTTGTGTACATTAGTTATATAAAGTGTATTTAAGTTAGATCATGATTTTAAAAAACTTTGAAACCCACAATTTAATTACTCAATTTTAGCTTGCTTCTAAAGTGCCAGTTTCTGTTTACTATTTGATAAGGTGTGAAAATGATTTAATTTGGATATCTGACAGGGTTTAGTCCTTGTTAATACTGTTTTGCAAAATGGTAGACATTGTGGTTTGAACTCCACGGTAGGTTTTCATATCTTGTTCTAAGAGTTTAGGGTCATTGACCTTTAACTCATGGTAGACACTTTCCTTTAATGAAACAGCTTTATTGGCATTTGACATTTCTGTTCATATTGAGGAAAAAAATCCCAGAAACATGAAGGGATTAGAAAACCATTGTGTAAAAGCAAAATCAACAATACTGTACAAACAGATCAAACAGGAAAGAATTTTTTTTAAAAAGGATTTTATTTGTATCTGTATAGAAGAACTGGGGTATAACCAGAGGTGTGGGGCATGAGAGGATTCACCAGAGACAGAGTGGGGAGCAGAACAGGCAGATCTATTAAAATACACTGCTAACGGGAACAAGAGAAAAACAAGAGAAATCTGCTGCACTATGTGGGTTAGCTCCCTAACAGGGCATGAAACTTAGGCCTTGGTGGTACTGCTGAGACAACTCCTAGACCAGCAGGGAGGCCCTGAGAATACTTTCCATTATGATGTCATCTACCTTCAAGGTAGTTGGTAAAGAAAGAAGAGGTTGTAACTTGACCTCTCAGATTATGTTCTAGTACAAATTTGAAACTCTAGATATATCTTTAACTCTATATTAGCTCTGCAGTTTTACCACATATTTGAAATGTAATATTCACAGCAAATTTCAGGACTTCAAAACCCCCATGGGAGTGGAAATGAGCTGTGTGCATTTAAATGACCTTATAGGAGCCTGTGTCTGTTCTACAAAGTTTATATAGGACAATTGAATGCTCCTAGCTTGTATCTTGGAAAAAATATCTTAGAATTTGAAGTATAACTTTGAAGTAAACTTAATTTGTAATGAAGTGTCAACCTACCCAACCCCTCTTTTTTTAACCCTATGTAAGATTTTTTTGAAAACGTAAGAAACATTCATAGCAAAGGATAACCCAGTACTTAAATACTAAATACTCTTTGTTCTCTAGGAATTCATTTACATTGTAAAATGAGATGGATTTCAGAATCTTAGCAGGTCATTACCTTTTTTGTTCTTTCATAGTGTTTTTTTTTTTTTTTAATGGTATTTGCTGTTAAGTTGAGAACTACTTGATCACAGAAAACATACTCATGTTTGGGAACGTTGGGCGGTATAATTTGAGTAGAGATGAAAAAATAATTCCTGTTGGTCAGAACTATTTTACACCTGGAAACATAACCCAGAACTTTGCCTGGGTTTTTTTTTCACTTGTGCCTCTTAATAGCTAATATATTCTTTCTGACATTTTGACCAAGTGCTATAGAAATGGTTTCAGAGATTGTGCTTCTTCCTATGAAAAGCTTTAATTTTAGGCAGAATTTAGCCTTAACGGTTTTATAAAGGAGTTAAATCTTTAGTTAGGGTAGGGGATGTTCTTACTTAAGTGCTGCACCTATGTGGTATTTTAATACTTGCTATACTTTTTTAGGAAAATATTTTTACATATTTGAAAAAGAGATACATTTAATCAAATTAAGACAAATTTGAGGTGAGCTCTCTCATTGGCTTTTATATTTTAGATTTGTTTTATAATATGAAAGATTTCCCACACAAAGTCCTTATCCCCCATGCCCTGTCCCTTTCTGGATGCAGTTATTTATTTTGAAGTAATCCTGGTTCTCTATGAACTAATTCTGCTTGATACCTTGTATTCTACCACATAAAAATTGATAAGGTTGTGGCAGGATATGCCCTGTACTTCAGGAGGAATAAGGCAGTTTTAACATCCTTTATGTATATATCATAGGGTGATTCTAACTTCATTCCTGAAGAACATGAGATTGCCATGGCAACAAAAGCTCTGTGAGGGCAGAAATCTTGGCAGAGTAGATGGGTCTTTTGAAGTGCTGGGTGTGTTGATAGGAAAGGATCCAGTCAGCAAGAGACACACAACTACAGGCCAGCAGTTAAGAAAAATAAGCACTTAATTTTTAGCCTTAACTTGTGGGCAAATATATTTTTGAGTTTCCCCCTCTGTAGCAGTTTTCCTTCAAAACAAATATTATATGAGGTTTTCTTTTCATGTGTACACAGTATTAAGACCCTAAGTTTCCAAAAATGTGTTGTATGACGTTTTAACTGGCCTAAAAATTGTCCCAATTGTTGTTAAAATCAGTATAGTGTTAATATGTTTTTTTTTTTTTAAAGATTTATTTATTTATTCATACAGAACTGGGGTACAGGCCAGAGGCTCAGGGA